>NW_018744504.1:656540-1181395 GCF_001683475.1 Chenopodium quinoa | reverse complement strand
AAAAATACGTTCCAATGAATTGTAAATCATGCTTCCATATGCCCTATACTTGAGAAAATTTTTGATTCTTGGTTATTGATAATAATCATTGCAGATTAATTGATCATGATTTGATGTTTGATTTCCTTGAAACCTTAACATGAGTCAATTTTGCCCAACTACTTGTGAATATAGTGCTTGACTAGTTGATTTGGTTAGGAATGTGTGTTACTGGTATGTCAATGAATTTGAGTATTGGTTTGCAAGTATAAGTAATGTTTATATGATTCATTATTATGCATATTGAGGAGGACGAAGGCGTTCTGTAGGCGTTGCTCGAAGTGCGCCTACGTTTAAAGAATGTGGTGAATATGCTTGGCACTCATAGGAAGTGGGAATTGACATAATACGGTTAGGAACAAGGAAAGTAGGGAGCCGCCAACAAGTTTTTAAGGAACTTGTAAACCGTTCACGGATCATAAAAGGCAACCACGAATAAAGGGACAACGATAGGCAACAACGATTGACCCGTGAAGGTTACCCCCATTCATAATCCATGAGATTACTAACTCTATATGGTTCGGAACCACAAAAGGAGGATCGGGGATGATGGTACGAAGTGAGTCATGGAGTCACATTCGCCCGTATTGGCCTCTACTCGATTCTTATAGTGAAAAGTGATTCATGCGATCTCAAAGGCAACAAACAAAATATTCAATTTGCTCCAAACTATTATTAAGCTAAATTGGTTTAATATTAATGCAACATATAATTCTAAAATATTGTGATCATTTCAATTAACAACAAGATTAAAAAGAACCTAAACCGGTTGTCCAAATTATCTTATTAGGCGTGATTTTCAATTACATATTCCCTTTAACATGCAATATGGTGATTTTAGGGAATATTTCAAGCATTAAACCCCTGGCTTGAACCCCACTGTGATCATACACTAAAGTACAGTGGCGTCCAAAAGGGAAGAAGATAGAGCAAAAGAGTCGCCAACAAGTTTTAGGAACTTGTAAACCGTTACAGGGTGAAGGTTACACCCCTTAACGATCCAAGAGATCGTCAACTCCATAAGGTCTAGAACCAAATAAAGGTTCGGGATGAAGGTACAAATCCAACCTAAAAGAGATTGAACCTGCCCTAATAATAGGCCTCTACTTTATTCTGATCGTATTCATGTGCGCTTTCTAATTAACATGCAATCAATAGGATTAACCCTAAACCTGTTTATCTATGTTGGTTGAATATTAATGCACAAATAAACTATTATTGGTGATCACTTGAAATTATAATCAAATTAACCTAACAAGATTATTAAATATCTTATTAAGCGTGATTACAAGTACCAAATTCCCTTTAAACATGCATAAAAGTGTGATCAAGCAATAAATAATAATATCATAATAAATAATCAAATCATTAGAATAAAATGAATAATAATAATCATCAAAATAATAATAATTTCATAATCATCATAAATTATAACAATTATAATCATAATCATGTTCATGTTAATATTAAAGCATAATAATAGCAAGATCCTAGGCATGATACTAACAAGATTAATAACAAACCCTAGCATGTCACTAAGCAATTAAAAATCAAATCTTTACCCTAACATGATACTAACAATCATAAATATTAGGAAGAGAATAAAAGGCATCATAGCAATCATATTTAATATTAAAATACCCTAGACATGATACTAGGAATATCATAATAACAATTTAAACATGATTTCTACATCATAAATCAATTAAAACCATTAAAGCACTTACTTTGATGCTTCGTACCTCTTTCTAATAACAAAATACACACGTTAGTAACTTCAAGGAAAATAATAATCAAAACAATTAAATTAAATAATTGAAATAGAGATTTGGGACCAAACCCTCAGAAATTAAACCTTTCACGTCTAGGGCGAAGGCAACTTCGAATATGGCTAGGTGTTTCTAGATCTTGCGAATGCGGAATTTTATATGTAAAACAAAGTTTAGAAAAAGAGAAAGAAAGAAAGATGAATGATTGAATGAGAGAATTAATTGAATGAAAACTGATTGTTAATGGTTGATGATAATGAATGAAAACGGAGTTTTTAATACGTTATTTATAGAGAAAATCAGCCAAAAAGATAAAATAACAAAACAGAGTGACGCAAAAAAACAGAGCTGGCGCAAACCCTGGCTAACTAGCGTTAGGCACCAACACTAGCGCCAGGCCTGGTTCCAGGCGCCAATGCCTGGAGTCAGGCGCCAAGCCTGTTTTTAACGCGTTTTCGAAAATCAGATAAGTTTGCCGTACTGGAGGATAAAATCATATAATTTCCTCGAAAATGCTATTTGATTTTAATTAAAACTCTGAAAAGTCAACAAAAGTCAATTTATCAATGCTAATTGAATTAGGAATGAAAAGAACCTTCTAGAAGAATCTAGAAGACTAAAACCATTCCTAATTGCATTAGGAATGATAAATCATATTAGGCCCTCCCTAGATCATTGGGCCGCATATAAGGCTCAAACCGGGCCCAGTTTAGTAAATTGGCCATAACTTCCTCAATATTCATCGGAATTGGGCTTATAATATATCGTTGGAAAGCTCTTGTCAAGCCCCATCCAACTACACTACTATTGGACCCATATCATGGACCAACCAAACTGGATTGGCTGTTTTCTTAAAATAAGTTTTCAAAAACAGAGAGAAGAGAAAAGAAATTAAAACTATCCGCAACACTAGACTTTCCACACTTTCACTTCATTCGATTATGATTCGACGTGAAAGGTACTCATCACTGGGTTTGGTTTTGGGGAGACACAAATGGGTGTCTACAGAAGCCCCCACTTTGACTGAGTTTGGAGAAACGCAAGTTTCGAAAACAAAAGTCAAAGTATCGATAGGGACGGAGAATGATTCAGAACGTTCTGCGATCCTAAACCACTCTTGTAACGCCGATACCTGCAAAACTAGCGTTAGTTAAACAGATAAAAGAGTTAAGAAACGCGTATCTTGCACCGTCGAGCACACGTCTCTGAAAGTAACCGATTTGCTGCCGCTTTACTGTTGTTTTGATGACCTCCTGCAAGCTAGAGAATGCCATCCCGCTTGAAAACTGCTACGCCCGTAACTGCTTCCAAATTAGAAGATTGCTTCGCCTGAAACGATCCTCCTCCGCTATGATAATATTCCACGTCCAAGGGAATACCATCGAAGATTATTTCTCTTGAAATCACCTTCAGTTGTTTGTGACAACACTCCACAAGCTAGGGAATGTCGTCGAAGGTATCCTCGCTTGAATTCATCCTCATTTGATGCCATAATTTTCCAAAGGAAATTACCGAAGACCCACGCTTGTCGATCTTTAAAAGTTTGCCTGAACTTTGCTTCCGCTATGCCTGTACGTCGGTGCTTTTGTTGCTTTGAACCTGTACGTCGGTGCTTTTTTTTTTTTGCTTTTGAACCTATATGTCGGTGCTTTTTTGTTAATGAGCCAATGCTTAGGCGCTTTAAGCTAAGTGAGATGATCTTTCATCAGGTCGATCACTTTACGTAATCAAGCCGATTACTAAAAAAATCATGTCAAATTGCTTAGAGGGGCTAACTGGCGTACCAAGGAACCCAAAATATGTTGCAGAAAGGTAGAACAACCTCACCAAGTGGCTAGGTGTTCTAGCGCCGCTGAAAAGCCATCAGCGCCACACAATTAGCCTTAGCGCCAGGCGCCAAGGCCTAATTTTTGACGCCAATGCCTAGAGCTTGGCGCCAACACGAGGATTTCCTTAAATACCCCTTTCTTCTTCATTTGCTGCTTTGCTCGTCGCGTATGCTGCTCGAAAAACCGCAGAACTTCACTTGCTCGGTTCTTGCTCGTTTCTCAACCGAATTCACTCAAATTCGTTGCAAATAAAAGCTCTTTTCATCTAATTTTCCGATCTATGTAAGTTTTTCTTCACACTCACATCAGTTTTTTATGAATTTTTTGGCATATTTATTCACGAATTTCATGTAAATTCGAAATTAAAAATGCTCAATTTGCTTTGTTTATCAAGTTTTTATGCCATGAAATTTATTTATTATGTTTATATATTTCTTTGGGAGTAATTTGAGACTTGTTTGACTCAATTTGGTGACGAAATGTGCAATTTGCCATTGTTGGACCTCCTAAGGTCGTGAAGAACAATGTGACTTGTTCTTTGTGTTTTTGCTAGCAATTCTTCTCTAATTTGTCACAATAATTACTATAGTGTTGCAAGAAATTGTGTGATTGCTTGAAAAATGCGTCATGCTCAATTTGAATTTGTGCTCTGTTTTAGTACTATGTACTCTGTTTTTTGCGAACATAGTATCATGCGGCTAGGCGAATCTTAGATACTATAGAACCTTAATTTATGATGATTTTGCACAATGTAGTATGGCTAGACAGAGAGGTTCGGGTTCATGGTCTCGAAACACCCGACGGGAGCATGAGCCCGTAGAGGATGACGTCACACCTTCTACTTCGCTTGGTCGGCTCCCCGAGTGGGATGAGCGGACCCTGTTCTTCACCCCCATCCACCACATTTCTGAGAGGGTGAGACGCGGCATCACGGTCGGGAGGACACGCTATCACGGTTCCGGCTTTAATGGTTTGGGCGATTTGTACAAGATGTACATCGCCAGGGATCTTGAGACGAGACTCCTATGGGAGTCTTGCGGACTGGCTATCCTGTTCGAGACCTCCTAGGCTATGGTTGCCTCCAGTGGGCGTCACCATATAGTGCGCGCTTTGGTGGAGTTCTTCTGGGACACCACCAACACTTTCCACTTCCCTAGGGCGAGATGATGGTCACCCCTACGGACTTCAGTCTCATTACAGGACTGGAGTTCAACTCGGTGCCACTGCCATTTGACAGTGAGATCGACTTCTTTTCTGCGGAGGTCGAGGAGCTGTTGGGGCCGATCGCTATTCGGGCCCGAGCTGAGGTCTAGACGACTCAGTTTAGTGCTAGGGGAATTCGCCGCTCGACGCTGGCAGCGGCTTTTGATGACGATGCGACCACCCGAGAGCAACGGGTGCGCATCTTTGCGCTGATGTTGTTGTCAGGGACGTTCTCTCCTGAAAAAGGTAGTAGGGCGTTGCTTTACTACCTTCCTGCTGTCCGCGATCTTCACCGGATAAGGACTTATGACTGGGCCAGCTTGGCCTACGCTGACTTTGTTCGTGCACTGAGGGACTCGTGTCGACACCGGTCCTTTGGGACGAATGTTGCTTTGTCTGCCTTTTGGAAGGTCGTAGAGGTAAACATTATTCCCTATAAAGTTTAGCTCTACATATTAGCTAGCATTTACTTACAATTTTTACTCCTTGTAGATCTTGTTCTACGAGTACTTCCCCTCTGCTGCGCCGGCGAGACCATCGCCGCGCGGATTTCCAGTGAGCGCTTCTTGGGGTGGCCGCCATGTGGATATGTCTACTACACATGTCCGGAACTGGATCATTGCGGTATGACTTTTTTATTTTATTTGCCATTTCGCGACGCTTTAGGTATACTCTCGCCTGATTGATGTTCTTTGTAGGGGCCTGAGGTGTTGTACCGGCCGTGGGGCGGCTGGACAGTCCCTGGGTTAGCCGCACAGTATTTTGCTAAGCGTCGCTATTTCCTGGGGACTTATGGGGTGATCGCGTACTTAGGAGAGAGGGTTGCTAGACAGCATTCCTCTGATGTCTTCGTCGTTCCAACTCCTCCACCACATCATATGTTCGACGACGCGCGGTTGTTGAGCATGTCCGAGGGAGCTGGTACCCCTTGGCGGTCTTACGTGATCTCTGGGCGGTGCTATGCTGAGGAGCTACTGTCGTTGTTAGCTCCATCCCCTGTACTGGCTGAGGATGTGAGGGTAAGATTTTTCAGCTTTTACTTTCCAATAAGTAGCCCCCAAGTAATGTTGTACTGACTTTTTTGCTTTATCAAGACGGTGCTACTGAGTTTGTGCCACCCCGTATGTCCATCCATTACCAAGGGACATAGGGGCTGATTGAGGAGATGATTCCTCCGGCTCCCGAGGGCGAGCGCTTCGTAGAGCGGTCGATTCCTCGCCACCAGACTCGAGTAAGCCTAGTTATTCACAATATTTTTGTTCATATATCATGCATATTTACTGACTTTTTTCTCTGACAGTTTTCGCGCGAGGTGGTTTCGGCGATGGAACGATGTATAGATGCCTTCCGTAGCCAGCTCGTCCGAATGAGGAATGCGGCCACCTGCCGTCGGGACGACGTCATCCGAGAGGTAGTCTTTCTTTATATATATTTTTTGCATTACCGCTTCGATTTTGCCTTGTTTCTGATTTCATTCTTTTTGCAGGGCCAGCCTATTGCTTCTCACACCCGCACAAGACCTGAGGTGCGGAGGGATCCGGCGAGGTCTACCTCGAGACGTCGTCGTACTATGTCAGGGGGTAGAGGTGGTAGCTCTGAGGCTGCTCGTGCTGACGTTGCAGAGGGCTCGGGATCTTCTTCTGAGGGTGCTCATGCTGCACCGGTAGGCGAGGGAGAGGCTACCTCGACTTTCAGAGGTGGTGGGATGTACGAGGTAGGCTCGTCATCGCAGCAGCCTCCGCAGCCTCAGCCTCACGTTGATCCTGGGTGGAGTGGACCTATATTGAGTTTTCCTCCTCCTGCGGAAACTGGAGTTGGGCTGGTGGAGAAGTGACTCCTCGTACGGCGCAATTTTACGATATGATGGGTATACGTCCTCCGGCGCCGTAGTTTCTTCCTGTGATTTTTATTTTGACTTTTTATAGAACTTTGCCTTAGACTCACTAATTTTTTAGACATATTTTATATATTTATGCTATTATGAGTTTATTTTGTTTGCTATTATTATATGTATGTTTGTGTGTGCAAGAGAAGCATGACAAACAATTTTGCGCAAAAATTCCGTCATTTTTATTATTGATGGAGGGTATCCGACTCTCTCCCCCAAAAAGAAAAAATAAAAAAGGAAAAAATCAAATAAAATGTCGGGTGTATAAAAAAAACTTGGAAATTAATCTAAATAAAGTCCAAAAAAGAATATTATAATTAATATAGTAGCTATTTTAATTAATTAAAAAAAAAGGATAAAAAAGATGTTTAGAAAAAAATAAACGGAGCCGTAAAGTCATTAGCCGACTCAAGTTTAGGATAAAAAACGCAATCTAAGCATGCGCGCCTGATGTGGCAACTTGGCACCAGCTAGCGCCACGCAATGGCGCGTGTAGCGCCAGGCGCTACACTTGGCGTGTGGCGCCAAGTGTTGGCGGCTGGCGCCAACTACGGAGTCCGACGCCAATTGGCGCTGATTCCGTATTTCATTCTGATTAAAACTTCTCGTAATTTGTGTATAAATAGCCTCCTGCACAGTCGATTCTTCTCATAATTCCAGCAAATAAAATAATTCTTTGCCTTAGAAAAATAATACCATGTCTTTAGTCACCAAAACTTTCACCCAATACACTCGTGAATGGTGTCGATCTCTTAATGCTAGAGACTGAAAAGAATTAGATTTGTTTTACTTGGGGGAAATTTATGGCATCAAAGGGGTAGATCTTGACTTAGATTTCATACATACCGCTCTAGAATTTTGGAATGTTGATACTCATTGCTTTAGAATAGGGTAAGATGAGATTAGCCCTTTGCCAAAAGAATTTGGTGCTATTTTAGTCTTCCCTGCAATAGACCTCATAGTAATCCCTAGAGTAGATGCATATTATTATAAGGATTTTGAGCGCTTCTTTAATTTAAAAGAAAGGGATTTATCAAAAATAGTAGATGGCAACATAGTTAATTTAAAAGAATTTGCACGCCATTATTTTGATAAACCTCTTTCTGAATCTTTTCATATATATAGAAGAAGAGCGTTCTTATTTTGCATGCTTAATCAATTTTTTCTTAGTAGTGGTAAAAATAATGAAGGTCAATCAATTATAGCCGCCGTACTAGAACAAATTGAATCAGGGAGAAATCCAATGCCATTGATAGTTGGAGAGACTATGATTAGTCTTGATGAACTGAAAAGGGACCCAAAAGCACCTTTTCGCGGCTCTCCAATTTTATTACAGGCAGAAAAATAATATTTTTAATTACAGAAATCAAAAAATATATTTTTGTATTGTAATAATAATTTATTTGCATTGCAATTTTTTTTTACAGATGTGGCTAATGGAAAGGCTAGAATTAATTAGCCCTCCGGACGATATTGAGAAGTATACTCCCAATTGCTTAGTGAGGAGGAAGAAACGCTTCCCTAAAATTGGGCGCCATGGGTGGAGAAAGGTCTTCGAATCTCGTGATTTTGCTATCAAGTGGGTCGTCCCATGTTGGAAAATAGAAAGGATGGTTGGTGTCAACAAGCAACATTTCTGCCGTCTTCTAAGCTTGTCTCGTATGACTTTTTATTACCCCTGCAGGGTAAAAAGACAATACGGCTTGCTTAAGAATATTCCTTCAGGGGATCTTCGTCCTCCCTATGAGTACACTATTTCCCAGGAAGTAGACAGATTTGATGCTTACTGGAGTGCTAGACCTCTATGGGAAGTGGTTACTCAAAAGTTTCCTCCTTATTTGCCTAATGATGTGAAGAAGTGGTTGCTGAAGAAGCCTTCGAAGGTTTCGAAGAAAGATCAGGGTAAAACTGATGTGAAGAGTCGTTTAGGTGACAGGGTGATTCATGCCAAGGAACGCCTAGGTGCAAGAGTTGAATTCAAAACACCTGCAATGCCTAGGAAGAAAGGTGCTACCAAAGATACAGGGAAAAGGAAAGCTGACACCACAGATAAAAAGGCTTGGGTGGAAAAGAAACATGGAGTACTAGCTGAAGGGGAGACTATCTATTCTAAGATTGAATGTAGGTCCTCTAAAGGATGCCTACTAGCTAAAGTTAAGGATGAGGAGGAGGAAGCAGACAAAAATTGGAAAAGGGCTAGGAAAGAAAAGAAAGATTAGGAGCATTGCTTAATCTTCAAATTATTAGACTTAGTTTATTTTTCATTTAAAGTTAATTTATTTCAGCTTTATTTAAATTTCATCAATAATGTAATTTTATTTTATTAATGAAGTTTCAGCTTTTAATTAAATTATTTACTTTAAATTTATTTTATTAAAGCAATGAAAACCGAAAAAATTAATTTTCCAGAAATTCTTCGAGTACGAAAGTCGAAAATTTTCCGAAAAAACACCAAAATTTGCCCAGAATTTATTTTCAAATTGGCGCCACTTATTTTTGATTGGCGCCTTCCAGGGAAGTCTGGCACCAAGCGCCAATTTCATCGGCTGGCGCTGATGGTTGTTGGCTGGTGCCAGGTTCTACTCTGCGACGCCGATATTTCGCCGATCTTCTATTGAATTTTTAATTAATTCTGGGACGCGGGGATGTCGAAAAATAAGGTGGCCGCACCCGTAAAGGGTTGCCTACGTATCCTTTCTTAAGGAATCAGGCCGAACGTAGCTCTCTTGAGTATCCTACTCAAGTAATTACGGGTAGTATTTCTTAAGTTGGTCAAGATTTGTCATGTTCGAGAATTCATTGCCATCCATATCAGTTAGTTTTGCTGCACCTCCTGCCAGGATTATTTTGACAATGTAGGGTCCAGACCAATTAGGTCTAAATTTACCCCTTGGATCTAAAACATTTTTCCTTAGTGCTTTTAACACTAAGTCTCCTACTTTGAAGTTTCTTGTTTTGACCTTCTTATTAAAATGCCTAGCCATACGAGTCTGGTAACACTGAGTGTGATGTAGAGCTTCTAGTCGTTTCTCATCGAGTAGAATTAATTCTTCATATCGTGCCCTAGTCCATTCAACTTCATCGAGTTTACTCTCTAATGCAATGCGTAGAGATGGTATTTCTAGTTCGACAGGTTGTACGACATCCATTCCATATACCAAGGAAAATGGCGTATTTCCTGTTGATGTACGGATTGACGTACGGTAACCCCACAGTGCGAAGTGAAGTTTGTCAGGCCAATCCTTATAATTTTCCGTCATTTTCTCGATGATAGTCTTTAAATTTTTATTAGTTGCCTCGACTGCTCCATTTGCTTGAGGTCTATAAGGGGAAGAATGATGATGTTGAATGCCGTATTTTTGTAGCAATTCTTCACATTCGGCTTGAAAGTGAGTTCCATTGTCATTTATCATTTCATGTGGGACTCCGTATCGACAAATATAATTTCTCTCGATAAAGAGTGCTACATGTTTTGTAGTGAGTTTAGCGTATGATTGCACTTCGACCCACTTTGTGAAGTAATCAATTGCTACTATGATATATTCATGGCCTCCTGTTCTTGGGGGAGTGATTTTTCCAATGATGTCAATTCCCTGTGTAGAGAATGGCCATGGCGATGTGTAGGTGTAGAGCAAGGATGGAAGGATATGTTGTAAATTGGCATAAATTTGGTACTTAGGGCATCTTTTTACGTATTGATGGCAATCCCTATTCATTGTAGTCCAATAATATCCTTCTTGCATTATCTTTTGGACTAACATCTTGCCATTTATATGAGTGCCACAAATTCCTTCATGGACTATTCTCATTTCTCTTTGTGCATCCTTCTTTCCTACACATAAGAGAGCTCGACCTTTAGGTACCCTTTTATGTAGCTCGTTGTCTATGAGTACATATTGGGAAGCCAAAAGCCTTAATGCTCGTTTTGCTCTTTTGTCAGTATGAGGAGGGTATTATCCTTTGGTGACATAATTGAGTATGTCCGTGTACCACGGTTCTTCTTCTTCTTCTTCTTCTTCTTCTTCTTCTTCTTCGCCTTGGACTACTTCGTCGTCTTCTATAGCCTGGATGTATGCTGGTTTGTGTTTTTTTTCTATAGTTAGAGGCATTTGCTCGATTTCTGTGGGAATCCTAACCATTGAGGCTAATCTTGCCAAGGCATCAGCAAATTGATTTTCCTCTCTAGGTAGATATGTATATTCTACCTTGTCTAACTGATCGATAAGAGTTTCCAGATAGGTTTGGTAAGGGGCTAGACTTTCGCTCCTTACTTTCCACCTTTTAGATATCTGATTGATAATCAAAGAAGAGTCTCCGAATATCCTTAACTTTTTTACTCCCAATGCTAAAGCTGTTTCGAGGCCTACCACGCATGCTTCATATTCAGCAGCATTGTTAGTAACGTCGAAATCAAGCTTTATGGAGATTGGAACATGCTCTTCTTTAGGTGATACTAGTAGTACTCCGACGCCACATCCCTTCTGGTTTAAGGCTCCGTCGAAGTATAAGGTCCAAGTATCATCTTCAGTGACCATTAAGTCTTCATCTGGAAATTCATTGTCTTGTATTGGCGTCGAGTCTTCTATTGGAAAATCTACTAGAAAGTCTGACACCACGGATCCTTTGATAGCTTTTTATGGCATGAACCTTACATCAAACTGGGCTAGATTGACTATCCATCTTGATATGCGTCCGTTGAGTGTAGATTTCTCGAATAGATACTTGAGTGGATCTAATCGTGAGACTACGAAAACGGTATGCACCAGCATGTAATGTCTTAACTTGGTTGTGGCCCACACCAAGGAGAGGCACACTTCTCGAGCGGTGTATAGCGTGCTTCGTATTCGAGCATCTTCTTGCTTAGGTAGTAGATTGCATTCTCTTTGCCTTCTACTTCTTGTGCTAGCATAGCTCCCATTGTCTCTTTGGTAACCGTCAAATATAACCTAAGAGGTATTCCGGGAAGGCTGGTGCTAATACGGGAGGGTTTGTGAGATAGGCTTTGATCTTTTCAAAGGCTTTTTGACACTTGTCATCCCATATTACTGGTACATTCTTCTTGAGTTTTTTGAAGATTGGTTCACATATTGTCGTTAATTTTGATATGAACCTACTTATGTATTGCAACCGGCCAATAAATCCTCGAATCTGTTTCTCAGTCTTGGGCGGTGACATTGACATGATTGCTTTGATCTTGGTTGGGTCTACCTCTATTCCTCTAGAGCTTATGACGTAACCCAAAAGCTTGCCTGAGGTGACTCCGAAAGCACACTTAGCTGGATTTAGCCTCATATTATATTTTCTTAGCCTTTCGAAAAATTTCCTTAAGGCTACTTGATGGCCTGGACGGTCTTTTAATTTTACAATCATGTCGTTGACATATACCTCGACTTCTTTATGCATCATGTCATGGAATAAGGCAGTTGCTGCATGTTGGTAAGTAGCACCCGCGTTTTTCAACCCGAATGACATTACCGTGTAGCAGTAAGTGCCCCATGGTGTTATAAAGTTGTTTTCTCCATGTCTTCTTCTGCCATGAGAATCTGGTTGTAACCTGCGTACCCATCCATGAACGAAAGAAGCGCGTGATTTTTCCGTGTTATCTACCAGAATATCGATGTGTGGCAAAGGGAAGTCGTCCTTTGGACTTACCTTATTTAGATCTCGATAGTCGACACACATTCTTACCCTTCCGTCTTTCTTCGGAACTAGGACGACGTTGGCGACCCATTCGGGGTATTTGGATACTTTGATGAAACCTGCAGTTATTTGTTTTTGAACTTTTTCTTTTATTTTAAGAGCTACGTCAATTTTTATTCGACGTAACTTTTGTTTTACGAGTTTCATTCTTGGAATTAGTGGTATAGTGTGTTGAGCTATTTCTCTATTAATTCCTGGCATATCTTCATATGACCAAACAAATACATCAATAAATTCTTTAAGTAAGTTAATTAAATCAGTTCTTTCTTGTTTATTCAGTGTTAATCCGATTTTAACTTCTCTTTTATGAGTTGAATCATTTGAGATATCAACTGTTTCAGTTTCTTCAATTACCGGTGTTTTCTTTTCGAGTGTTTCCATTGCTTTAATAATTTCGTTGTCTTTTTCATTGTTAGTTAAGCAATGCTCGTCATCTTGGGTTAGAGAAGAACACGAGAAGTAAGGAGAATGAGAAATATTATTATACTCTGAGATCATTACATCAAAGAGTGATATGTCCTCAGGGACTGGATCACTAACTATCCTAGGAGAATAAATAGGAGGGGGAGGTGCTATTACTAAAGACTTAAAAGACTCTAGGGGAAGAGACTCTGACTCAGACTCAGACTCAGATTCAGACGGCTTTTCAAACATCGGTCCTTGCCCTGTCGTGATGGATATCTCCCTTCCGCTTGGAGTAGTCACCTTGATAGTCTTGCGCCACCCTTGTAGGGATCCTTCAGCTGGAGTGATTAGCTTTGAGGGACCGAAGCTTTCACTTTGTAGGACTGTTTGAATGAGCGAGGAGTTATCCTCTTTACAAGTTGGCTCATTTTTTTCTTGCCCAAACAGTAATCCCATGATGTTAAAGTCAAAGCATGGGGGTGCTTTCTCCTTGTAGACGGGAGTTGGGATTTCATCAGTGAAGTAGCAATCCAAGAAAGTCTCGAATCCCGGTTGTCTTATGCCGTTTACAACAAATGGCTCGGGAAATTCATGGCATGTATAGTCCTCTCCTTCTTTTATAAATTGACAATTAAGCGTAAGAGGGTACTGATCCATTCGAATTGCTTTCTTTTGAATGCGAGCATCCCTACGTGCTTTTGACTTTTCCTGGGCTCGCTTGAGATATTTCCGAGTCGGTTCGAAACCAAGTCCGAAAGTGTCTAACTTAGGGAGGCCAGGTGACTCCAGCGGTTTTGCCATTCCTTTCTTTTTTCCTAGGGTCATCCCAGAAAAATGTCCTTCTTTCTTCAGCATGGCATTGACAATCATGTTGGAATGGGGGTCATGGCAAAGAGGGGTCCTTTCATCCTCCTGGATTAAGGAGACTTCTTCGTTAAAGCCCCATAAATTTTCATAATCCTCGTCGTGCTCCACATTAATGATTGGATTCTCCATAGATTTGATCCTCATAGGCGAAGCATCGATGGTGATTGGAATTCCCCCAACTATAGCTTTTACTTGTTGGTGGAGAGATTAAGGGACGACCTTTAGATCATGAAGCCAAGGGCGTCCCAACAACAAGTTGAATGAAGCTTTAATGTCTACTACTTGGAAATTAGTAGCATGTTCTATTGCTCCTGCCGTTACATTCAGGGTAATCTTGCCAAGAGCTTGACGACGAGTGTTGTCGTAGGCCGTTATTCCTTGTGTAGACGGAGTTAAATCTTTGTCCCTTATGCCGAGCATCCTCGCAGTTCTAAGTGGACAGACGTTGATGGCCGATCCATTGTCTACAAGAGTCATAGGAACATTCATCCTCTTGCAAACTACTGTGAGGTTTAATGCCTCGTAATGTTTGTCACCTTCTGGGGGTAAATATTTGTCAGAAAAAGTGATCAAATTAATCGGACTAGGAAGGTCACTTGTGAGGAGGTTGGCTAATCCCTCAGGAGTAGTGTCAGAATCTATCCTAATTTTGTCCAAGGCATTCATTATATCCAACCTATGTTCTCGAGATGTTGCCAGAAGTTTCCATACATTCATCTCAACTTTTGTCTTCTTAAACTGCTTAACAATATCATTGTCTTCAATGATAGGTATGGGAACTTGTTGTGTGGTTGGCATAGGT
Organism: Chenopodium quinoa; assembly: GCF_001683475.1. Lineage (NCBI taxonomy): Eukaryota > Viridiplantae > Streptophyta > Magnoliopsida > Caryophyllales > Amaranthaceae > Chenopodium > Chenopodium quinoa. The sequence continues at coordinate 1,166,893 of NW_018744504.1, read as the reverse complement.
TGTGTTGAAACGGGAGGTTGCATTCTCCTGGATCTTGTGAGGACGTCTATCGATGAGTCTTCTTCAGCCCAAATGTCATCTGTGGTGTATGACACAGAAGGTGTAGGTCCTACTATGTCCTTTAGATAGACATCTTCTTCATCACTGTCCCAAACTCAATTAATGGTTGCATCCTCTTCTTGTTGAAATTGGACTAGTTTCTTTTCATCAATCATCTTCTGAACCAAATCCTTGAATTTGAAACAGTTTTCTAAAGTGTGACCCCCTGATTGATGCTACTGACAGTAATATCTATCTGTTCTTTTCAACGATTCGAATGGTCTCGGTTCGAGAGGTTTGATCTCGCCACTCTCGGAGAGCATTTCGAACATTTGTGCATATGGGATCCCAATTGGAGTGTAGATACTATTGCTCTTCTTGGGTTTTTCAATGACTTGTAAAGGAAAATGCTTTACCTCATAAGTCGTTCTCACTGGTGTGAATTCCCTTTTAGGTTCATCTTTCGGAAGTGGAACCTCATCACATTTCTTTTGGGATTCCTTTTTAGCCTTGAGAGCTTCACGTAGTAGATGTGATACCTCCATCATAGACAGTGTGAGAAATTGTATGTCTTCCTTACTTGCCGGTTCTGGAAGGTTATCCTTGACATCGAAAAAGATTTCCTCTTCCTTTTCTGCGGCATGGATTTCCTTGACAGGTCTAATGAGAGACGAGGGGTCAACCTCGTTTTCCTTATCAGAGATAGCTAGGGTATGAGCGAGAGGTGCATTGTCAATGCTTGGCTTCTTACTGGCAGGGGGCAACGGCAGCTTGTTGTTGTCGATTAAGTCTTGGATGGCTTCCTTAAGTTTCCAATAGTTTTCGGTGAGATGGCCCCTACCTTGGTGATACTTGCAGTGTGCATTGGGGTTCCAATTAGCCGACCTCTTCTCGACTGGTGGGTCCCCAAATGGTCCAATAGGAGTTATAAGACCTTTCGCATTTAATCGATCAAATGCAGTGTCATAACTCATGCCAATAGGAGTGAAGTTCCTCATAAATGGTTTCTTCTGTCCTTGATTGTTCATAGCAAGGACTTCTCCTAAATTAAAAGTGCTAACGTTGTTTGAGTGGGTGGTTTTGGAAGAAGAAGGATTGTCGTTCTTCTTTCCTTTCCAGCCACTGTTGGAGTTATTGTTGGCAGCTTTTAACTTAGCCAAGTCGTCTTCAATATTGATCCCAATGTCATAAACAACCTTGAAGGTATGGAGATTATTTTGATACTTGAGATGCTTGGAATATTTTTCTTGAAGATTTTTGATGAACAGCCTCACAGACTCTTTTTCACTTGGCACCTCAATCATCTTAGCTGAGGTTTCCCTCCATTTGTTAAAGAAAGAGGTGAAACCTTCATTCTCTTTCTGCTTGAGGATTTCAAGTTCCCTATGGTCAGTCTTGACTTGAATGTTGCACTTGTACCTATCAACGAAAGTGTTTGCTATGGACTCCCAAGTAGAGGTCTTTTCTTTCTCGAGAGAAAAGAAACATTGTTGGCAAACGGTCTCGAGAGATAGTGAGAACAGAGAGGGGAAAACCTTCTTATCGATACCCTTAATACTCATTATTGTTTCAAATGCTCTTAAATGAAAGTAAGGGTTGTCAGTTGCTTTGAATTTTGGGATGTCGTTGGCGTTGAACTTCTGCGGAAGAAGATCCTTGTCCACCGAGACCCCTTGTGATGTAAGCTCTTGAAATTTGTAGTCGCTAGACAGCTTTCTTAGACTCTCTTGCATGAGGTCCATCTGTTGTTGCTTCACGGGATCATCGATCTTGAGTGCGAGAAGCTTCAGTGTCTCAGTCACGGTAACTAGTTGGTTCCTAAGATCATTGACTTCTTCTTGTGTTGCCATTATAGTCTTAGCTTTCCTCTTACGAGCTATGGGTTTGTCGAAAAGTTGGACTTGTACGAAAAGGTTGTCTTTGATTAACCGTCCTTCCTTTCTTGACCACGCGCTGTAAATTAAACCATTTTGATTTTTAATTACATGACTCGAATCAACTTGACTTTACGGTTTATTTTAAGGAGGAAAAAAGAATAAAGTAAAAAAAAAGGTGCATATTTTTGGCAAAAATAATGTACATATTTTTAGGGAACTAAGTATAGTTTTTTTTTTATTGGAGGATTAATATCCGACTTACCCCCTAAAAAATGACGGAAAAAACTCACACACAAGACTCTCTTAAACATGGTCAAAGTATGTGTATTGGTTTGTGCGTTGAGTGTAAGTGACATGCTTGGACTCTTGTGTAAAACCATGGGACTTAGTGCTTAAACTCGATCATCGACTCAAATAAGTACTATTGACAGCAAAAACTTAACCGAATTAGTTAGAAACTTGATTAATTAGACTCTAGGTGATGACTCGACCAATAATCCGAACCGTCGGCCAAACGACAGGACTGGCGTCACAATGTGGAGCTTGGCGCCAGACGACAGAGCTGTCGTCAGACGCTACACTCCATATTGTGGCGCTACAGCTCAGACCTTGGCGCCAATAATGGAGCTTCGATCTGGGACTGTTTTTGGTGTTATTAATCAATTGGGGTATGCCTAAAGTCGTACTAGGTCAATTCCAATTAAAATATTAGACTTTATTGACTCAAATTAATTAATTAATTATTTAGGCAAAGTTCTTTAAGTCATTACTTTATTTAGTCTCAACACAAGTCAAACAAACGGTTAAGAGAAACATAGAATATATGCACAACAAATAATGCACAATTAGTCAAGTAGGCACAATATGATGCAATGCGTTTGCAACCTAACCATGGTTCTACTTCTCTAAAGTTTGGGATATGGGTTAGTCAATAGAGGGTCCATGGTTAATTGTCTAGATGCACCGCGCGGAAGTCTAACCGTGAAGGGTTGGCGCGAGTGGATGGGACACTGCGAGTTTAGAAAAACTCGCTTCCATGGTTTGGTGAATTCAACATCTCGGATGTACCCTTTGTTGCACGGAGCGTTCAATCGGGTATATGGAGCATGAATTCCCAGAGGGTTATGTCCATAAGTAGAACACATATGGGTTTCAGAAAAGTGAGAAAAAATTCAATCAGGAAGTAGGATCAAGCAAACAATACGAAAAACCGGTCGAAATTAGAACGCATATTTCTGGCTCGGTATTGGGGGAAATTGGCGCCAGCAATCAGAGACTGGCGCCAGCTTTAAGCTGTAGCGCATGGCGCCAATGCTGGGGTATGGCGCTACGGTTAAAATACTGGCGCCAATGCTCTGGCCCCTGACGCTACTTCCCACATGCCTCAACAGCTTTCTGTGCTCGATAAAATTTTCCAGTTTCGCGCGGTGTTATTTCGGTCCTAGTTGTGAAAGATATTTCACAAATTTCCTACGTGTAAAATCCTATGTTTTTAACTCATTACGTATGGTATTTCCAATGAGATCTTTTTTATGCATATGACAATAATATTAATCAAAATTACGCACATGAAATACTTAGAACGTTTCGAGTCTCATCCACTCATTCTAAATCATTGCCGAAACAAATTCAGGAATTAAAATAGAAATCCTCCCCAGTGGAGTCGCCAAAAACTGTAGGGAATATTTCAAGCATTAAACCCCTAGCTTGAACCCCACTGTGATCATACACTAAAGTACGGTGGCATCCAAAAGGGAAGAAGATAGAGCAAAATAGTCGCCAACAAGTTTTTTTAGGAACTTGTAAACCATCCACGGGGTGAAGGTTACACCCCATAACGATCCAAGAGATCGTCAACTCCATAAGGTCTAGAACCGAATAAGGGTTCGGGGATGAAGGTACAAATCCAACCTAAAAGAGATTGAACCTGCCCTAATAATAGGCCTATACTTTATTCTGATCGTATTCATGTGCGCTTTCTAATTAACATGCAATCATTAGGAATTAACCCTAAACCCGTTTATTTATGTTGGTTGAATATTAATGCACAAATAAACTATTATTGGCGATCACTTGAAAGTATAATCAAATTAACCCTAACAAGATTATTAAATATCTTATTAAGCGTGATTACAAGTACCAAAATTCCCTTTAAACATACATAAAAGGTGTGATCAAGCAATAAATAAATAATCATCATAATAAATAATCAATCATTAGAATAAACATGAATAATAATAATCATCAAAATAATAATAATTATCATAATAATAATATTCATAATCATCATAAATTATAACAATTATAATCATAATCATGTTCATGTTAATATTAAAGCATAATAATAGCAAGATCCTAGGCATGATGCTAACAAGATTAATAACAAACCCTAGCATGTCACTAAGCATTAAAAATCAAATCTTTAGCCCTAACATGATACTAACAATCATAAATATTAGAAAGAGAATAAAAGGCATCATAGCAATCATATTTAATATTAAAAATACCTTAGACATGATACTAGGAATATCATAACAACAATTTAAACATGATTTCTACATCATAAATCAATTAAAACCATTACAGCACTTACTTTGATGCTTCGTACCTCTTTCTAATAACAAAATACACACGTTAGTAACTTCAAGGAAAATAATAATAAAAACAATTAAATTAAATAATTGAAATAGAGATTTGGGACCAAACCCTCAGAAATTAAACCTTTCACGTCTAGGGCAAAGGCAACTTCGAATATGGCTAGGTATTTCTAGATCTTGCGAATGCGGAATTTTGCATGTGAAAACAAAGTTTAGAAAAAGAGAAAGAAAGAAAGATGGATGATTAAGAGAATGAGAGGATTAATTGAATGAAAACTGATTGTAGGCGAATGCTAATTAAAACTGATTGTTGATGATAACTGGTGAATGAAAACGGAGTTTTTAATACGTTATTTGTAGAGAAAATCAGCCAAAAAGATAAAATAAACAAAACAGAGTCTGACGCACAAAAAACAGAGCTGGCGCAAACCCTAGCTAACTGGCGCCAGGCACCAACACTAGCGCCAGGCGCCAATGGCTAGCGTCAGGCGCCAATGCCTGGAGTCAGGCGCAAAGCTTGTTTATAACGCGTTTTCGAAAATCAAATAAGTTTGTCGTACTGGAGGATAAAATCATATAATTTCCTCGAAAATGCTATTTGATTTTAATTAAAACTCTGAAAAGTCAACAAAAGTCAATTAATCAATGCTAATTAAATTAGGAATAAAAAGAACCTTCTAGAAGAATCAAGAAGACTAAAACCATTCCTAATTGCATTAGGAATAATAAATCATATTAGGCCCTCCTCTAGATCATTGGGCCGCATATTAAGGCTCAAACCGGGCCCAGTTTAGTAAATTATCCATAACTTCTTCAATATTCATCGAAATTGGGCTTATAATATATCGTTGGAAAGCTCTTGTCAAGCCTCATCCAACTACACTACTATTGGACCCATATCATGAACCAACCAAACTGGATTGGCTGTTTTCTTAAAATAAGTTTTCAAAAACAGAGAGAAGAGAAAAGAAATTAAAACTATCTGCAACACTAGACTTTCCACACTTTCACTTTCATTCGATTATGATTCGACGTGAAAGGTACTCATCATTGGTTTTGGTTTTGGGGAGACACAAATGGGTGTCTACAGTGATCAATAAATATAACAGAATAAACATTAATATTGGAAGCAATTTAACAATAATATCATTAGTCAAATCAAATATAAATTATAGTCCTAATCATGATACTAGCAACAAGAATAAAAATAATAGTAATTAAGTGATTAATTACTCACCTTCCTCGTTTCCTTAAATTGCTACATCATGAATAAAATGTTAGTAACTTCAATAAAAATATAAATCAAATTGAAATAATTAAATTAAAAGTAGAGTTGATTTGGTCCAAACCCTCAATTAATTATACCTTTCATGCCTTGGTTAAAGTATAGAACTTCAGGTATTGTATGGACTCCTTGGAGTGCTTAAAGGAAGGAATAGTAAAAGAATGGGGAGGCTAGTGTTTAGGCTAAAGAGGGAGAAGAGAATAAACTTGATGATCAATCTTGTTGATGATTGAAAAAGGGGTGGTATCACCTCTATTTGTAGAGAAAAAAAAGAAGGGTCGAAAAAACAAGATAAGATCCGAATTAAATCAGAATAAAACTCGATAGACACTAGTTTTTGCGATATTTGTTTTTATCATATCTTTTGATCCAGAAATCGGAATAAGGTTAACAAGATATAGTTGGAAATCTCTTCAAGTATAATTTTTAACCCAATTAGAATCAGATTAAAATATTTTGTAGAATAAAAGATATTACTGAAATAGTGATATGGTGTAAGTTTTGGATAGAGTTTGACATTTTATTCATATCTTTTCCGTTATAGCTCGGAATTGATATTATAATATATCATTGGAAATCTTTGAACGTCTTTCGATTCGAATAGAATTAGGACTTTCAAAAAAAGGAGTTTTATTCAATTTCAAACTATTTAATCTTATCTTTTCAAAAAGGATAATCAAGATCTTTTAGAAACTTATAGAAGCTTCTAATTAATCCTAATTGGTTTAGGAATGGGATTAGATAAGTTGGACCCTCCACATGATCATTGGGTCGTAGGTAAGGTGGGCTTAGGTTCGATTTGGGCTAGTTTAATATTGACCATAACTTATTCGTTATAACTCGGATTTGGGCTTATAATATATCGTTGGAAAGCTCTTTTAAAGCTCCATCAAACTATTCAATCATTGAACCCAGATAATGGACCAAAATAAACTGGATTAAACGTTTTATAAAAAGGACACAAAATGAATGATTTTAAAGGACACAAAATGAATTATTTTGGGTTTAAAGGTACGAAAAGTGAAAAATAACTTATGGTTTGGGGAAATGGGCTAGAAGTTGGGTTGGTTTATGAAATGGAAATATAGATTTAAGCACTCCAAGATTAAATACTCAACCCGACCAATAATGGCGGTGAAAGGTTGTTCAACATCGAGTTTGGTTTTGGGGAGACATTTTTAGGTGTCTACAGAAGCCCCCACTTTGACCGAGTTTGTAGAAACGTCAGTTTCGAAAACGATAGTCAAAGTAGTTGATAGGGACGGAGAATGATTTAAGACGTTCTGCGATCCTAAATCACTTTGTATACGCCGATACCTGCCGAAAATGTTAATTCCACAGATAAAAGAGTAAAGGGATATAACGCTTATCTGACACCAGTGTATCGGTGACAAATGAGTTTGGTATTTTCCTATGCTTAAAGGAATCCACTGGATGACGTTTGTTGAAATGCTTTTCATGCTTGAGGAAAGTCGACAGATAAGTTTGGTAGCTTTCTAAGCCTAAAGAAACCTACCGGATGACACTTTCCATGCTTGAGGAAAGTCGTCATATGATTTTGGCGTTTTTCTATTCTTGAAGAAATCCACCGATAATGCTTTCCATGCTTGAGAAATCCGACAAAGGAATTTGGCGGTTTTCTATGCTTGAAGAAATCCACCGGATAATACTTTCCATGCTTGAGGATAGTTGACAGATGATGAGATTGCAAGTCTCTGTGTATCAAGAACCTTGCGTCATGAAATGATGGTGGTTCAATTGTCCCCAAACGCGGGCTGTAGATGGTTCGCTTGTCCCTGGACGTGGGCTGTAGTTGGTTCGCTTGTCCCTAAACGTGGGCTGTAAATGGTTCGCTTGTCCCCGAACGTGGGTTGTAGATGGTCCGCTTGTCCCCGGACGTGGGTTGTAGATGGTCCGCTTGTCCCCGGATGTGGGTTGTAGATGGTCCGCTTGTCCCCGGACGTGGGCTGTACATGGTCCGCTTGTCCCCGGACGTGGGTTGTAGTTAGTTCGCTTGTCCCCGAACGTGGGTTGTAGATGAGATCTGCAAAAATAAATTTGCCAATGGACTCGTATATATTGTGATTGACTTAACCACTAACTTGACCAAGTTTGACTTGATGTGACATGACATGTGTATGACTTGTGAGTGTGTGTGTGTATATGTGTGTGTGCAGACACAAGCAAACGAAGATGCAAAAGCAAAAATTTTCCGTCAATTTTTGTCATGAGTGGAGGGTACCGACTTTCTCCCGTAAAAGAAAGATGTGAAAACTGAACTTTTATTTTCGAACTCCCTCGATGAGAAAATTTTGAAAAAGTTTTTTTAAACTTCCCCAAAAGAAAAGACGCGAATAAAAGGAAAGAAGTTTTGAACTACCTCGTTGAGCAAGACAAAATGAATCGCATGGATTGAATTGCTTTTCTTGAAAGTAATGTATGCATGATGCATGTCCTTAGGCTGGGAGGCTAAGGATAATTACATCATGTGACACGATAGATGAATTAACTTAGGTCTTGGAGCTAAGCATCATTTATGGTGTAAAGAAACGATCTTGAACATCACTGGAAGCTAAGCACATATACAGATGAAATGATTATTGCATAGTGAACGTTGCTTAGGTCAAGGAGCTAAGCACGATATGGTTTGTATGATTAAAAATCATTGATATATAAATGTTTCTCAGCACATTATGCAATGCATGAAACAATGAATATTGCTCAGGTCAGGAAGCTAAGTAAGTATACAATGTTTCTTCTAATGAATGTTGTCTTTAAATATGATGAAACATGCACAGTGTTGAAAAAGGATTTCATGATAAAGGGCTCTTGAAGAGAAGGATGATTCATATGGATATAAATGTGTGAGAAAGAAGTGTGTAAAAGTGATACTAAGGTGAGGCTGCAAAGGCTATGGTGATGGAAATATATGTGTAAAAAGTCAAAGATGATGACTCTTTAGGCTGGGTAAGCTAATGTGATGTGGGTTCAAGCCCCCAAGTCTAGCTCTAAATGGATAGGGATATAGAGATAAGCATTGGATATTCTTTGACTCGATCATGCATGGATAGGAATATAAATGTGAATATGAATGTGGCCGCACCTTGATGTGAGGTTGCCTACGTATCCGTTAGGAATCAGGCCAAACGTAGCTCTAACCGAACTATGCACAAGTGTATGTACACCTCAAAGAGGTCTTTCAAGGGTTGTAAGGTGGTTAAGCTGAAGGTTTAAGGAAGAAAGGGGTAAAAGGCTCAAGACCCGAGAGAAGCCCTTAAGATATGCAATTGTGTATTAGACTTTGCAAGTTTTATTTTTCATATATTTTTTTGTTTTGAATTTTGCAAGTTTATTTTCATTTTTTCTTCTTTTTTTTTTGCTTTTTTTTCATTCTTTTGAATCAATGTGGGCAATCTCAGATCATGTGGTCCATCACTCACTTAGCATTCATGTTTCTCAGGCACGGTACCAAGCACTCGATGAGAGACTCAATTTGAGACGTGTTCATATCAAAGACATTGGAACACTTGCCCTTAGACATTGTTCTATTGTTGATTTTCTGCTTTTTTTTTCTTTTTTTTTTACTTGCTTTTTGAATGTTATAAAATTACACATTTTCCAATCCCAGGGTTAAGTAAATGTGGGTTGAAGAAATGAAGGCCAAACATTAGACGAGGCTCAAAGTGGTTGATGAAGAAATGGAAAGTGATTGAACGGTTAACAAGGAATGACAGGGTTGCAGAGGTGCCTCAAGTCATTGGTGTACCTTGTGTTTAGTTCGGTAATTGATTTTTTTTTTTTTTGAATGAGTGAATGAAAAATGCTATGATCGAGATGTAAAGGAAATTTCTCATTTTATTAATGGAATAAGGTTAATAAAACACATGGAACATATAAAAATTTGAAATGGAAAATCTATGCTACACATGAATGGGGGAATGGAGATGAATGATTAAAAAAAAAAAAAAGAAATCATGAAATCTTGCACAAAGGATCTGTTGTGCGCCTTGTGTTCATTACTTCTTGCCCCCTAGAGGGACAGGAAGTTTTTTTGCATCCGCCAAGTCTTGAATGACGTCCTTCAAATTCCAACATTGCTTCGTAGTGTGGCCCCTTCCTTAATGGTACTTGCAATGGGCATTGGGATTCCATTTGGCGTTCCTTTCTTCAGGTTTTGGCTCTAGAAATGGCCTAATAGGTGTGATCAAGAGCTAACACTTCTTGGGCAATGGAGCATCAAGAGCTAACACTTCATTGAGATCAACTTGGCTTATATTATTTTCGTGCTTAGAAGACGAAGAAGAAGGATGTTCGTTCTTCTTGTTCTTCCAAGTGTTATTATTGTTACTACCGGCAGCCTTTATTAAATCATCCTCGATATTGATGCCAGTGTCATATACAGCTTCAAAAGTGTTCAAAGGAAGAAATTTGAGATGTTGCTTGTACTTGTGAGTCAAATTTTGGATGAAGAGGCGAATCATCTCTTTTTCTTTGGGAGGATCTACCAAGAGTGCAGTTGTTTCCCTCCACCAGTTCAGATAAGCGGTAAGCGGTGAAGCCTTCATTCTCTTTCTGTTTGAGAATGGAGAGTTCACTTTCAGAAGTTCTAGCTTGAATGTTACACTTGTAACGATTCATGAAACTTTCGGTGACATCTTGCCAAGTCGCAGTACGCTTGGCATCTAGGGAATAGAACCATTGTTGGCAAGCATGTTCTAAGGAGAGAGGGAACACCGTAGGGAAGAGTGTTACGTCCAATCCCTTAAGAGCTATGGTAGCAGAGCACGCCTTCAAATGGAATATTGGATTGTCATAAGGCTTGAACTTTGGAATATCAGCAGTGGAGAACTTTTCAGGTAGTCTGTCCTTCACATCCAAAGGAGTGGGAGGCCGTTCCACATAGGTGAAATCCTCAGAAATCTTGCTCATTTGCTCTTTGATCTTGTCCATTGCAGCCGCAGAAACATTTTTTTGCTCTACTGTGTTGACTCTGGTAGTGAGTGCTTGCAACATGGTAGACATTGTTTCAATGGACTTTTTAATTCTCTCAATATCTTCCTTAGTGGCCACTAGGACAAATTGAAAGTAGTTTGAAGGTGATGAGTGATGTGGAGATGGTGAAGTTCTCTTCTACGAGGTTGATGTAGTAATGACTCAAACTGTACCAATCTACCCCTCCTCTTTGACCAAGTACTGTGAAATTAAATAAATTCACTTAATTGTTGACTCATTGCTCAAGATAGGAAAGGAAGTAAAAAATAGACATTTGAAAACAGGTGAGAAAACTCCACTCATTCCTATCACGACGGAAAACGACGCATGCATGGTCCGATCATAAACAATATAATGCATTACTCGAAGACAAAGTGTGTGCAATGACTCAACATGTGAGATTAGGTGAGTTTATTAAGACTCATGGTATGATCGCATGGCTAGACATGAGGATGTTGTGAAAAACAAAGGACCCAATGACCAAATAGCACGGAAGACTAAAAGACAAACTAACTTGATTAATTTTGTCCAATTTTAACGTTTATGCTATTTACTAGGTGAAAACGGTCCATTCGCAATCATTAGTCATAAAAACGATCATCAACAATCAAATCAGAAAATCACATGTTAAGGTTAGCACAAAAAATCACAAGAAACAAGGAAGAGGACTAGAATTTTAGAAGAATTCTGACTCATGGGTATAAAAAATATATAAATAAAAAATAAAAATCTATAATCCTATGTTATATGAGTTGACACGGATTAAAGGATTTGTCTAATACTAACTTGAAACGAAAAGATATAAAAAAAAAATTTTAAAAATAAAACAAAAGAAAGTTGACGCTAAAAAGACACCTAAACCGAACAAGATGTAGTATATCGGTTATAAATTTTTATATGTGACTTTGATTGAGACAAAACCAACGCCAAATGAAATATAAAACCAGGGGCTACAGATCCATAGGTGGCACGACACGTAACTCTTTCTAGAACTCTGGCTATGGCCAAAACAAGTTGACTCTTGTGCAGTATACGGGAATTAAAAATCCGGGTGACTCAAAAATTAAAAAAAAAATCTATGGCTCGACTCTAATAATAAAAAAAATGTTTGAAAAGAGAAAAAAATAAATAATTAAAAAAAGGTTAATAAAAAATGCACACATAAGCATATCGTCACACATGATGCAATGAAGTTCGCAACCTAAAATCAAGTTCTATGTTCGACTATGGTCAACTTTTGGGTGTCAAAGGGTACCATGGTTAAGAGTTAGCAAGGCAGCCTCCCTTGAGGGTGTAGCCAACAGGCTGCTCCGCGAGTTCGTGATGATATCGAACTCGACTCCATGGTTTGGGTGGATTTAAAAAATCGGATGAACCCTTATTGCCATGAGCGTTTTCGGGTTGATAGAGCATAAATCCCCCGGGCTAGCCACATACGTAGAACACGTACTATTGTGGAAAAATAGGTAACCTAAAAAAATCATATGCATATGTGACAATGCCAATTAAATTGCAGGAATACAATTCAAGAATCTTTCAAGTCTCATCCACTCATCTTAATTAAATACCGATCACTCAAATTGATAAATAACCAAGAATCCTCCCCAGTGGAGTCGCCAAATTGTAGGCGTTTCTCGAAGTGCGCCTACGTTTAAAGCATGTGGTAAATATGCTTGGCACTCATAGGAAGTGGGAATTGACATAATACGATTAGGGACAAGGAAAGTAGGGAGTCGCCAACAAGTTTTTAAGGAACTTGTAAACCGTTCACGGATCATAAAAGGCAACCACGAATAAAGGGACAACGATAGGCAACAATGATTGACCCGTGAAGGTTACACCCCATTCATAATCCATGAGATTACTAACTCCATATGGTTCGGAACCACGAAAGGAGGATCGGGGATGATGGTACGAAGTGAGTCATGGAGTCACATTCGCCCGTATTGGCCTCTACTCGATTCTTATAGTGAAAAGTGATTCCTGCGATCTCAAAGGCAGACAAACAAAATATCCAATTTGCTCCAAACTATTATTAAGCTAAATTGGTTTAATATTAATGCAACATATAATTCTAAAATATTGTGATCACTTCAATTAACAACAAGATTAAAAAGGAACCTAAACCGTTTGTCCAAATTATCTTATTAGGCGTGATTTTCAATTACATATTCCCTTTAACATCCAATATGGTGATCAATAAATATAATAGAATAAACATTAATATTGGAAGCAATTTAACAATAATATCATTAGTCAAATCAAATATAAATTATAGTACTGATCATGATGCTAGCAACAAGAATAAAAATAAGAGTAATTAAGTGATTAATTACTCACTTTCCGCGTTTCCTTGAATTGCTACATCATGAATAAAATGTTAGTAACTTCAATAAAAATATAAATCAAATTGAAATAATTAAATTAAAAGTAGAGTTGATTTGGTCCAAACCCTCAATTAATTATACCTTTCACGCCTTGGTTAAAGTATAGAACTTCAGGTATTGTATGGACTCCTTGGAGTGCTTAAATGAAGGAATAGTAAAAGAATGGGGAGGCTAGTGTTTAGGCTAAAGAGGGAGAAGAGAATAAACTTTATGATCAAGCTTGTTGATGATTGAAAAAGGGGTGATATAACCTCTATTTGTAGAGAAAAAAAAGAAGGGTCGAAAAAACAAGACAAGATCCGAATTAAATCAGAATAAAACTCTATAGACAGCAGTTTTTGCGATTTTTGTTTTTATCATATCTTTTGATCCAAAAATCGGAATAAGATTAATAAGATATAGTTGGAAATCTCTTCAAGTATACTTTTTAACCCAATTGGAATCAGATTAAAATATTTTGTAGAATAAAAGATATTACCGAAATAGTGATACGGTGTCAGTTTTGGATAGAGTTTGACATTTTATTCATATCTTTTCCGTTATAGCTCGGAATTGATATTATAATATATCATTGGAAAGATAATTTCAAGGGCTATCCAACCATATAAAATTTGGATAAAAACTATGAGGCTGTAGACACCCATTTGTGTCTCCCCAAAACCAAGCCCAGTGATGAGTACCTTTCATGTCCAATCATAATCGAATGAAGAGAAAGTGTGGAAAGTCTAGTGTTGCGGATAGTTTTAATTTTTTTTCTCTTCTCTCTGTTTTTGAAAACTCATTTTAAGAAAACAGCCAATCTAGTTTGGTTGGTCCATGATATGGGTCCAATAGTAGTGTAGTTGGATGGGGCTTGACAAGAGCTTTCCAACGATATATTATAAACCCAGTTCCGATGAATATTGAGGAAGTTATGACCAATTTACTAAAATGGGACCGTTTTGAGCCTTATGTGCGGCCCAATTATCTAGGGGATGGCCTAATATGATTTATCATTCCTAATGCAATTAGGAATGGTTTTAGTCTTCTAGATTCTTCTAGAAGGTTCTTTTCATTCCTAATTCAATTAGCATTGATAAATTGACTTTTTGACTTTTTAGAGTTTTAATTAAAATCAAATAGCATTTTCGAGGAAATTATATGATTTTAAGGGGTGTAACCTTTATCCTACAAACGGTTTACAAGTTCCTAAAACTTTTTGGCGACTCTTTTGCTCTATCTTCTTCCCTTTTTGGACGCCACCATACTTTAGTGTATGATCACAGTGGGGTTCGAGCTAGGGGTTTAACGCTTGAATTTATTCCCTACAGGTTTTGGCGACTGCACTGGGGAGGATTTCTATTTTAATTCCAGAAATTTATTTTGGAAATGATTTAGAATGAGTGGATGAGACTCGAAACGTTCTAAGTATTTCATGTGCGTAATTTTGATTAACATAATTGTCATATGCATAAAAAAGATCTCATTGGAAAGACCATCCGTAATGAGTTAAAAACATAGGATTTTACACGTAGGAAATTTGAGAAATATCTTTCACAACTAGGACCGAAATAACACCGTGCGAAACTGGAAAATTTTATCGAGCACACAAAGCTGCTGAGGCATGTGGGAAGTAGCGCCAGGGGCGAGAGATTGGCGCCAGTATTGGTGCCTGGCGCTATAGTTAAAAACTGGCGCCAGTCTCTATTTGCTGACGCTAATTTCCCCCAATACCGAGCCAGAAATATGCGTTCTAATTTCGACCAGTTTTTCGTATTGTTTGCTCGATTCTACTTCCTAATTGAATTTTTTCTCACTTTTCTGAAACCCATATGCGTTCTATATATGGACATAATCCTCTGGGAATTCATTCTCCATCTACTCGATTGAACGCTCCGTGCAACAAAGGGTACATCCGAGATTGTTGAATTCACCAAACCATGGAAGCGAGTTTTTTCTAAAACTCGCGGTGTCCCATCCACTCGCACCAACCCTTCACGGTTAGGCTTCCGCGCGGTGCATCCGGACAATTAACCATGGACCCTCTATTGACTAAACCATATCCCAAACTTTAGAGAACTAGAGCCATGGTTAGGTTGCAAACTCATTGCATCATACTGTGCCTACTTGACTAATTGTGCATTATTTGTTGTGCATATATTCTATGTTTTCTTAACCGTTTGTTTGACTTGTGTTAAGACTAAATAAACTAATTAATGACTAAAGAAATTTGTTTAATGAATTAATTAAATAATTTGAGCTAGTAAATAAATATAAAATCGAGTCATGGTTCCTTTAAGTCAACCCGGATTTTTATTCCCGTATACTGCACAAATGTCAACTTGTTTTGGTCATAGCCGGATTTATAGGAAGAAATACGAGACGAACAACCTATGGATCTGTAGCCCCGAGTTTTATCTTTAATTTGGCGTTGATTTCATCCAAATCAGAGTCACAGATAAAAAGTTATGACTAAAATACCACAGTCTGTCCAGTTTAATGCATATACGTGAAGTCTTAACTTAGTCTTTGCTTGAGTCTAGTCACATAGTCTAGCCACATGGTCATGACACGAGTCTTAACATATCACTTACATTCACTAGTCTTAGTACACACTTTGTATATGTCACCATGACCATGTTTTAAGTTCATGCATAAGTCGGTTTTTTTTTTCCGTCATTTGAGTTGGGGGGGTATATTCTATTCCTAATTCTTCATACCCCTCCATCTACATCATTTTTCTTTCACATTCTATTCCAATATTTCTTCACTTCCTCCATCCATTGCATGTTGAATAAAGCTTGAGTCAAACAATTAACAATGGATATCCCCAAATTCCTTTTCCACAGTACTTGGTCGAGGAGAGAAGGGCGATTAATCAAGGACAACACCTTTGTTCAAGTCTTACTTTTTGATAAACCGATTCGTCAAAAGAGGAAGGCTAAGAAGATAATGGAACCTCAAGAGGAAGTTAATGAACTTAGGAGTCAACTGAATAACGTGACTGAGACACTGAAGCTACTCACACTCAAGATCGATGATCCCGTGAAGCAACAACAAATGGACCTCATGCAAGAGAGTCTAAGCAAGCTATCTAGCGACTATAAATTTCAAGGCATGAGTTCACAAGGGGTCTCGCTGGACAAGGAACTTCTTCCGCATAAGTTCAACGCCACTGACATCCCTAAATTCAAGGCAACAGATAACCCTTACTTCCATCTAAGAGCTTTCGAAACTATAATGAACATTAAGGGTATCGATAAGAAGGTTTTCCCCTCTCTGTTCCCACTATCTCTTGAAACCGTTTGCCAACAATGGTTCTTCTCCCTTGACAAGGAGAAAACCTCTACCTAGGAATCAATAGTAAACGCTTTCGTTGATAGGTACAAGTGTAATATCCAAGTTGAAACCGACCATAGACAACTTGAGATGCTAAGACAAAAAGAGAATGAAGGCTTTACTTCTTTCTTTAATAAATGGAGGGAAACTTCCGCCAAGATGATTGAGGTCCCCACCGAAAAGGAGTCTGTGAGGATGTTTATCAAGAATCTCCAAGATAAGTATTCGAAGAATTTAAAATATCAACACAATCTGAATACTTTCAAGGCCGTTTATGACATCGGAATTGAAATCGAAGATGACCTCGCAAAGCAAAAAGCTACTAACAATAGTAACCACGGTGGCTGGAAAGGGAAGAAGAACGACAATCCTTCTTCTTCCGAAAACGCCCACTCTAGTAATAATGTTAGTACCTTTGACCATAATGGTGTCTTAGACATGGAAAATCAAGGATCTAAAAGGAAACCCAGGCGAGAGTTCACACCCATTGGAACGACCTACGATGCTGCTTTCGATCGTCTCTATGATAGAGGATTAATAAAACCTATTGGCCCTACCGAGGATCCAACACTAGAAAATCGATCTTCGAGATGGAATCCAAACTCCTATTGCAAGTACCATCGAGGGCGCGGTCATACTACTGATAAATGCTACAGGTTTTAAAACCTCATTCAAGATCTCATAGAGGCAAATAAGATCCCATTGCCTCTAGCTAGCGAGAAGACTGGATGATGTCGGAGCAAACAACACATGGCAGAGGCGAGCTTCAACGACAAGATTTCATGATCTCTTTTTCTATTTCTTTTTCATTTTTTCCTTTCCCCAATAAGTCTAGCATAGGCACCTTTCTTTTCCCTTAGATTAATTTTGTAGATTATTTCTATTTCCCTTTTAATAAAATGAGCATTTATTTACTTATATATGATCATTTCATTTTATTGTATTAAAAAAAAAAACAAAAACAAAAAAAAAATCCATGTCGAATTAAGAACAAGGTATACCAATGATTTAAGGCACCCCTTGTAGCCACCTCATATCCCCTTTCACCTTTCAATTATACATCCTTTCTTCATAAACCACTTTGAGCCTCGTCTAACGATAGACCTTTCTTTTTCAACCTACATCTACCTAACCTTGGGATGGGATGGTGTGTAACTTATGCAGTTTTCAATATCATAAAAGGCTTGAGTGATTTCAAAAGATCAAAATAAAAATAAGCAAAAAGGAAATAATAAAAGTGTACAAAAGGGCAAGTGTTCCAATGTCTTTGATATGAAAATATCTTTGATATGAACACGTCTTAGATTGCGTCTCTTATCGAGTGCTCGGTACCGTGCCTGAGAAACATAAATTCCAAGTGAGTGATAGACCGCATGATCGGGATTGCCCACGCTTATAAAAATACAATAGATGCTAAAGAAAAAGATAAAAGAGAGCTAAAAAAGAGTAGAAACTCAAGCATAAATATAAAGATTCGAAAGCGAGGTTACACACCTTGGGGGCTTATCTAGGGTCTTGAGCCTTTATCTCCTTCTTCTTTCAAACCTTTATCCTAACCACGTTACAACCCTTAAAAAGACCTTTTTGAGGTATACGCATACTTGTGCGAGGTTCGGCTAGAGCTACGTTTGGCCTGATTCCTAACGGATACGTAGGCAACCTCACATCGATGTGCGGCCATAATAAACATGCATTCATATTTACATTCACAATTGATCATATCAAGGGATCCCCTGTGCTCATCCCTATTCACTTAGAGCTAGACTTGGGGGCTTGATCCCTACATCATTAGCTTACCTAGCCTAAGAGTCACCATTATTTGACTCTTCTAATAATAATATTTTTCCACACACTTAGCCTTTGCGGCCTAACTTTAGTGTCACTTTCACACACATCACAGATACATGACCAAATATACTTCCCTTAGGAACCCTTTGTCATGAAATCTTAACACAACGCTGAAGCATGCCTTATCATATCAACATCACTCATCAGTCATAATTGTCATTGCATCACAAAGTATAAAGTGCTTAGCCTCCGTGCCTAAGTTACCCTAATACTTTCTTTGAGTCAAAAGTTGGGATAGCTTAGGATGGATTAATCCTTGCACAACATTTGACTAATCTCATTCAACATGCATCTTCAAAACTTCGATTCTGTTTCACGTCTTTCTTTTTCGGGAGAATGTCGGTACCCTCCACAGAACTGACGGAAAATTTTTGCTTTTTTGCATTTTTGAGTCGCACGATCACATTACAATGCACACACGAGTCATGTACACATTGAGTCATGTTGTGTCATATCACTTTGATTTGAGTATAACACACATGTCATTTTACTTTGAGTCGAGTCAACCTCGAGTCAGTCAATCATAACAAGTCAAGTTTATACCTTGAGTCGTGTCAAGTCAATGAGTTGAGTCAATCAACATTAAGCCTTAGGTAAACCTTAAGATGGTTAAAGAGATTGGCAAAGTTCTATAGTCAAAAATAAATACAGGCGTAGCAAAACAAGGAAGACCCTACTCCAATTCCTGGCGCTAGATCTTTTCAGTAACGATAGAGCTCGAAGCCTCTCAGAAAGGTGATTTCGACCTCATACAGCAATTTCGGGTTCCTTGGTACGTCAGTTAGCCCCTATAAGCAATTGAACATGATTAAGTAGTCGGTTTGATTACAGTCTAAGTGATCGACCTGACAAAAGATCGTCTCACTTAGCTTAAGCGCCTAAAACACTGGCTCATTACAATTGGTTTAAAAGCAAGCACTTAAACGACAATATTTCCAAATATGAATTGTTGTGCATTCTTCTTAAACGACAATTTTTCCAAGATTGGATTGTCATCTTTGGAAAAGTTTCCAAGCGTGGATTGTCGTGCTCCTTCTTTGTTTGGCAAGTTTTTCCAAGTTCGGATTGTCATTCATTCATAGATCGCTGACAAGTTTTCCGAGATTGGATTGTCATACACCCAGTTCCCTATGGCAAAATTTTCCAAAGGATTGTCGTAGGTCTCTACTCATCATAAATTCCGGCAAAAGTTCCAAGACGCGGGTTGTCAATAATGGCAATATTTTCCTAAAAGAATTGTCGCATAGCGTTGGCAAATTTCCAAGGTGGATTGCTTTCATTCATAGATCGCTGGCAAGTTTTCCGAGATTGGATTGTCATACACCCAGTTCCCTATGGCAAAATTTTCCAAAGGATTGTCGTAGGTCTCTACTCATCATAAATTCCGGCAAAAGTTCCAAGACGCGGGTTGTCAATAATGGCAATATTTTCCTAAAAGAATTGTCGCATAGCGTTGGCAAATTTCCAAGGCGGATTACTTTCAAGAGTTATATTCCAAGACATGGATTGTCGATCGTAGAAAAGTTCTTATGAAAGATTGTTACGAAGCATTGGCAACTGTTCCAAAAATTGGATTTTGGCAAAATTTCCGAGGAACGGATTGTCGCTTCATCGTGGCAACATTTCCAAGGATGGATTGTTACGTGGCATTGACAACTTTCCCTAAATCGGATTGTCATACATCATACAAGAGTTGTGTTGGCAACTATTCCCAAATAAAAGAGGATTGTCGACATACTAGTTCACAAGCAACAAAGCGCCGATGTACTGGCATAACAACATTAAGCATTAAAAAGCAGTGATCTTTTCGAAGACTATCACAGCGAAAATTGAAGTCATATAAAAAAGAAGCTCTTTGTTCAGAGATGCGTGAACATATCAAAAAGAAGCTCTTTGTTCAGAGACGAGTGAACATCGAAAAAGCAAGGTGGCGTTCCCTAGATTTAAGAGAGTTGTCACAAACAACTGAGGATTATTTCAAGAGAAGCAATCTTTGATAGTATTCCCTTGGACGTGGAATATTATCAATGCGGATGAGGATTGTTTCGAGAGAAATAATCTTTGATGGTATTCCCTTGGACGTGGAATACTATCATAGCGGAAGAGGATCGTTTCAGGCGAAGCAGTCTTTTATATTGGAAGCAGTTACAGGCGTAGCGGTTTTCAAGCGGCATGGCATTCTCTAGCTTGCAGGAGGTCATCAAAGCAATCGGTTACTTTCAGAGGCGTGTGATCGACGGTGCAAGATACGCGCTTCTTAACTCTTTTATCTGTTTAAACTAACGCTATTTTTGCAGGTATCGGCGTTACAACAGTGATTTAGGATTGCAAAACGTTCTGAATCATTCTCCGTCCCTATCGATACTTTGACTTTTGTTTTCGAAACTTGCGTTTCTCCAAACTCAGTCAAAGTGGGGGCTTCTGTAGACACCCATTTGTGTCTCCCCAAAACCAAGCCTAGTGATGAGTACCTTTCACGTCCAATCATAATCGAATGAAGCGAAAGTGTGGAAAGTCTAGTGTTGCGGATAGTTTTAATTTCTTTTCTCTTCTCTCTGTTTTTGAAAACTTATTTTAAGAAAACATCCAATACAGTTTGGTTGGTCCATGATATGGGTCCAATAGTAGTGTAGTTAGATGGGGCTTGACAAGAGCTTTCCAACGATATATTATAAGCCCAATTCCGATGAATATTGAGGAAGTTATGGCCAATTTACTAAACTAGGCCCGTTTTGAGCCTTATGTGCGGCCCAATGATCTAGGGGAGGGCCTAATATGATTTATCATTCCTAATGCAATTAGGAATGGTTTTAGTCTTATAGATTCTTCTATAAGGTTCTTTTCATTCCTAATTCAATTAGCATTGATAAATTGACTTTTTGACTTTTTAGAGTTTTAATTAAAATCAAATAGCATTTTCGAGGAAATTATATGATTTTATCCTCCAGTACGCCAAACTTATCTGATTTTCGAAAACGCGTTAAAACCAGGCTTGGCGCCTGGAAACAGGCCTGGCGCTAGCCATTGGCGCCTGGCGCCAGTGTTGGTGCCTAGCGCCAGTGTTGGTGCCTAGCGCCAGTTAGCCAGGGTTTGCGCCAGCTCTGTTTTTTGTGCGTCAGACTCTGTTTTGTTTATTTTATCTTTTTAGCTGATTTTCTCTATAAATAACTTATTAAAAAATCCGTTTTAATTCGCCAATTCTGACGAATTCGGACGTACAATCAGTTTTCATTCGCAATCATTAAGTCTCTAACTCTCTCTTAATCGTTCACCAATTCTCATCAAGTTTTCTTGATTATTTCAATCATCCTTCTCTTTCTCTTTTTCAAAACTTTGTTTTCAAATACAAAATTTTGCATTCGCAAGATCTAGAAACACCTAGCCATATTCGAAGTTGCCTTCACCCTAGACGTGAAAGGTTTAATTTCTGAGGGTTTAGTCCCAAATCCCTATTTCAATTATTTAATTTAATTGTTTTGATTATTATTTTCCTTGAAGTTACGAACGTGTGTATTTTGTTATTAGAAAGAGGTACGAGGCATCAAAGTAAGTACTTTATTGGTTTTATTGATATTATGATGTAGAAATCATGTTTACATTGTTATTATGATATTCCTAGTATCATGTCTAGGGTAATTTTAATATTAAATATTATTGTTACGATGCTTCCTATGTTTTTCCTAATATTTATTCATGTTAGTATCATGTTAGGGTTAAAGATTTGATTTTTATTGCTTACTTACATGCTAGGGTTTGTTATTAATCTTGTTAGTATCATGCCTAGGATCTTGCTATTTTTATTATGCTTTAATATTAACATGAATATGATTATGATTATAATTGTTATAATTTATGATGATTATGAATATTATTATTATTATTATGAGGATGATTATTTTATTTATTATTATTATGATGATTATAACTATTATTTATTTTTATATTTATTATTATGTTGCTTGATTATATATTTATTGTTATTGCTTGATCACGTCTTTATTGCATGTTTAAAGGGAATTTGGTACTTGTAATCGCGCTTAATAAGATAATTAATAATCTTGTTTAGGGTTAATTGTGATTATAATTCAAGTGATCGCAAATATTAGATTTATATGTGCATTAAATTCAACCAACATAGATTAAACAGGTTTAGGGTAAATCTATTGCTTGCATGTTAATTAGAAAGCGCACATGAATACGATCAGAATAAAGTAGAGACCTATTATTAGGGCAGGTTCAATCACTTTTAGGTTGGATTTGTACCTTCATCCCCGAACCCTTATTTGGTTCTAGACCTTATGGAGTTGACGATCTCTTGGATCGTTAAGGGGTGTAACCTTCATCCTACGAACGGTTTACAAGTTCCTAAAACTTGTTGGTGACTCTTTTGCTCTATCTTCTTCCCTTTTTGGACGCCACCATACTTTAGTGTATGATCCAGTGGGGTTCGAGCTAGGGGTTTAACGCTTGAATTAATTCCCTACAGAGGCATGAAAATAATATCGGTATATCTTTGAACGCCTTTCGATTCGAATAGAATTAGGACTTTCAAAAAAAGGAGTTTTATTCAATTTCAAACTATTTAATCTTATCTTTTCAAAAAGGATAATCAAGATATTTTAGAAACTTATAGAAGGTTCTAATTAATCCTAATTGGTTTAGGAATGGGATTAAATAATTTGGACCCTCCACATGATCATTGGGTCGTAGGTAAGGTGGGCTTAGGTTCGATTTGGGCTCAGTTTAATATTGACCATAACTTATTCGTTATAACTCGGATTTGGGCTTATAATATATCGTTGGAAAGCTCTTTTAAATCCCCATACAACTATTCAATAATTGAACCCAGATAATGGACCAAAATAAACTGGATTAAACGTTTTATAAAAAGGACATGAAATGAATGATTTTAAAGGACACGAAATGAATTATTTTGGGTATAAAGGCACGAAAAGTGGAAAATAACTTATGGTTTGGGGAAATGGGCTAGAAGTTGGGTTGGTTTATGAAATGGAAATATAGATTTAATCACTTCAAGATTAAATACTCAACCCGACCAATAATGGCGGTGAAAGGTTGTTCATCATCGGGTTTGGTTTTGGGGAGACATTTTTAGGTGTCTACATGTTCATTCTTTTAGGTAGCCTCCAGATGATTGTCGATACATTTGTTCCCTTCTTTCTACCCATTTTGTTACCTTGACTTTTTGTTGTTTATTAGTCATATTACAAGCCTATTTTGCCCCATTGGTTACTAGTCCCAAGCTTGGCTTGGGGAAGTTATTAGTGAGTGAGGTGAGGTAGTTTGTAGTGTGCTTATTATTTGCAAAATTTGGGTGGGATTTGAGACGTTGTTTTGTTTTTTATCATATTTATTTTTGATGAGTTTGAAAGTTATATTTTCTTGGAAAAAATATAGCATGATGTTATAAAAAAGGAGAGAAGTTCAGAAAAAAAAAAAAAAAAAAAAAAAAAAAAAAAAAAAAAAGAGAGACAGAGAAAAAAATAAGTGAACTTCAATCAAAAGAAAAAAAAAAAAAAAAAGAAGGTGTTCAATGTTCAATTGTTCTAGTTGGAGGTTGATAAAAAGAAAAAAATAAGAGCATCAATGAAAAATTCAAGTTTGGAAATAAAGTTTGTTTATTCACTCCACTTTTTCATTATTATACTTTGTGAGTGAATATGTAAGTGTTGGGATTGTTGTTATGCATGAGATTGTTTGGTGAACTTTTGTAGAGTTGGCTGTGTTGGAGATGTTGATCATTATTTATTTTGATCATGGGTTTTATTAGGATTTGCTCCCTTTAAGCATAGCTTTTCTCTCACTTATTACCAAATTTATCCTACCCTTTACCCTAACCTTACATTACAATTTTTAAAGACCTTTCGACCTTTGTGCATAGAGTTGTATGAATGTGAAAGTGTTGTTTGTCAATGCAAGTTATGATTTGACATATTTCGAGTCGACTAGTAGGTTGAGCGTTGAGCGTGTGAGCACTAGTCTTGAATTCTATATGCTCTTGTGGTTTGCTCTATTTGACAATTGTTAAGGAGGAAAGGTAATTGGATGGATTTGATTGGTTGATTTTGAAGCATGTTTATTTGATTTACCCTGAATTAATCGTGCTTGATTTTTACTTTTTGGGGTGAAGCATATTTATTTATTCATTGATGAGATCTTTGCTTAGGGACAAGCAAAGGTTTGGCTTGGGGGAGTTTGATGTGTCTATTTTATATAGTATTTTACCCCCGTCCCTTGGTCATAATTATTAGTGTTTTTGGCTCTTTAGAGCCATTTTCATCACTAATTGGTGTTTTCTAGTGTTTTCATAAATTTGGTTGACTTTTGCAAGGATTTGCACTTTTGGAGCATTTTCCAAAGATATTATGGAGCAATCACGAGCATTGAAGAAGCACAGACCAGTTTTTATAGCCCAGGGCCGGTTAGAGCCATCGAACTGGTGATTAAGGGCTCGGTATATGTGATACCGAGGCATTTGGACCGAGTATTCGAGACCCGAAGAGGAAACCCACATTGGCCCGAAGAATTGGAGCCCAATCGTAGTCCAAATAGTGGCCCAAGAGAGCCGCCCGTCCAAAGAGGCTGGCTCCTGGAGGCGCGCCCGGCAGGGCGAGAGAAGCAAAGGTCGGCGCCCAAAGACGCGCCCGGCCGGGCGCGAGTTTATACCTGATAGAGAAAAGGCGCGCCCGATCGGGCGCGTGTTATTGTTAGGAGACGATTAGCGTCGTTTGAGTTTGTTTTAGTTTAGGATTATTACGGAGTATAAATACTTCTCCGTAAAACGAGTTTAGTACTTTTCTTTACTCACTTTTTTACTCTCTTAATTATTTTTCTTAGATTTTCTCTCTCTACTTAGCTTTTAGATTAGTTTCTCTCCCTTATACTTTGTTCTTAATCAATTCTTAATTCCAGATTTATTTGGTAACGATTTCTCTTCTCTTAATCTTAGTTGTTTATTATATTCCTTTAATCATGTCTTATTCTGTTGTTTTGATTAGTTTAGTTTTTATTATGTGTGAGTAGTTTTATTTCTAGGGTTTGATTAGGGGATACGACTTTACCTTGTCAGCACCTCAGGTCTCGTACGGGTATGAGAAGGAATGGGCTGACCCTGCAAAAGAAACCAAAATCAGAAACATGCAAAATAGAAGCAGTAATGCAAAACATAAGAAGGGAAGCTACCTCCTAGACGGCGTCGTCGCGACGACATGTAGCCACGTTCCTCATCCGGACGTGCTGGCTCCGAAAGGCATTTATGCATCGTGCCATCGCCGCGACCACCTCGCGCGAGAACTGTCAAGAAAATAAAGTTAGTAAACATGCATAACATATATGGACAAAAGTTGCAAATAAATAAGCTTACCCGAGTCTGGTGACGAGGAATCGACCACTCCACAAAGCGCTCGCCCTCAGGAGCTAGAGGAATCATCTCCTCAATCGGGCCGTATGTCCTCTAGTAGTGGATGGACATACGAGGTGGCACGAACTCAGTAGTTCCACCCTAACAAAGCAATTCAAAATCAGTAAAGCATTACTTGGGGGCTACTTAACGAAAGGTAAAAGCTGAAAATCATACCGCCACCTCCACAGCAGGTACAAGAACTGGAGCTAACAACGGCAGTAGCTCCTCCTCATAGCACCGCCTAGGGATCGTGTAAGATTGCCAAGGGGTACCAGCTCCCTCTAACATGCTCACCAAGCTCGCGGCGTTAAACATGTGACGCGGTGGAGGAGCAGGAACGACAAAAGTGTCCGAGGAATGCTGAATAGCAACCCTCTCTTCAAGATACGTGATCGCTCCATATGTCCCCAATAAATAACGACGCTCGGCAGTATATTGCGCAGCTAGCCTCGGGACAGCTAAGTCGACCCACGGCCGGTACAGCACGTCAGGCTCCTACATAGAACGCCTATCAAACAAGAACGCCTATCAAACAAGAATATATCAAAGGTGTTACAAAATTTTCAAATATGTAAAGAACCATACAGAGATGATCCAATCTCGGACATAAGCAGGGGACATCCCAACACAACGGCTTCCCCACGAAGCACTCACTGGAAACCTGCGCGGCGACGGTCTCGCCGGCGCAGCTGAGGGAAAGTACTCGTAGAACCAGATCTACAAAAGGCAAAAATTATCAGCGAGTGCTGACTAAAGCTTAGAGCTAAACTTTACAGGAGATAAAGTATATCTTTACGACTCTCCAAAAGCCAGATAAAGCAACGTTCCCCGTGAAGGACCGATGTCGACACGAGTCCCGTAACGCTCGGATGAAGTCAGCATAGGCCAAGCTGGCCCAGTCTTAAGTCCCGATCAAATGAAGATAGCGGACAGCAGGAAGGTAGTAAAGCAGCGTCGTACTACCCTTGTCAGGGGAAAACATCCCTGACAGCAAGATAAGTACAAAGATGCGCACTCGCTGCTCTCGCGTAGTCGCATCATCATCAAAAGCCGATGCTAGAGTCGAGCGGCGAATCCCCTTCCCGCTTAACTAAGTCGACTCCACCTCAGCTCGAGCTCGAACAGCAATCGAACCCAACAGCTCCTCAACCTCGAGAGAAAATACGCTGATCTCGTTGTCAAACGGGAGCGCAATAGAACTAAACTCCAATCCCGTAATGAGACTGAAGTCGGTCGGGGAGACCATCATCTCACCCCAAGGGAAGTGAAAAGTGTTGGTGGTGTCCCAAAAGAACTCCACCAGAGCACGAACCACATGGTGACCCCCATTCGTCGTTGCTGATGTACACCCTGTACAGGTCGCCCAAGGTATCGCAACCTGAACCATGGCAGCGCGTCTTCCCAACTATGATACCCCGTCTCACCCTCTCAGAAATGTGGTGGACGGGAGAGAAGTACAAAGTCCGCTCATCCCACTCAGGGAGTCGGCCGAGTGAAGTGGACGGATCGGCGTCGTCCTCTACGGGCTCGTGCTCCCGTCGAACGTCTCGAGACCGTGAACCTGAACCTCGCTATCTAACCATGCTAAATTGTGCAAAATTATCATAAATTAAGGTTTTATAGTATCTAAGGTTCGCCTAGCCGCATGATACTATGTTCGCGAAAAACAGAGTACGTGGTACTAAAATAGAGCACGAATTCAAATTGAGCATATGCGGCATTTTTCAAGCAATCAAACAATTTCTTACAATACTACAGTAATTATTGTGACAAATTGGACAAGAATTGCTAGCAAAAACGTCAAGAACAAGCCACATTGTCTTCCCGACCTTAAGAGGTCCAACAATTGTGATTTGTTCGTTTCTTCACCAAATTGAGTCAAACAAGTCTCAAATTACTCCCAAAGAAATATATAAACATGATCAAGCAATTTCATGGCAAAAAATTCGATAAACAAAGAGAATTAAGCAATTTAAGTTTTAAATTTTCAAGATATTCGTGAACAAAAACATAAGAAATTCATTAAAACCGGGGTAAGTTTGAAGAAAAATTACATAAATCGGGAAAATGGATGGAATAAGCTTTGATTTGCAACAAATTTGAGCGAATTCGGTTGAGAAACGAGCAAGAACGAGCCAAATGAAGTTCTGAGCAAATTCTCGAGCAAAACATGAGCAGCAGCAGCGGAAATGAAGAAGAGAAGGCTATTTATTAAAAACCCGACTCTAGCGCCAAGCGACAGACTTTAGCGCCAGTCGATAAGGCTTAGCGCCTGGCGCTAGTACCAGCGTCTTGCGCTACAGCCAAATATGCGGCGCTAGCAATATTTCAGCGGCACCAGACTGTTCAGCCACTCAACCTCTTGCAATATATTTTGGGTTCCTTGGTATGCCAGTTAGCCCCTCTAAGCAATTTCACATGATTTTAGTAATCGGTTTGATTACAATTACATAAAGTGATCGACCTGATGAATGATCGTCTCACTTAGCTTAAAGCGCCTAAATATTGGCTCATTGCAAAGCACCGACGTACTGGTTCATTCAGCAAAAAGCACTGACATACTGGTTCATTCAGCAAAAGGCACCGACATACAGGTTCAAAAGCAGCAGAAGCGCCGGCATACAGGCATAACGGAAGCAAAGCTCAAGCGAGCTTTTAAAGATCGACAAGCGTGGATCTTCGGTAATTTTTCTTCGAAATATTATCGCAACAAATAAGGATAGCTTCAAGCGAGGATATCTTCGGCAGCATTCCCTAGCTTGCGGAGAGTTGTCACAAACAACTGAGGGTGATTTCAAGCGAAGTTGTCTTCGATCGTGTTCCCTGGCTTGCGGAAGATGGTCACAAAATGTTAGAAGGTCATTTCAAGCGAAGCAATATTCAATAGGGTTCTCTAGCTTGCAGAAGTCTATCATAGATGAATTGGAGGCAATTACAAGCGCAACAGTCTTCAGGCGGCATTCTCTAGATTGCAGGAGGTCGTCAAAGATACAAAAATACAACAATGCAGCAACAAATCGGTTACCTTCAGAGACGTATGCTCGACGGTGCAAGATACGCGTTTCTTCACTCTTTTATCTGTTTAACTAACGCTAGTTTTGCAGGTATCGGCGTTACAAGAATGATTTAGGATCGCAAAACGTTCTGAATCATTCTCTGTCCCTATCGATACTATGACTTTTGTTTTCAAAACTTGCGTTTCTCCAAACTCAGTCAAAGTGGGGGCTTCTGTAGACACCCATTTGTGTCTCCCCAAAACCAAACCCGGTGATGAGTACCTTTCACGTCGAATCGTAATCGAATGAAGGGAAAGTGTGGAAGGTCTTGTGTTGCGGGTAGTTTCAATTTCTTTTCTCTTCTCTTTGTTTTTGAAAACCTATTTTAAGAAAACAGCCAATCCAGTTTTGTTGGTCCATGATATGGGTCCATTAATATGATAGTTGGTTAGGGCTTGAAAAGTGTTTTCCAACGACATATTATAAGCCCAATTCCGATGAATATTGAGGAAGTAATGGCGAAATTACTAAACTGGGCCCGGTTTGAGCCTTATATGCGGCCTAATGATCTAGGGGAGGGCCTAATATGGATTTATCATTCATAATGCAATTAGGAGTGGTTTTAGTCTTCTAGATTCTTCTAGAAGGTTCTTTTCATTCCTAATTCAATTAGCATTGATAAATTGACTTTTGTTGACTTTTTGGAATTTTAATTAGAATAAAAAAGTGTTTTTGAGGAAAATACGATTTTATCCTCCTGTACGGTTAAATTCTATCTGATTTTAGAAAACGCGTCAAAAACCTGATTAGCGTCTGGCGCTAATGTCAGCATCTGGCGCTAACTCTGTTTTTTTGCGTCAGAACTCTGGTTCGATTTTCTATCTTTTTGGCTGATTTTCTCTATAGATAGCCTCCTAAAAACTCCGTTTCAATCATCTACAATCATCAATCCTCTAATTCTTTTCTCTCTTAAAGCTAGAAGTTTTCTCTCTCTCTCTCTCTTTTCTAAACCACCCTTCATACAAAATTCCGCATTCACAAGACCTAGAAACACCTATCATAATTCGAAGTTGCCTTCGCCCTAGACGTGAAAGGTTTAATTTCTGAGGGTTTGGTCCCAAATCTCTCTTTCAATTATTTAATTTAATTGTTTATTTATTATTTTCCTTGAAGTTATTAAAGTGTGTATTTTGTTATTAGAAAGAGATACGAGGCATCAAAGTAAGTGATTTAATTGATATATTGATTTTATGATATAGAAATCATGCTTAGGTTGTTATTATGATTCCTAGTATCATGTTTAGGATGTTCCTAGTATCATGTTAGGATGCTTTCTTTAGTATGATATTTAGGGTGATTTGCTTATATTAATTATGATTTCTATGATGCCTTTTATTGTCTTTCCTAATAGCATGTTAGTATCATGTTAGGGTTAAAACTTTGATTTTTATGGTTTAGTGACATGCTAGGGTTTGTTATTAATCTTGTTAGTATCATGCCTAAGATCTTGCTACTATTATGCTTTAACATGATGATGATGAATTTTTATTATAATTATTATGATTTATGATTATAATTGTTATAATAATTATTATTTATTATAATTATGTTGCTTGATGATATTTATTGTTATTGCTTGATCACGCTTTTTATGCATGTTTAAAGGGAATTGATACTTGTAATCACGCTTAATAAGATAATTAATAATCTTGTTTAGGGTTAATTTGATTATAATTCAAGTAATCGCCAATAATAGATTTATTTGTGCATTAATATTCAATCAACATAGATAAACAGGTTTAGGGTAAACCTATTGATTGCATGTTAGTCAGAAAGCGCACATGAATACGATCAGAATAAAGTAGAGGCCTTTTATTAGGGCAGGTTCAATCTCTTTTAGGTTGGATTTGTACCTTCATCCCTAAACTACCAGTCATGGTTCCGGACCTATTGGAGTTGACATTCTCCTAGATTTTTAAGGGGTGTAACCTTCACCCTGTGAACGGCTTACAAGTTCCTAAAACTTGTTGGTGACTCTTTTGCTCTATCTTCTTTCCCTTTGGACGCCACCGTACTTTAGTGTATGATCGCAGTGGGGTTCAAGCTAGGGATAACGTTTAAAATATTCCCTACAGATAGTAAGAGAAGCTGAGAGATTAGGGTTTTGAGATTGTTAGGGTTTTAATTCTGATTTTTCGGTCCTCGTAACGCTGAACGAAGACCCCTATTTATAGGCATTGGGATCTAGGTTTAGGGTTTTAGAGCCGCGTCATCAGGTGGCGCGCGCAAATCTCTGAGTTGCGTTGGGTGTCCGCCCACATCTCAATGAGTCGCGCGCGCCTGGCGTGCGCAACTTACGGAGTTCCGTTAGGATGCAGTTTGCCTTATACCAAAACGCGTTTTTAAAACTTCCATAAGTTTTGATTGCGAATTCGGATTTAGGCATGTGAGATATCATTGGAAAGATCTTATGTGTACTTTCCAATGCTGTTAGAAAAAGTTAAAATATGTTATGGATCAAAAGATATGGCCGTTGGAGTGCAAGAGTGTCGGTTTTAGGGCCCGGTTTAGTGTTTTAATCATAACTTCTTCATTTTAACTCATAATTGGGCTTATAATGTACCGTTGGATAGCTCTTTGAAAGGTCTATCCATCTGTATATGCCATGAATGGAAATATGATGGTTGTTTTATCTATTTAGCTCGGTTTTCAACAATGTAAGATCCATTGGATCGAATCATTGCATTTGCCGCATTTGGGTCCGTTATTAATCAAGTTTAAACATGTATGAGCACGTTTTAGGCCTAATTAGTAATCAAAAAAGGCTCTAAGATTAATTGGTCTCAAATATGAGTTTTAACTTACTTCATAATGCATTTCATAGTCCATAAACACTTCAACTTTGATCTAACATGAAGAACGGATTTTTATAACATCATCGCACTTCCTTTCGGGACAAGAGAACAAAAGTAGGTGTCTACAATTAGCCCCCACTTTGATCGAGTCTAGAATAGAAGATAATCAAAGTAGTCAAGGAAATAAATCCGAGACTCATTCTGCGAAGTTCTCAAAGACTAAAGAATCTTTCAGAAATGTTAAGGATGTCGAAACGATCCTTTAGTCGCTAAGTGTTCGAGACAAGTAGCTATTAAGGCAAGAAAAATTATTTTCTAGTCTTAGTGCGCTAAAGAATATAGATTGATCCTTTGCAAATGTAGAACACTTTCATAAGTAAAGGTGTTCTGGGTGATGTCATGTCATGAGAAGAAATCGGTTTAAAGATGATTAAAAGGGGATGATGTCCTCCCAATCATGTAATCGTTGGTCTAAAGTCCCTCGATACGTCATTGAAACTTTAGCCTGATTTTAACAATTTGAAAAGATGATAAAAAGTGTTTCGGCTTTCGCAGCCTGAATAGAGTTCTTAACAATTCGCTTGTAAAAACGCAATACTCGGTGTCCACAAGATAGAAATAGATGTCTCAAGACTAGAGACATATATCCAAATCCTGTGAGAGAGAAGAAAATCGGCAACTCTCTCAGTAGTTTAGTCCACAAGATGAGTACAACGTACACGTGTCTCGAGACTGGGGGCATGTGCCTACATAGGTGCGACATCGTCTCGTCGCTCTTTATACAGGGGTGGACGACACCCTAACTGTCTGACAAGCTAGTAAGCTCACTAACTACCGTATTTGCTTCCAATCAAGAAGTGCCTGTTCCTGAATGGTTCGGCGTGGCTGTCGACTCGTGAGCTAACGCCTAAAGTAAAGTAATTCTCTACCTTTTAGTTTTGAGAGGTAGATCTCGCAAAGCTGAGGAAGAAGTGAAATTTTACGCAACACCTACGCCACACAATTTTACGCTATATGATAACGCCTTGCATTTTTACGCTGCATGATGACGCCTTCCTTTTTGTTGTGGACATGAAAAAAGAAGAAAAGTTGGTCATTTATAACGTCAGTACAGTAAAATGACAAACCTGTCTATGGGAGCTTTTACGTAAAGCACCACTACGGAACGTCTTAAGACACTCTTACGAAAAACGTTCAAAACGTATGCTTAGGAAAGGCACAAAGCACGGTGTGCATGCAGAATGATGCAAAAAACTATCAAAGAAGAAAAAAACTACAAAATGCGAACCAATTTAAAAAGATTTCGATAATTCGCGCGTTATTACGTCTAACAACGTACAAAACCGTTGGGAAAAATTCAAAACAGATCGAAATCTGAGTACTGGTCTTTAAGTGACAAGTGTCCGCGCGCAACATAGTAAGTCGCGATGGCCAGGCGCGCACAAGAAACTAGGTTGCGTTGGGATGCCACACGCAACTTGATATGTTGCGCGCAACATTTGAATTAGTAAAAGAGTAAGAGAAGCGCGATCTGTAGCTCACTTTCTTCTTCTCCTCTTTCTCTAATTTTGATCTCTTCCCATTTTTTTGGTTGTCGTTTAAAGCTAAGGAAAGTAAATCTTGCTCCTTTTATTTTACCAGACTTTGATCTTGGTCAATAAAATGGAGAAATCGAATGAAGAATCCTAACTTGGAGTTGGGGTTTTAAATTCGACTTGTTTTCATGAATTTGTTTATTTGTCGTTGTTTTAAGAAATATATTGCAACAAATTTCATGCGAGTAGTAAAGTATTGATCTTGTATGAGCATGTCAAGCATATATGTGTTTTTTTTTCATTCTAATTTTAAATTTGTGCTTGAAATTTATTTTTCTTTTTTGCTCGCATAGACTATACTTGTTAATTTTAATGTAAATTGAAGTGTTTAGAACAACAATTATGCATTAAAATTATAAATGAAATTTTGAACTTTGATAATAGCATGAATTTGTTCTTGCGACTCATGTTTATTTTTTTCATGCGTAAGTTGCAAAATTGGCTTTATCAATGATAAAAATAACCGATGGTTATTATTATTCACTTATAAAACTATAATTTCAAGATTTGCACAAAACTAGTTAGGGCCTGTTATCTTCCGTTGAAATTCAGTTTAGTTTAGTTCAGTTCAATTCAGCTCAGCTCAGTTCAATTCAGTTCAGTTCAGTTCAGTTCAGCTCTTAATTTACGTCTAATGATATTGCTAATGATATAAAGCCAAATTTCATTCTTTTAAGCTCTTATTACAACGACGACGACGACAACAACAACAACAACAACAACAACAACAACAACAACAACAACAACAACAACAACAACAACAACAACAGCAACAGCAACAGCAACAGCAACAGCAACAGCAACAACAAAAACAACAACAACAACAACAACAACAACAACAACAACAACAACAACAACAACAACAATAATAATAATAATAATAATAACAATAATAATAATAATAATAATCAATAAGTAATAAATAATAATAATAATAATCAATAAATAATAATAATAATAATCAATAAATAATAATAATAATAATAATAATAATAATAATAATAATAACAATAATAATTGAAATAATAATACTAATAATAATAATCAATAAATAATAATAATAATAATAATAATAATAATAATAATAATCAATAAATAATAATAATAATAATCAATAATTAATAATAATAATAATAATAATATTATTATTATTATTATTAATATGTACATTTGTATATACACATATGCATAGTAATAAATAATCAATAAATAATCAAATATCACTAATCCGTAGTTAAAAATCACTAATTAATAAGTTCAGTTCAGTTCATTTCAGTTCAGCTCAGCTCAGTTTAGTTCAGTTCAGTTCAGTTCAGTTCAGTTTAGCTGAGTTCGGTCAATCGGAATAGGCCCTTAGTTTAGGAAATTCTTGAAGAGATCATCAAAATGGTGTAGCTTGGTTATATTTCGGGTTCGTGAGCCCCCATTTTATATTTTCGAATGTTGTAGCCCCTAATTTTGGGTGACTTTGATGATTTTCTTGTTGTTAATAATTAGACCCTTTCATGTTGCTTGAAATGGGTATAAAAATCCTATGTTTCTTCTTATTATGATAACAACTAGGATCTTGGAAACGATTAAACTAGTGTGTTTAAATCGTTTTCGACCATTCATAGTTTTAACAAAGGAAATTTGCTAAGTCTAGTAATATTGGTCATTCATTAGAGCAAGTGAGAGGAAAAATGAAATGTTGTTCAAATTTTTCGTCTATTCTTGCTACTTTTTAATTCTTTCTTTTGAGTTCAAATTTTGTCACTGTTTTGAAGCTCGAGAAAGTAGATGTTATCCTCCTTGCGAAATTCCAATGTGTGCAACAATATAGAATAATTTTAAATGAAGACTCCTTAATTTAGAATTTAGGAGTCTTTTGTTTACATTTTAACTCATGAAATTATTTGTCTTATGTTAATAAAGTGTCTTTATACAATTTTCATGTTGAATGATAGAGTACTACACTTTCGTATGAGCAAGTATCTTTTTATGTATCATGATTTTGTTTCTTTGCTCTATACTAGTCATACTCTTTAACCTTTAGAGTAAATTGAAGTATCAAAACAACAATTATGCACTAAGATTAGTTTTTGAAGTTGAACTTGAAAATGGATCGAATATGTAACCTGTTTAATGGCCAAGTTCAGTTGCAAACTTAGTTTTCAAAGGAACTAAATGATTATTAAATCATTGTGATGCATTTGACAATTGTAAGGCTCGAGATCTACGTAAACCATTTGTAGCTTAGGAGATTATCGAAAGTAGCTCGAATGGCATGAATATCTCATTTTGTTCTTGTTGTTGTTGTTGTGATTTTTTTTTGTGGATATTGGAGCCCCCATGTGTCGGGTTATACGCATTCTTGCTATTTTACAAGTCTTGGAGCCCCCAATTTAAGGTAGTTCTAATGACTTGCTATTGTTTAGGCCATTCATATGATACTGAGATGGACCTATGTATATGTCCTATTTTGTTTTGGGATATTTAGGACAATGACATGGCTTTCACATTTTAGTTAAAGTCATGTTCAAGAAAGCAAGTTAGTTCTTTGCTTGTTTATAAACAAAAACAATTGTGTTTAAGGTTTAGTAATGTTACCTAATGTATAAACGGTTGTCAATATCATTGCGGTGATTTTATTCTCAAAGTTGATTTAAAACATCAAATATTTTCTTTTGTTCTTATCAATCTTTGATTTTGGTCTTGTAGGTGGTTTGTTTACCATCCCTTAGCCAATTTTTGCAGGAGAACTAAGCGAGAACAAGTTCGAGTCAAGAAGAAGTCGAATCTTAATTCATTCCTTTTGGAAATATTTATGTATATATGTATTACCCAAACGGTTATTGAGAATCTGAAAATTTATTATTTGAGAAAACAAAAATTCAGAAAGGAAATTTTGAATACTATTTTTATTAGAAACATGTTATTTCGAACTAGAATTCAAAATTTGAAAAGGGGTCCAATAATTATATTATTTTCAAAACTAGACCCAAAATGGAAAGAAAAGTCTAGCTCGTAATTGAGTGTGACTTTTTTGTCCAAGATTGATGAAGATTAGTTGTAATTTGCAGCTTATTTCAACAAAGATATGAAAATGTGAGCAAACTTTCGTATATCTGATTTTGTTTATGTTTTTTTGTTTGTCATCATTGTCATATTTTGTTAATTGAAAGGGAAGTTCTTTCAATTAAATAAGCACCATAGTTTGAAAATGAATGTTTATCAAACCTAGGTTTGGTGAAGTGTTAGAATAATTTATAAAATCATTCGAATCACTTTTAAAAATATGGTCTTATTTTAAAATGAAAGTTAAGGTGAGACTTATATTTTTAATTTGAAGCCCCCAATTGTAGACTTAGGTGGCTTTTGGGATTCATGTATACATATGCTAGGGGATGTTTCTCATGTTTATTTAAAGCCCTAAGACTTGTTTTTTCAATTTGTGGAATATTGCATATGTTTATCACAAATTGTTTGATCAAGTAACATAATTAATTATCTTGGTCAACTAATAGGAAATGGTATTCTTCCCTTTGTCATTTAAAGTTATTAAGATGGTTTGTAATAAGCTTTGCATGACATTTATCTCGCAGCATAAATAGCGTGTTCAAATCTGTAAATAGAGAGAAGTGGGGATGTCTTGGCTTTTTTAAGCCCCCCAATTTGAGGCAAAGAACAAAAGATTTATACTATTTTCGAGTAATTTAGTTGCCAAATGGGAGGGATCATCCCGACTTACCCCCTGAAAAAGAAATGAACAAAAAAGACAGATTTGTATAAAAAGGAAGGGGAATCCAACTTTACCATAGAAGAATAAAGAAAGAGAATTGGACATGTTTTCGAAAAGCAAGGATTATTGACTTAATAATTGAATCATTGTGATGACTTGGTTGTGAGGTATACATCTGATAGCGATAACGATCATTTTTTCATGTAGCGATCATGTGCAATCAATGTTCAATCAATGTTCCTCGCTTAGAGAAGATGAAGATATCCCACACTGGCGGGCATATATTAGTTACTCATGATAAGTGAGAAGACCAATGCTCAAGAGTTGTAAAAGACATCTAAAGTTGACGTCGAGGCTGTCGATATATCAAATCAATTTATTGTATTAACTCTTTTTCTTTCTAGGCAATGTATATAGAACCTGAATTACCTTGGTAATAAATAGCCCTATTATTAAAAGAAAATAAGATGATTGTTTTTTTTTTAAGTGATAGTCATCTCATTTTTCTTTGGAAAAAGATATGGAAAACATCGAATTTAGTTTGATTTGATTGCTTTACTAACATGATGTAATCAAGCCAATGACTATCAAATCATCCAATCATTTGAATTTTTTTTTTATATGATCTTGTAATCATAACCCAACACTTCATGCATTTTATATATGTGCGTGACTACTCAATAGTAGGTCCATATGTGCAAAGGCCTATGATTGGCCATATTTTCATGGAATGATGACTTTGGTATATGGTTATGGTATACCTCAAGGAGGGCCTTTCCAAGGTTGTAACGTGGCTAGGCTTGGGGTTATGAAGAATGGACAGGCTCAACTATACACCCAAAATCCTTTACTTTTGGTGCTTATCAAATTAAAACCTTTCTGCTTTGTGTGACAACTCCTACATTAGGTGTCTTTTCCTTGTCCTCTCTGTATTTTTCTTTCTCTTCTTTTTTTGACAAGTTTTGTTTTGGGTTTAGAACGATTTCTTTTTTTTTCTTTTGCATTGGGCTTTTGGGTTTAGACTAACTTTGTGTCCCCCTCTTATGTTTTGTTCCCCCAATTTCCTATTTGTATCTCTTTGCACAATTCTCATCCCAAGGTATGGATAATGTAGGTTGAATAAATAATGCTCAATTGATGAGGCTCAAATGGGTTGCCAAAAAGATGGATTTTCTCCAAGGTTAAGAGCATGGGATTATATTTGTGGAGTTTCAAGTTGCTTCCTGTGTTGGTGAAATCATTATATCCTTTCTTTGTGGGCCTAAGATGGGCCTCTTTTCATTCAATACATACATCTTGTAAGCCAAAGCTCATCAAGATTCTTAAAGTGTTGAGTATGTATGCCTTTTGATATTCCCTGTTTGTATGTGAACGTTTTATTTAATTCGAGTCAATGACAATAAAGAGATTGAAAAGAGAACAAGATAGATGTACTTGAAAATATATTTTTTTATTCATTAATTAATGAGAGTATAAAATAAGTAGATTCGACAGCATGAATCTCTTAGTCTATCATAAAAAAAAAAGGAAAGAAACAAAACAAGGCCTAGGGTGCTACATCTTCAATTGTTGACAACTTCTTGAGATTGCGTCTTTGAGCTTTGTCCGTTTCCGAAGTAGGTGAAATCATCTCTAAAAATCAAGTCCATCTATATGATTCATGGTTTCATTTATCAAGTCCCTTTCAATTAATGTTCCCACAGTATAGACTTTTTGAAATGTGTCTAAACCAAGGTATTGTAAATGACACATGTATGGTGGAGTCATATTGTCTATGAACTTTGGGACAAGTTCATGATCCGAAGGTCTTTGTGAAATAAGCAAAACCTTTGATCGCCACCTGGAAAAGAAGTCAATGAAGCCTTTTTCTTCCCCTTGCTTAAGCAATTCGAGATCGTGCAAGGTAGCTGTGAGCTCGATGTTATCTCCATATTGGGTTAAAAATGCTTTTACAACGTCACTCCAAGTGGAAGTTTGTTTCGCATCGAGGTTATGAAACCATGATCTAGCAATGAAAGAGGAAAAGTACATGCATATAGGCTTGGCTCAACCCCTTTCAATGCCATAATTCCAATAAAGCTCATTAAGTGATTCCTAGGATTGTCTGTAACCTTAAAGGTTGATAAATCTGTATTCAATAAATTTTATGGGAGAATCTTGCCATTAGGTTGTGGTGCAACCTCATAATTAAAGTACTTATTCCCTGAGTTAGCTCGAAGGACAAGTTTCTCCAAGGCCTCTACTCTTTCGGCTCTTGCTTTTTCTTGCAGAGCGTTTTCTTTTTTCTTTTTCTGCTTTTATTTTAGCCTTCTTTGCTTTTTTATGAGCCTTCCTTTGGGCTTCTTCTTCTCGTAGGGCCTTTAGGTTTTGGAGTTCCTCTCTAAGTTTCTCCAATGCTGCTTTGTCACCCATGATTGGACTAGAACGCGATTGTGGAAGATGATCTATTAATGTGTATCACGAGAAATTGAGCGCGTTCACTTAAACCTTTTCTGCCAAGCATTCAAACAATTGTTTTATTTCTTTTTATTTTAATCCTTGTAATCGAATTCACTTTAAGCAAGTTTGTTGATGAAGAATGTCAAAAAATTCACGAACAATCATTAATGGAATGTCATGATTTGTGCTGACTTCAACAAGGTAATCATCTAAGGATTTTACTTTAAATGAATTGTTTTCGAAAAAGATAGAAGATAAAGACAAGAAAGTTGGATTGAAAATGCTCATTAAATTTTTAGGAATATTAATCAACCCGAACATACTCCTTAAAATGATCAATATACTATGGTATTTGTTGATCATTTAGATTGCAATAGAGATCTATATCATTTTTTTTCAATTATGATTCTCATATTGCTCATCTTAAAAGGATAATATATTACTATTTTCTTAAATAGAATGATGGCCCCCGAATGTAAAATCTAAGAAATAATTAAATTATTTTCTTGGTTTTATCATTCATTATCTCTTCTTTTTTTAGAATATATATATTTTTTGTTCTATTTCTCTCTCTCTCTCTTTTTTTTTTTTTTTTTGTGAGGCAAACATCCCAAGTAAGGTTCTCGGGATTTTCTTTTTAAACATAAAAGAGGTAAATAAATTATACTCTTAAATCAAGGTTGATCAATTACAACTAAAACATGATGACCACTGATGTGTCCATTTTATATAGTATTTTACCCCCGTCCCTTGGTCATAATTAGTAGTGTTTTTACCTCTTTGGATCCACTTTTATTACTAATTGGTGTTTTCCAGTGTTTTCGTAGATTTGGTTGACTTTTGCAGGGATTTATGCTTTTGGAGTATTTTCCCGAGATATTTTGGAGCAATCACGAGCATTGGAGAAACACGACCAGATTTTATAGCCCATGGCCGGTTAGAGCCATCGAACCGGTGATTAAGGGCTCGGTATAGGTGATACCAAGGCATTTGGACCGAGTATTCAAGACCCAAAGAGGAAACCCAGATTGGCCCGAAGAATTGGAGCCCAATCGAAGTCCAAATATTGGCCCAAATGAGCCGCCCGGCCAAAAAGGCTGGCGCCCGGAGGCGCGCCCGGTCGGGCGGGAGAAGCGCCCGGTGATGCGCCCGACCGGGCACGAGATTGCTATTAGAGATAAAAAAAAAGGCGCTCCCGATCGGGCGGTGCCTCGCCCGATTGGACGCGTGTATTTTTAGGGGATGATTAGCGTCGTTTTAATTTGTTTTAGTTTAGGATTTTTGTACGGAGTATAAATACTCCTCCGTAATACGATTTTAGGACTTCTTCTTCTTCTCTTAATCTTCTTCCTAAGTCTTTCTCTCTCTACTTAGTTTTCTCTCTCTTAAACTCTCTCTAAACCTTTGTTCTTATTTCTTTGATTAATTCCAGATTATTTTGGTAACGATTTCTCTTCCTTTAATCTTATTTATTTTATTTCTTTCATCATGATTTATTCTATTACTTTGATTAGTTTAGTTTTTATTATGTGTGAGTAGTTTTATTTCTAGGGTTTACGGGGATCTAATAAATAATATGAAGGGGTAAATTATTGTTGTTGATTATCAATGCTAGATTAATTTCCTATTGATTGATTTAATGCTCTGTGACTAGATTAGGCCTATCTTTTATGCATGAGTTTGACAATATTGATTCAAGAATCGAGAGATGAGAATAAATGTTTAGGTCTAGTTTCAATAGGCAAGTTAATTTATAAATGGTTAAGTCAAGATTCGAGAGATGAGATTTAATACCGGTAAATTAATTGTGTGATTGTAATAAGTAGCAAGAGCCCTTTACAATCAGGTTAATTGATGCATTGATGATTGACTATTATTGATTATTGGTATTGCATGATAATTTCTTATTGGATTGTTTTAATGTTTTACAATTGCGGCTTGTAAAAGTATAGCAATATTAAATTGATGAATCGAGCAGATGTTAATTTGATATTAAAGACTATTTTCAATAAGAACTTAGATCTAGTAAATTGCGAGAGCCTGTTAGATCTATGTTGATTAATATATTGCGAGAGCCTATTAATCATGTTATTTATGCAATGTCAATGATTGATTACTATGTTTTACCCTGGAGTATTATTTATTGGTGAACCTATGCCCTAGATCCTTTTATATATTGTTTTCTCCCTATTCCTATTCTTTGTAGTTTAGTTTCATACTTAATTATAAATATTAATTACTTAGATAATTTAGATTATAATAATTAATTAGGAGTAAAAAGACTTGTTTCCCTGTGGAGATCGACCCTACTTCCCTATCTACTTTAGTTAGAGGACTTAGGTATTTACTTTTGATTAGGGGATACGACTTTACCCTGTCAACCACGAAAGTAGGCACGTTTAAGAATAAACATATTGATGACGTCCTATTATGGGATGCGAACTTCTAATGACGAACCTCATAAAAGTAATGTCATTAGTTCGATTATAAAGTACGTAAACGAACCGTTATAATAAAAAACAGTATCGTGCGCAATTTTCCGTCTTGCACTAAGGTGGAAAGTGCATCTTCAAGAGTAGCATCTACCACATACGTTTTTTTTTTTTGCGAAAAAAACATTTTTTTTGATTTTTTTTTTTTGAAAATGCAAAAAGAACGAAAAAAGAAAATTTCAATTTTTTTTTCAATAAAAACATATTTTCTTTTCTTTTTTTTCTTTTTTTTTTGAAAAAAACGAAAACGACGATCAAAGTAAAGATAACTAAGTTAGACAATGTTGTTAGCCAAAGATATTTTTTTAGCACCTACTTAACGATTAACCTTGAAGCAGTAATATCGTTTTCTCCGTATGATATTGCT
Source organism: Chenopodium quinoa (assembly GCF_001683475.1). Classification (NCBI taxonomy): domain Eukaryota; kingdom Viridiplantae; phylum Streptophyta; class Magnoliopsida; order Caryophyllales; family Amaranthaceae; genus Chenopodium; species Chenopodium quinoa. Next base: position 1,124,662 of record NW_018744504.1, on the reverse strand, counting down.
CGTAGCGAGTCAAAGTCAACGTTGAACAGTGGGCGCGTGCAAGACACAGAGTTGCGCGGAGGTGCCATGCGCAACTTCTAAACTTGCGCTTGAGGGCGCACACAACTTTGACAGTTGCGCGTGCCACCTGGTAGGTTCGACAATTTTTTTTTCGAAAACGCAAAAAGAGCTATAAAAACATTTTTTTTCGAACCATAATTTTTGCAATTTTTATTTTATTTTATTTTATTATATCTCTATCTAACAAGTTGGAATTAGTTAGATTAGACACGAAGCACATATTCATGTAGTCACATTAGCACATATTCATGTAGTCACATAAGCACATAAAAGGAACCGTCAAAGCATACAATGTCATTCTAAGGTAAAGGCTTGGGTGTCCAAAGGTACCATATCTTAAGGGATGATGCACAAATCAATCACTCAATGTGTTGACCCATAACATAGCCCTCCCAACATTTTGTTGGCGATATAGGTGGGATGATTGTTATTGATTTTGGGATAGGAGCCTAGTGTTGGCAACCCCTAGTCAATGAGTCAATCCCCAATGGTTAAAGTGTGCTATGATTATGCGTGATGCAATGTTACTTGTTTGATTTTTACTTTTGTGAAAAAGGAAGATATTATGCGTTCGAGCCTCGCTCTCTAACTAGAGATTATCCAAGTTAGTTCTCGTTACAACCCATAGGCAACCTAGTGTTTGAAACCTTGGATCATAACTAAGAACTAATCTTGTAACCTCTAAGTCCCCAGTGGAGTCGCCACTGTAAGGAGGGTGTTCCCATCGTAGGGGATCATTCTCCTTAGATGCCCATGGTCCTTTAAAAGCCTAGGACTTTACACTTGTTAGGGTGTATTAGGATTTGAATTCCTGACAGTTTGGGAGAACTTGAATTATAAATGATACTCTCATCACGCTTTTTTATAAGAAATAAGTAGGAGTCGCCATTGAGTTTTAGGAAAACTCATAAACCTCGTTCATGCCTTTCTCCCAAGTAGAGTTCAAGGGATAATTAGCACGAATCGTAAGTTTACCCATGCCCAAATTGATCTACATAAACCAGAAATGAGTTCGGGAGCGAGGGTACTAAGATAACTTTCCCTTTAGAGGGAGGGAAAAAATTAGTTTAGATCATATCAAATAAAAAAGATTAAGTTCAGACCAGACTAGATTAGAAAAAATAAATTTAGATCAGTTCATCGTTTCATGTGCAGTTTTTTTATCGCTAAATATCTTTAATTTCGTAATGAAAAAAAAATATGAAAATTACATATTAATAATACACATTATTATGAATCTAACAAGACCCCACTTGATATATTTTTTATTTCCTTATAGATTATTGTACACTTAAGGTCAAAGTTTGGTCAAATAAGATAATCAGATTATTAGATCATATCGGACCAAATCAAATCAGATCGGATAAGTTCAGATACACAAAAATAATGTGAACCAAACAAGCCTTTTTAATGCAATATTCTTCGGTAGATCTCGTGATGGAGGAGGTGGGTGGTTTGATTTTGTGAGGGGGTCTTCATTTTCTAGGTAATAATCAAAGAAAGATGGCAGTTGATTGTGGGTCTTCAATTTCTGGGTGAGAATCAGGGGAGGAAGATGGTGTATAATGGTTGGTGTTGATGATGATGGTTGGTGTTGGTGTTGGTGTTGATGTAAGCTACTAACGAAATTCTGGGCTTTTTTTTTTTATTTAATGTCCATTAAAGTAAAAGATCTAATTTAGTTGTACTTGACCTCTTCCAATTGTATGTAATTTTAGTTGTACTCAACTTCTTCTAATTGTGTGAAGTTGGGTGGTAATTTGTAGATTGTTTATAATTTTTCACAATTTGGACAATTTACTATCACATCAAATTCGGATTTCGGATACATGATTTCTCGGGTCAGGTCATGGGCCGAGTTTCAAACTACCCGAAGATCTGGGTACCCGATGGTACCCGAAAACCCGACTACTCGGATCTAAACACCCTTAATGTTGGCAAAGAGGAAAGATGACAATTTTTTTAGGGTTAAATAATACCGTCGAAAAAATAGGTTTAGTTTGGATATTTATAGGTAAAGTACTAGGGTACTATAATACTCTTATGCGGAAAGCTATGCCAGATGGTTCTATCCATGGGGCCAAAGCTAGCCGTAGGGGGCTGAAAATCTCTCATCTCCTTTTTGCGGATAACAGTCTACTCTATGCAAGGGTCAACTGAAGAGAATGCTTGAAGATTGTCCAAATTCTCAACATATATGGAGTAGCTTCTGTATAGAAAATTAATTATGACAATTTGAGGTTTCTTTTAGCAAAGGTTTAGTAGCACAACGCAAGAGGAACTCTTGAGTATTCTTGCAATGCGGCGAGTTGATAAACATTCGAAGTACTTGGGTATCCCAACCATTGTTGGAAGGTTAAAAAAGATGGTTTTATTAGCTCTCAAGGATTGAATATTGAAGAAATTGATGGGTTAGAAGGAAAAAATCTTATCCCGTGCCAGAAAGGAGATTCTCCTCAAATTGACGATACAAGCAATCCCAACCTATCATATGGAAGTTCATAAGATTTCTATGTGTGTTATCGATGATCGAGATTCAAGCAATAATGGATAGATTTTTTAGGGTGAGGGTGTAGACAAGAAACGGGTCCATTGGAGGAGTTGGCGTGATTTGTGATCTCCCAAATGCTTGGGAGATACGGGCTTTAGAGAGTTAAATGTCTTTAATGATGCTTTGTTTGGTCGTCAAGCTTGAAGGTTATTATCTAGGTTAGATTCTCTTCTTAGCAAGGTTTTTAGTGCTAAATACAATGCACAAAAGTCTTTTTTGGACTCTAACGTTGGCTATAGGGGATTTTTCCAAGTGAAGCATTTGGTCTGCAAAATTGCTGATTAAGGAGGGTATGATATGGAGAATAGGTGAGAGTGTGGGATGATCCGTGGGTTGTCAACGGAAATAGCCGATTCATTTCTACTCTAAGGACTGATGAGATAGAATGTGTTATTGACCTCATTAATCATGAGACAAGGGAGTGAGATTTTCATCAAATTGCTAGCAATTACTCGTAGCATACTAGAAATTCCCTTAAGCTCCAGTGCTAGGCCTGAAATCATCGCTTAGTCTTTCTCCATGGACGGAATTTATTCAGTTAAGATAGCTTATATGCTCAGCAAATCGTGCAATCTCGATGATTTTCACAAGATTTGGGCGGAATTTTGGAAGCTAGAGGTGACTCCTAAGGTCCGACACTTCTTATGGAGAGTTTGCATGGGCACTCTCTTTGTGCGAGCTTGCTTGAAGTATCGTTACATGATAGAGAATGATGAACGTCCTTGGTGTGCAAGATGCCTGAAACTCTATGACATGCCCTTTTTATTGTCACACAGTTCGTGATATGTGGATTAATTATGAATGTAGCGAGATGTCCCTTTGGCCTCAAGATATGAGTTTTTTTTGGAACTTTTTGACTCTTGGCGAAATCTGGATCAAAAAAAGAAATACAGGGGAGATATTTTCTTGTGGAACATTTGGGAAAGGAGAAATGATATGATCTTCAAGGGTTCGAATACTCATCATTCCATTATTACCAAACGAGTGTTTCACTTTGCAGATGATTGCATCACCTACTACGAGAAGATTTATGGGGTGGCAAAAGGAAAGAGAAAGAGAAGCCCTAAAAAGTGGATAGCTGAGGTGTGATGCATCTCTATGCGATGAAGGCTAGGTGGGGCTTGGAGTGGCAGCTCATGATTGTAATGGTGATGTTTTGTTTGTTGTACAAAGACCAATATAACCCTTGATAAGTTTATCAAAAAGATTAAAAATAATTTCATTTCAGTTAAATAAGTTCAATTCAGTAAAAATAATTTCAGTTCAATAAAGATAAGTTACGTTCAGACACCCAATTCATCATCTCCCCCGTATAAATTTACATCAGCTCCATACGACAACACTGATTACTCTTCACAATATTCTAAATTGAATCTCACAAACACCCAATTCAGACACCAATTTTCGTCTCCCAAAATTCAATCCAATTTCCTCAAGATCATTAAAATATTTCATCCAAAAAAAAAAAAAAAACTTTTGAATGAAAAATCGTCGTAAATTTTGATCCAGAAAACAAATCTGTAACTTGAGTATTACACATTTATACTACACCCAAATCAAAGCTGTTTTTCGATTTCCCCTTTATCATTTGTTTAACGAGCATGTCGAAATCTTTGCCTTACTCCATGAAAGATGTTGAATATGATAATGCTAAGTTTCGGCAACGCTCTTTCACTAAGGTTTGATTTTTTTTTTTCTTTTTTCTTTTTTCTTTTTTTTTTCCTTACCCTTAATTTTCTCATTGGTTGATTTTTTGTTTTTTTTTTTCAATTGCACTTAATTTTTCTCTAATGTGATCTTCGTTTTATATAGCAAATTTATCATAATTAGTATGCAATTACTAAAATTATTGTGCTCAGGTCCGGATTTAATAATCGTGTTGACAGTGTAATTTGGACTAGCAATGAGATTTCTTATTCCAGATTTTGGGAATTTGGACTCTTGATTGAGGAAAGAAGCCCATGAAACAAATAGGGATGGTGGAGCAATTGATGTTGTGAGGGTAAAAAATCCGGTCCGGATTTGATAGTCGCGTTAATAGTGTAATTTGGACTTGCAATGTAATAACGTAGTTCGGATTTTGGGAATTTGAGTGCTTGATTGAGGAATAAAGCCCCCCTGAAACAAATAGGGATGGTGGAGCAATTAGTGTTTCTGGTTCGGATTTAATAGTCGTGTTGATATTGTAATTTGGACTAGCAAAGTAATTACGTAGCTCGGTTTATGGGAATTTGAGTGTTTGATTAAGGAATAAAGGCCCCTGAAACAAATAGGGATGGTGGAGCAATTGGTGTTTGCGGTTCAGAGTGAATAGTCGTGTTGATAGTGTAATTAGGACTAGCAATGTGATTACTTTATTTGATAGTCACATGATCTTGGTTGATTACTTATTGTTGATGTCTAAGAATATATAAGTTTCACTGTGTTTGGGTTTAGTTGTCATATTACTGGTTCAAATTATACTATCAACCCAAGTGTTAGTTCTTGATGGAGGAATTATTATTGTATCCCCTAAATTTCGGCCTTTCGGGTTTAAAAGGTTTGTTTGAGAGAGTAGCAATTTGGTGCACACTGTTTCTAGAACGCTTGATACAAATGGGTTTCCTAATAGTTTGATTATATTTGCCAGAGGATTATGTTGACAATGAAGTTGGTTAAATAAATTAAGATATAGGGATGTAACCGTATCTTTGGAATACATGTTCCTCCATATTTCTCTTCATATATTCTTCAAGAAGACCTCCTACATCTCATTGATGGATGCACTCTTGGGATGTGAGAAAACACATTTATGTTTCGGATTATTGGGAAAATATCTCTGTGAAGAGTTGAATGTGTGTGTGTGTGTGTGTGTTTTTTTTTTTTTTTCATATTTAAACTATGATGTAACTGACTAAATTTCTACAGTTCTAAAGGACTTTAATTCGCTTGAAGTTCAGTGCCAAAGATGGGGGTGTACGTTTTGTGTTGTGCTTGTGTGGGAAGTATGCAATTATAAAAGCATAAGGGTCTTTGAGCTTAATATTTTATTTATGGATGAATTTGTTAAATGGGTATGGATGATGATATTTAATCGGCAAGCTTTATTTATTTATTTATTTGATGGTTTAACAAGAGCTTGCCTAAAAAATCGTTCGTTGCTGAGAAAGAACTTGTGCCTGTAATATCTAACTTCATCTCTGACCAAGTGTACTGCACTTGCTGAGGTTGGCTTTATGACATAACCCTTACTCTATTATGAAGTTTTGATCAGTGACTCTGACCAAGGATATTGGAATGCATTACCCCTGTATTAGATGCTTTATGAATCGGATGTGAACTCTTCAGTAACGATCAACTCATCTAATTGTAGCTGAGGGATCATTGATCAAGCTCTCAGCTTCTAACTGATTATTTGGGTTAACAACATTTTCTAAGGTTAGCCTTTAACTTTGTTATTGACTAACGATTTACTGCACCTCGCCCTGCAAAATTACTGTTGATGTATCACAGAAAGTTTTCCCACTTCTGAATATACTATACCCTGCCTCTACGGTAAGAGAAATTCTCTATAATGTCTCTAGCAAACTGGGGCATATTATAGGGTAAAATTTATGCTAGTTTACCTTTGTAAGAGGCTATTGCAGTGGTAATTGAGACATGATTTAGCTCACTGGGATACATGTGAAATTTGTGACAGAATGTCAGTTACAGCTATGTGTAAATGAATTGTAGAACAGTAATTATGATGATGAGTTTTCCAACCAAACAAATCGCTTTAACTATGCAATTGAATGTGGAATATATACTGAAATTACTGCTGGTAGTAAAATTTGCTACTGAGGATTAAACTTCATTCACGAATTCTTGTCAGGCTTAGGTACTCCGAATTCTTATTTACGATACGATAGTAAGAAGAAAAATATATAAATCCTATCCTAAAAATACATATTTCCTTTTGAGGAATGTGAATCTTTGGGATTTGTTTATGATGGAGTAGATAGGACTCCAAACAATATACAAGTTTAGATATCAACTTTTCATCCTATATGAGACTCGCAATGGATTACCTACTTGAGGTGTTTGGTATGTATGAATTTATCCCTTGCTAGTGAAAAGTAGTATAGAGACGTCATCTACTCATTTCTGCTTTAGAACCTGAATTCTTGGATATCTAGAATGGTCATTAGAGCCAAGAAGTGCCTCAGCCAACAATTTACTGTTTCAACTAGTCTTTCACTATTTCACTTCAAATATTCCGTCAACTACTGTGTTTACACGATGTAGCGCATGCTCCCTCTTCTGCATATCTTCAATACTGTCAGATAGCTAGTAAGTAGCTCTTGCATTTCCAGTTCTAATAGTTGTTGACTGAGCTGTTGTCCTTTGTATTTTAAAAAAGAGTGTACAGTGTAGAGTGGAAAAAAGGTCTTTAATAAATTGAAGAATTGATCATGCTGTTCCAATGGTTTTGGTTCTTTTGTAGTTGGTTTGTTGATGCAATACATTGGTACATTCTTTTCTTTAAGGAACAATATTCATAAATTTTGCAACCATCATATTTATGTGAAACTGATAAGCACATTCTGGCTAGTAGAAGTCAGTAAGCCACTAATTTATGTTATCCTTCTCTGCAACATATACTAATATACATTTGCTTGTTCACATACTGGTACATCAGAAAAATTTGGTTACTAAAGCTATCATTGCTGTACATTTACTTTGACTAATGGATATTGTTATTTCATAGGTTCTTAACCAGACAATGCTGACCAAGGATGTTAAACGTAAATGTCTGGGATGCAGCACTGGGAAGTTTCTGGTGATAATTATGCTTTTTGGCCTTGCTTATCTCATTTTGAGACAACCAACACATGCTGTTTCTTCCCACGGGATAAAGGATAAAGCCAATGTTACAGTGAACACTAGTACCCGACTGAGGAGAGTATTTAGAAAACCACCAAGGCTACCCCCTCGATTAACACCTGATGAGATGCATACTAATAATAAATCTGTCCATCAGCTAGATGCAGACACATCAAAATGGATGGGAAAACAGCAGCAAGTTAAAGGGGCTTTTATTCATGCATGGTCTGGTTACAAAAAGTATGCAATGGGTTTTGATGAACTTATGCCATTAAGTAAGAGGGGAATAGATGGTTTAGGTGGTCTTGGTGCAACAGTTGTGGATGCTCTGGATACAGCCATGATAATGGGTGTAGAGGATATTGTTAATGAAGCTGGATCTTGGATTGAAACTCACCTTGCAGAAAGGATCAGTCAGAAAGGCCAGGTTAATTTGTTTGAAACTACAATACGTGTTTTAGGTGGTCTTCTAAGCGCTTATCATTTAAGTGGTGGAGCTAATTTATCATCTCCATCTGTGGGGCCAAAACCAAGTGCATATCTCAAAACTGCAACAATCTTAGCTGATAGGTTGCTTACTGCTTTTACCTCTAGCCCAACTCCCATTCCCTTTAGTGATGTTATACTGCGTGACAACACGGCACATGCTGCCCCTGATGGATTAAGTAGTACATCAGAAGCTTCTACACTACAACTTGAATTCAATTATCTCAGCGATGTACTGGGTGACCAAAAGTATAGCTTGGAAGCAATGAAGGTATTGGAGCACATGAAGACTCTACCAAAGGTAGAAGGGCTAGTCCCTATTTATATAAGGTATTGAATTTAGATTGAATATAAACTTCATCAGTTAAAAGATGGTTTGAGTTTTTAGCTCTAATTGCATATGCCTTTGTTTCTATTCAATGTTTTATGGATCTTGTTTATGCATTTATGCCACTCACCATGTTTATGTGCTATGTAGTACTATCAGTCTATCATGCTAGCTAGACAATGCTTAATTTTGGCCCTGGGTAAACCTTTTTATCTTGTTGAAGCCCAACGCCTCACAGTTCAGTTAGCTCCCTAATGTATTCCCTCGTGGCTTGTGAAAATTACATATGAAATATTGAAATGAATAGAATATTCTGTAAAATATCTAATGGCTAGAGATAAAAAGAAGTTACTAACTTTTTCTACTTATCTCTTCACAGTCAATTTAACAGCATTATATCATTACCCTCTATAAAAGAAAATTGCTATCATAGAGTGGTGGAAAGTGTATAGATTGAGAAGACATGCTTCTTTTCACTAGAAAAATTTATAATTCCGATGCTTACCTTTTCTATGTACTTTGAAGTTGGATAATATCATTATGTCCTTATGAATTAATGCAGAACATTTGTGTCAGGGTTCAAAATTTTTAATGTGTGAAAAATAACACAAATGAAATACTCAGAGATAAGAAACACAACACTAGATACATGGATTTCATCTTGCTTTGAATTGAGAAATGCTTATAAGACAGGAGTAAAGAAAAGTCGACAGATAGCAATTGTCCCATCAACCTGATTTGTTGGTATGGTCAATAGTTGATGTTACCATACATCTTTAGTGTGTCTAGAATGGTTTATTCAGAAGAGAGGTTATGGAACATGATTATGTTGCACACGGAGAAAAAAATTGACCCCCTTGTCTAGTGGTAATAAGAAGTGGTAATAGTGATTAATTTGTTTGTAATCTCATAAGAAATACTCATTCTTCATATACTTCCATTGCTACCCTATCCCATTTCTAGAAGTAGAAATGGGTGGTAATGAAAGTGTACGGGGAAAAAAAAATATTTGGGAGTAGAGAAACATCACCATAAACATTGGAATGAGGATCTCCTTACAAAATTACATTATAGATCCATTACCAGTGGTACCATTAATTGCTGCTTGTGAAATTAATTGAGAGGCATTAGACTCAATGGTATGTGTTGCTTGATTTAATGGTCATTTTGATCTTCTTACAAACTCTGAATCATGTTGTAGTTTTTGGGTTTGTATATTGATGATTGTTTGCATGTTTGTGTTGTCACTTTACTTCATCTTTATGTACAGTTTAATAATCATTGTTGTTTTGCACCTTATGTGTTTTCTAAGGCGCTCTAATTTTGCATTGAGTCATTCTATATATACGGCGATATTTTAGTAACAAAATGCTGCTAATAGGCGTTGTGTTTTCTACGGCGATATTTTAGTAACAAAATGCTGCTAATAGGCATTCTAATGGTTTTATTTACATAGAACTAAGAAGCCACATGCATGTCTTTAGATAAGACTAACCAGTTTTTAGTTACAGTTTGGATTCTATGTCATCTTGTCTCCTTCCTAGGAAGTAAAGATAGCTGTGTTGATTTGGCTCAGTCTTTTTTATTTTATTGTTATTGATACAAGCTCTTTTGTTTTGCTTCAACTTTTGTGTTTGCAGTCCTCAAACAGGTGAATTTAGTGGAGAAAATATTAGACTGGGATCACGTGGCGACAGCTATTATGAATATCTATTGAAAGTTTGGCTGCAACAGGGAGCAAGTCAAAGCAGAAATTTAACATATTTACATGATATGTATGAAGAGGCTATGAAGGGTGTTAGACACCTCCTTGTCCGAAAATCAATCCCAAATGGGATTGTTTTTGTTGGGGAGTTACCTTATGGAGCCAGTGGTTCTTTCAGTCCTAAGATGGATCATCTGGTATGTGTTTTTAAATGAAATGTCTGTTGACTTTGCTTTCCTTAGATTTAATGTTGTTTGTGAATAAATGAGTGTGTATATTGCCTACTGAAGCTTTTTAATCTGCCAAAGTTTTTTTGTCTTTTCTTGCTCACTGAAGCTTGTATGATTTGTTAAATATAATTATTTATTATTAAGGCGATAATTCTAAGCTATCCTATTTTTTTTTGTAATTTTTTAAGTACTCCCTCCGGTTTCAATTATCTGCAACAAAGAGCACTTTTACGGAAACCTAGGCAAAACTTTTAGGGAATTTTAATGACAAATTAGGGTATTTAATTAAGATGGAAAAAAGGAGGGAAATAGGAGAGAGAAAGGAGTGCATGGGACTTAGTGTTGCATGTGGGTAATTTGAGTGGGAAAAAGAGGGGTTAATGTGGTCCCCTACTCCCCTTTACTTTTTGAAGGAAATCTGTCACCAAAAAAAAGAGGGGAAGTTATTCTCCCTCTTTTTTTTTGGATTGAAAATTTGAAATTTTCACATTTCCACCCAAAAAATTTCAAAATTTTCAAATTTTAACATGTTTCAATTTTTTACCTACACATTAACTTCAGAACTGCCCTTATAAAAGGCAGCAAGCATTCAATGTTCATTCCTTACAAACCATCAGCCACTATGGCCTTCAAATTCTGAAAATTCAAATTTGTTCCCAAAAAAAACAATCCCCATTAATTACATATTCGAGTAGTCCAAAATATTTACTGCCTACACTAAAATTAGTCCTAAACTAAGGGCAGCATTAGGGTTCCGCTTCCAGCAGCACTTCAGAAAAACTTCAGCAGCCATAATAAATTTCATCACCTTCCTTCACACCTGCAGAAAAGGAAAAAAAAAAAAAAAGGGAATCCAACCAAATGGAAGAGTACTTTGATCAAGAATTTTTTGATATTGACCAATTACTGAATGAGGGACCACTTCAGTACATAAGTGAGGATGAGTACATGGAATATTATTCTGATTCTGACAGCAGTGATGAAGAAGAAAACAACAATGAAGAGGATGTACCACAACAACAGCAAGCAACTAGTAACAGTCCACATAAAAAGACAAATGGTAGATGATATTTTAGTCAACATGCATGAAGGGGAACTGAAGAGAGGATTTCTCTCAGACATGGCTAGAAAATATGGGGTACACAGAAGTACAACCCTTAGGCTCTGGAAATTTGTCAAGCAAAGTATAGCAGAAGGGAATGTTCTAGATGTCAGAAGCAAAAAACTTGGTAAAACAGGTCCAAAACCAAAGGACATCACTGATGAGTTCTTGCAGTCTGTGCCATTGTATAAAAGGACAACAGAAAGGAGTTATGCTTCAGCCCTCAAAATTGCACACTCCTTTCTCCATAAATTGAAAAAAAAAAGGCAGGTTAAGAACACATACAGCAACAAATCATCCAACCCTTACATCTAACCACAAAGTGGCAAGATTGAAATGGGCATTACAACATCTACACCCAATTTCAGCAGTTGGTAATCCAACTTTCATGGATATGCAACAACATATACACATTGATGAGAAGTGGTTCTATATGAACCCTGAGACAAGGAGGTTTTACCTGTTACCAAAGGAAGAAAACCCCTATAGATGCCAACAATCAAAGAGATACAAAGTTAAAGCCATGTTTATGGGGGTCATTGGGAAACCCTTGTATGATTGCAATGGACAGATGTTACATGATGGAAAGTTTGGTATTTTCCCATTCACTTACCAACAGAGGGCTAAAAAGAAAAGCAAAACCAGAGATGCAGGGGTGATGGAAACAAAGGTTGTGGAGAGTGTGAACAAGGATGAAATCAGGAAAATACTACAACACAAAATCATTCCAGCAATAAAAAGACAATGGCATCCTAGTCTGCCTAAAGACATTTTCATCCAGTGGGACAATGCTAGGCCACATCAGATTCTTATGGATGAGGAATTCATTGAAGCCTGCACATCAGATGGTTTCAACATTCAAATGGTGTTGCACAATCCCTAGACCTAAATGTGCTGGATTTGGGTCTTTTCAAGGTCATACAATCACTACAATATCAGTCATTCCCTACTACCCTGGATGAACTCATAGACAAAGTGTATGAGGCATATGAGTGGTTTGATCCTATACTAAACAAGTATACATGGATCACTTTGCAAGGGGTCATGATGAAAATTCTAGAAAAGGAAGGGGGTAACAACTTCAACCCACCTCATATGGGCAAGTATAGATTAGACAGTCTAGGTCTACTTCCAGAAATATTGGAATGTGAAAGGGGTCTCATTCAACAAGCAGTTGACCACCTAAACACTCTATTCATCCCTGTTAGCCAATGAGGTGGATGCAGACTAGGGACAAAACAAGAAAATCATTCAAGCCAGGCATGACTTCCACACATAACCACACAAGTACTCAAACCTTTGTTTTTGTCAAAGTAAGCAACTGTTTGTTTTTTCATGCTTATTATGGTTTGGTTATGTGTATTTTGGTAGATTACCTGTCATCTTTATTAGGCAGTCATGTATTGAATGATTAGAATAGAACAGTTGCCATGAAATGTTTGTGTTGTTGTCAATTATGTTTAATTTATATTCCATCAGATAGATAAGTTGATTTTCAGTGAGATGTTGTGGGTTGTTACCTCAACAACATCTGTACAAGACAGTTGTTGGAGCTAAATTAACCTATAAATCCCACTCAAACTGAGTCCCCTCATCATTTGGAATGTCACAAATCAAACATCATTGACTGAGGGACTCAATCATACAAAAGTGAATGAGGGACTCAATCTCAAATCCTTATTAGGCATAGGCTAGCAAGAACTCTTAGGCAAATACATATGGGGACTTGTTAGGCACCAACACATGCCTCATCATACATCAACATTCCCTAGGCTAATCATGAAGACAACAATAGGCATACACCAACATACATGGGACTCACACAATCATAAAGCCAGAAATAGGCATACATCAACATACGTGGGACTCACACAATCATGAAGCTTGAATTAGGCATACACCAGCAGCAATAATCATCATCGGTAAACAGCCATCATATTAATCACCAACATCACAACATGTATACACAAGGAACAAGCATTTAGTATACAGGCAGCATATGAATCACCAGCAAGTAGTGTAAACAAGGGCAACAAACAAGGACAGTAAACCCAGTTCAACATCGACCATAAACATCAACATAAGAAGGCAGCACAAGTAGTTACTTCCATTTCAACATCAACCAACAAATTTTAAAAATTCAAAAAAATTAAATAAGGGTTAAGGAATAGTTACGCTGCGCAGATCAGTTGTTGGGGGGGAAGTCATTAGGGTACTTGTCCCTAAGGTAAGCCATATAGCAAGTGTCCCAGTCGTTGTAGTCCGGAGTGAAGACAAATCTCACTCTTTTCGGGACTCAGGCAAAACCCTCCCCTTCCCCCTGGTGAGTCTGGAATCACCACCACCTCAATAGGGGGTTGAGGAACTACAACCTCTACCACCTCAGAGTCACCAGAGGACTCCGACACCACAGCAAGAGCGTTTGAAGGCCCAACAACACCCTCCGCAGTAACAACGGGACCCATTTCTAGATCAGTACCTTGTTTTCCGGCCAGATGTGGAACTCCTCCACCCTAGTTAGCACCCCTCTTCTCCTCGTCCTCATCACTGGAAGTGTATTCGCTCAATTTCGCTCCGATCTTCCCTCGAGTGTAACGGCGGAAAAAAGCTGTGCAACGGCGAACAGGCTTCGCAATACCAGTGCCTCGCTGTAACTTGTACATCGTAGAACCCTCATATCTACGTTCTGGGGTGGTGTTTTTAGGGGACTCATCGCCGTTTCCGTCCATAGTTACAGAGAGAGAAGAAATAAAAATGGAATTAGGGTTTCACAGAAGAGAGAGACGAGAGAAAACAGGAGAGAGAGTGACGAAAATGAAATAAGGGTGAAGGGTTATGAATAATTTCCTCCAGATATGATGAATGAGGGTAGCAAAATCGATACATTTTCAATGAAGATCAATCAATGAGGTGGTTGGGAGTTGAAAGGGTTTAGAAATCAGAAGGTATAAGGGGCTTAATTTTTGGTGGGAGTCATTAAATTGTGTGTGTATACTTTACAAATGTTAAACAACATTAAAACAGAAAAACTAAGGGCAAATATGTCTTTTAACACAAAATTTTTTACTAAAAATAGAAATAAAAAAATTTGTTGCAGATAATAGGAAGCATCCAATTATGGCAAATGTTGCAGATAATTGAAACCGGAGGGAGTATAATTTTACATCTTTTATTTATAATACTTCATATATAGCCCGTATTGACTCTTTCCTATTTTGTTTTATTTAAATTTCCTCTTCTTTTTTGCTGGCTCTTTGGAAAACCACGTATATAATAAAAGTAATTTTTTTTTTTTTTACTAATTTAGCAATAAGGTTGCATAATTTAGGTCTTTTACGTTGGCTGCTAGTTACTTGAATGTATTTAATTTTGTATTATTATTTCTGCCTTTAGGTGTGTTTTCTTCCGGGCACTCTTGCTCTTGGTGCCACCAAAGGCATGACTAAGTCAAAAGCTATGAAAGAGAACTTGCTAAGCTCTGAGGACCTGGAAAATTTAAGGCTTGCTGAAGACCTTGTTAAGACTTGTGTTGAAACGTATTTCGTAACTTCCACTGGTCTTGCTCCAGAAATTGTTTATTTTCATGTGGAGGTCAGTGATTTCATGTTACTTTGTCGAAAGTATTAAACTTTTTTCCTTGCAGCAGTTTTGATTGCTTTACTTTGCACCTTTTATCTCCCTTGTTATACATATGTGGCTGCTGTCTGATAGAGATTTATGACCCATTTTTTTTCAATTGAAGCAGAATTACTTTGAAGAAGGGTTTGATGGTGGAAACAAGAGTTCAAAATTTCTGAATGACATAATTATCAAGCCTGCTGACCGTCACAATCTGTTACGTCCTGAAACAGTGGAATCCTTGTTTGTCTTGTACCGCATAACAGAAGATCCAAAGTTCGTCAAATTTTAATACCTTGTTTATTAGAGATTTATTGGGTTTTTTTTTTTACTTTATTTAAAAGCACTTTCTACTCTGCAGGTACCGTGAATGGGGATGGCAGATATTTGAGGCGTTTGAGAAATATACAAAGGTTGATTCTGGCGGGTATACTTCTCTTGATGACGTGACTTCTCTTCCTCCTCATAAAAGAGACAAGATGGAAACCTTTTTCTTGGGTGAGACACTGAAGTATCTATACTTACTGTTTGGAGACAGCAATATCGTTCCACTAGACAAATATGTTTTTAACACAGAGGCACATCCTATTCCTATTAATGCTTCTGTCAAAAGGCAGTGATGCATGATGAGTTTATATGGTGGATAAAGAAGCATTTGACCTTGCTGCGAAATATGGTATGCATGGATCTAGCGCTTACAATTGGCCTATTGTTTATTCTTGCAAATTCTCAAATACTTCTTTTTGCTCACTACTGAACAATCTATTGACGGTAATTTCAAGTGAAACGTGAGCCTGTCTATCCCATGCAACGGAGGGCAGATTTACACTGGTAGCTGCTGATTAAGGGCTCCAGGGGGTAAACCGGTAAAGCTTCTTTGAATCGTGGTTTTTATGACTGTTCACTTTCCAACATGACTTTGTTGTAAATTACATGCACGGGAAAATTAGGTTATACGCATAGTGGTCTTCCCCCTTTATTCACAAACAAATTAGACTCACATAATTTTGCTGTCCCAAATGACATTTGTATTAGACACCGTCCATTTTATACAAGTGATCTATAGAGTTGCAATTTATCTGGAATTCTATGCTCAGCAATGATTTTTTTTTAATTTTTTTTTTCCCTCTCCCACTTTCACTTTCTCAATTTTCTTTGATTAGTGTCTTCAATTTATCTCTTTACCTTATTCCATTTTTCGCGATGGTTTTTGTGACAATTCATGTAAGCTGACCCCTGAACCTAAATCAGTTTGGGACTGTGCTTTATTGTTTTTGTAGTTCTGCAATTAATTTGCTTTGGACTGCTTGAATTATTGATAATTTGATGCACCATCTTTGAAAGAAATCTGTATTCGCATGCTGCTCTGTTCCCCTCTTAAACCTTTAGACTATGTTTGGATAACAAAAAATGGAAGGAAAGGAAGGGAAGGGAAAGGGAGGGAGACAAAGTTCCTTGTTTGGATAATATGTTGGGGGAGGGAAGGGAAGGGGGAGGGGGAGGGGGAGGAAGGGATCCATTTTCCCTCCTCCTTTAATAAAGACCATCCCTTCAAAATTGGAGAGAATTGGAGGGAAAATAGAGCTCATCATTTCCTCCACTTTTCCTTCCTTCCCCTTCCTCCTATTTCCCTCCCTTCCATTTCCCTTCTAATTTGTTATCCAAACATAGCAATTGCATCATCCACACAATTTAGAGTATTGCAGATTTGCTGGTTGATAAGGTTGAGAAAGAAGCCATAAGCCATTAAATAATTTTGCAGGATCATCAAATTAATTTGAAATTTGTTATATAGTTTCCGAATTTGAAGGAGATAGGTTGGATCAGCAAAGCTGTATGTTAAGATTTTTCTAATCTGTAGGCGGTTTTGATTCATGCACAATACGCCGCTGATCGTTGGTTTTGTTTGTTGGAACATAACTAGCTTTAGAGCAAGTCTTGAATGATAAATTGCAGGCAAGTCTTGAATGATAAATTGCAGGAAATTAACATTACCTAAATGCTGATTGGTATGTGTAATTATCTCAATTTTAACCGGAAGACCTGATTTGACTTTTTGTGGGTTGACATTGCTCGCATGTTATGTGAAAAGCTGAATGTTGAAATTGATTATGTTAGCCAATTTTGACTATCTGATTGTGTAAATTGATTTGACTAGCTGATTGTATTAGTTGATTATATAAAAGTGTTTGATAAATAGTTTTTTTTTTTTTTTTTTTTTTTTTTTTTTTTTTTTTAAATCTGTTTGTGTATGCAAAATGACCAATAAGGACATTGATATATTTGATTGTGGTAGGGTTTTGGGTTAGTTAAATGATATAATTATCATTTCACCTTAAAATACTTGAATAAGCTAATGAAAAAGCTCATCCAAGTATCATTATAAGAATGAGCTTATTTGGTGAAATAAGCTCTTTGAATAGCTCACTACCAAGTACCTCAATTAGCTTATTGTAGTGGTCAGTCAATTAACATTGGTCAATTAATTGATTGTATTAACTAATTGTATAAAAGTGTTTGGTAAATAATTGATTGCTTAAAGTTATTTGAGTATATGAGATGACTAATAAGTTAATTTACAGGTAGTTAGAGATAATGTTTTAGAGTAATGGGGTATAAGTGTAATTACATCTTAACATATGAATAAGCAAAAAGCTCCTTTTGAAAAGGAGCTTATTTAGTGGAATAAGCTTTTTGAATCAGCCCACCACCAAGCACCTCAATTAGCTTATTATAGTGGTTAATTAGCTAATATTAGTCAGATAAGCTAATTTTCTCTACCAAACACGTTCAAACATCTTATGTGAAGTGTAAAGTACTTGATAATATTCGCATGATGTAGTTACCTCAAGTTCTCACCTGTAGCGATCCGACCCATAATCACCTCTAGGCGTAAACAAAAAGAAACAGGAGCTGAACCACTAATGCAAAGCGAAACAAGTATCCTATAGCAAGGACCACTTGTGTAAGCCGAAACAAAGGCAAAATGGTCCTGAAAAGGGCAGGGCAAGACACTAAGGCAGCCCCTCCCGCACATCCCACCGGTCCATATATAAACTGGCCGATACACAAAAACAGCTGATGACTAATGACTACACAAAAAGGGCGCTCCCTAAATTGATCATTTGTTTGTTGGGGACCGAATTGACACTACCCCCTCCCTTTCTTTCATGTTTGCTCACTTTTTGCAATTTGAGCGCAATTTCTCAACTACTAGCACGTTGTTTTGTATCTCGCTTTCTTCTACATTTACTTATTTTGTATTTTTCTATAAATCAACAAAGTTGGTAAATATCTTTTCCCTTGTTTTTATTATAGTGGTTTGTAATGCATTTGCATCTCATTTGATTGAAACAGTGACAGTGCCATTTTTATTCCAGCATGTTTGAATTTTCGAAATTGTCTTTGCTTCCTTACATTTTTGTCAAATTTAGATACTTGATATTTCTGGACTTCTGGTACAAAATAGTGTGTGCTAATTATGCTAGGTACTTGATCATGGTTCATGACATCTGATATTAAATCTTGTTTACATCATTTGTCTTTGGGACGTTTTTTTTCCTAAACAAATTATGTGGAAATAGCCAAATAGGTACACCATTATCGGTATGATGGCTAACCGTTTCATTTACTCAAGGGAAAGGTAAACTAGGTCAATTTAGAGGATAGTTAAAAAGTTTAGTTTAGAAAGGATGGATATCGTACTCATATTTTTAATTCCGTTTTGAAATCTGTTGCGGACAGGTAATTAAAAGTGTACAAAGGTAATCGATTTTCTTGTTACACTTTTAATTACTTGTTAAAGAGAAAATGAAAAAAAAAATTACAAATTATAAAAAATTAGACCAATTAACTATCATAAGACCACTTTGTAGGTGGGTTGGGGCGTTAAGCCAAGGAAGAGAAAAACCGGTATAGAGTCACATGCATGACTTAATTACAAAAGTGGTCGAGTACGACGATCATACACAAGTGTTTCTCTAAATATAGAAGTAGATGAGGTGGTTGTCGAAGAAATGAGGTATTGATTGTGCTAGGAGGGAGTCCTTGCATAAGGAAAATATTAGTTTGTTGTTATATGACTAAGTTGGAGACGTAAATGGTTTATTACTAATGGTGTTTGTTCCATTTATTGCTTACTTTTGTGTGTAGAATTATATACTAAGGTAATGCTTGCTAAATATAGTAAAGGGAATTGGATCACTGATTGATAGTAATTTCAATGTTGTTCAAAATGATTATCATTGGAAATATGTATGCTAGTGTTATTAATTTGGCAGGACCTTTAGGAGGACATCGATATGTTTATTTACTAAACATGATTCGAAATGATGAACGAATGTAATTATCTAGCCTGTTGATTGTTACAATCTTTTTTAATGTATCGCCAATCTTTGGCTATGCTATGAATTTACCAGGTATGGCTTTAACAATTTTAGATGTTTTATATGTATGTAATAATTGAATGTCATAATATAGTGTGAGAACTTGGTATACTTATTATGCAAGACCAGCTATCCGCCTGTCTTGTCTTTATAGTACGTCATTTTATAATTTTATAGAGCCTTAAAGGTGCATACTGATCCCATTGTAATTTGGAGACTAATGCACAAGGGTACTTGTGACTTTATATATATATGTTTCAAATTTCTGTTGCATCGTTTTATCATACAGTCATGCAATTGACCAAACTGAATTTCTTGCTTTGAATGACAAATTGTTGGTGACAATTGCTGTGGAAAGTTAAGTCCACTTCAGTAAAGTCTAAATGCAATGTAGAACAAAAACTATTGTTATACAATACTGATAGACAGTCACAAGGAAGAAGAGGTTCAAGGACCTCTTTAATAATCTACTGTTGTATTAAACACTCAAATGAGGGCTTCCCCTTTCAATTTCAGTAAGTTAAGGAACTTAATTGATTTACAAGTTTCCTACCCAATTATCCCATCTGTTCTATGATACACTTTTCATTTCCTCAAAATTTATTTTGGAAGGAGGTTAGAAGAGTTCCATTTATTTGCAACTTGCATTCTAATTATGCAGCTAAATTGCATTGGACTCTTTGGAACCTCGATTATTGCAGAAAAAATAGATGATCTCCATCTCTAATGACACCAACATCTTCTACTTCTGCATTATCAGTGCTGGTAATTCTTGTAAAGCATCCACCGAACTTCTGGCCTGCAGTGCACAGGTGTTTGACATCAGAAGGATACACAATAGATGAAGCAGCAGGAAAAGATAAGTTTCGCTATTGAGTTTAAGAGTGAGATCTGATCCATCATATTCAACTGTATCTTTCTAAAGTAAAGGTTTTTAAAAGAGGAGTTTACCTGCAATACTGAACAGTTCTTCAATGCTATCAGGCAGAACAATCAATTTTCCAAACTGCTTCTCTATACGGTCACTTTGTGACTGCACGTGAATGATAACTCTAATATTATTGTTTAAGTTTGTAGTTGCTACTCCAGAATAGCTTGGTCTAGACATCTCTGCTACTGCCTGGCTACAATAGTTCTTGCTGCATTCTCGGTTCTCATGGTTGTTCTGGAACCCTGGTGATTGTATTTCACCAGCCTCTACACTAATCCTATCACTTGATTCTCTTTTTCTATGAAGTATTTGTTCACTATATATATTTTCACTTCCTTGTTGCACTGAGAAATTTGATGCTCCCCACTTCGTGTCAGCACCTTCATCGACCAGAATCTTAACTGCACCAAGTTCTTTATCCTGAACAGCTGAACCAAACTTTGGTTGATCGTTTTGGATCTCTGATTGAATTCCCATGCCACATGTAGTTGGATTGTGGAATTCTTTAGCGTCCACCTTGTACGTGGCCTTCCATCCTTCATTAGTCAAGGAACTTTCATGGAATCGGGCTTCACATCCAATTGTAGAGCACATTTTACATCTGTGTGGACCATGAAACCATCCACCACAAAGGTATTCCTCAACTACTGGCTGCATTAAACAACCTAGGCTTTCTAGAGACTTGAGTTTCTGCAAAAAAAGATTAAGAGAATGACATTAGCACTCTGTCACCAAAACCAAGCCCAACCTGTTTACTCTTTAGCTTAATTACCAGATACAGATTGCTCATAATGATGTGTCCGTCTTCCTTGTGTGTGTGAAAAGAATTTGTAATCGAAGTTCTATTTAGCCTTAGTATCTGAGACAGCTCTGTGGTCCGAACTGTGAAGGGCTGCGGTCTGTCACACAGGACTCCAATATCTCCAAATATATCTCCTGCAAGTATCTTTTGAATAACCTGCATATTCTTTTCACTGTCAGACATCATGAAACTTTGATTACCCTTTATGCTGTCACTGTTAAATCGAAAGCACAAGTACCTGTTCATGCCCATTAATGTGAGCTACCATGTCCTGTGAATAAAAAAAAAAAACCAAAACAGTTCCTTAGTCTAGCAGCTCTTTTGTGAATGCCTGGCATTTTAAAGCGCTTGAGACAAATAGACTTTACCAGTGAACCGGACACAAGGATATACATATCTGTTGGCGCTTCATTTTGTAAAATGACATCTTCTCTAGGTGGGAAATATTCAGCCTCTATGTCTGAAAACTGTATACAAGGACTTCATAAGTATATCATCATTTTAGAAGAAATCCTGCAGTGAATCTTTTTTAAGCGTCTTACTGTTAGTTTTGAAGTTTGACGAGCTAGAAGATATCTTACCAGTTGTAAAAAAAAGTTTTGTGATACTCCACGGAAAAGCTGTACTTTCTGGAGAATGGGAAAAAAAAGATGTTGTGCAATGTTCGAGCGAAGAGCTTTGGGAAGATCATTCAGGGTCTCATGCTGTTTTAAACTGTCTGTTTTGAACTTCAGACAAATATGTGACAGCATTTGGTCCTGTATTCGTGGAGGAAGCTGATTGCGTGTTGCGAATTCTGAACAAGCCCTGACTGTATCCCTCTGTAGATTCAGTTGAAACGAGCAATAAATTAATGCCTATCTCTCTCTTTTTTTTTTCTTTTTTTTTTTGTATACTTTCCCCATCTCATTGTCGTTGTC
Organism: Chenopodium quinoa; assembly: GCF_001683475.1. Lineage (NCBI taxonomy): Eukaryota > Viridiplantae > Streptophyta > Magnoliopsida > Caryophyllales > Amaranthaceae > Chenopodium > Chenopodium quinoa. The sequence continues at coordinate 1,102,699 of NW_018744504.1, read as the reverse complement.
TGAAACATCTATCTTTCTGGTCCCTTTTCATTATTTTATTTGGTTTTTCTAGACTAATTAGTGCATTCTATTATCCAAGATGTTCGGAGTCTTGAAAATTTAATATTATTTTCTTATCAGTAAGACAGTTGTAGCATTTTTGTTTTCTTTTACTCAAGGAAGATATGCAGTTCTTAAATTAATCACAAGGTTTACGTTGCAGGCTTGAAGCTACAATTCAGTTATAATGTATGCGAATGGTATGAACTATGTATTGTTTCTTCAGTTTTTATCTAGCAGTATTGGAGCTTATTCTACAATATAATTAAAGCTGGCAGGAGATGCGAAATTGAAGCTACTTACAAAAGTTCGGGTGTGACTGGTCCAGTGAACAACAAGGTTTGTCATGTTTCCGATAAGATAAGATGTGAGTCCGAGGTTGAACAGCATGTAGAAGATGTCGAATATCATCTCAATTGTGTTTTCAGCATGTAGGTCACCGTAACCAGTTGTAGTTAGTGTCACAATAGACCAGTAAATCGAGGAAATATATCTTTTCCCTATGCTCTGTGATTTAAAATCCGGATTTACTGCACCAATCCATGTTTTCTTCGGATCAGGGTATCTATCTGCTATGAGATAATAGAAGCATCCAGCACAGTGAACAGCAAATAGAGTTACCTGGAATAAAATCGTAGCCATGAGAATTTTTTTCGTCTCAATGATTGAACTCAATTATTGTAGTTGACTATGACAAAGTTAAGTGAAGTTCATGATGGCTTACTGAGACAAGTTTAGTGCAGCGGGTCCAAAAGTAGTTGAATCTGATATCTTTCTCAAGCCTGAAGTCCAATAATAGAAAAGAAGAAATAATTTTGATGAGTATCTTTTGTCAACTCTGAAATGTGATGCAGAACACAGATAGATAAAATATGGTTTATTCCGAGTTCTGTTTTGGACCTTGCAAACAGTGAGCTGACTCTTCGAAGTCTCCAGAGTCTGAGCATGTTAAGTGCTTCAAACCCCAGTCCACCATTGTGGTTCGTAAAGATGAGGCTGAATGTCTGAAGAGGCGCTGTTGAGCAGACATCGAAAATAAACCAGGTTGATAGATACCTGTATGAAGATATAAGAAAAAGTTTAGCTCAAATTTCAGCAGCTAAAATGACAGAACTGACAAAGGACTTCCTGTTTCTGACCTGACTGCAATTTTCTTATGATCATCAATAAGTAGGTAAGACCTACGATCAAGATATGCAACGAAGAAGGTAAGAACTATATCAATGGTAAAAAAGGCATTGACAATGTGATCAATGATGAAGATTGTATCCCGTTTATATGTAAGGAACGCGAATTCAAAAGGGCAGATCCATGCCGAGTACACAACCAGGACAACTAGAAGCATCTCCCATGCCCTGAAAATATTAAAAAGTAAGCAATGAGAAACTGCATATATACCATAGAATATGTTCTCATTTTTGCAGGGTGTGGCTATCTTACCTATAGCGAGGATCAAAAGGTGAAACAATATGTTTTTTGTGTTTTATGGCTTGGTTCATTCGAGCACCAAGAGATGGCAAGATATCACTAGAGAAAACGTTACCATAGCTACTTCCTTCGATCCTCAGCTCATCTGTGTAGAAGCGGTTGAAAAATGATTTTGTGCAAGAAAAGGACATGCTTAAGTGCTAAAAGAATTTTTGTGGCGCTCAAGAGCAGATAAGCCGTAGTAAAAGAGCGTCCAAAAGTTATTGTGCAGGCTTCTAAGCTGTGTTTGGAAGGTTTTATATAGTGAGGTAAGAATCTATTATTCCTATTCCTTGAATCTTTTGTATTTGTCAGATGACTGTATTATGGCAAGGAAGTAGCGCGTAGCTGCCATGTACTTGTACAGATGAAGAAATTTAGTGAACGCGAACTTTCTTTACATGTCTCAATAGAAATGGCAAGCAAGTATACGTACAAATGGACCAGGAAGAGATCTTGTGTATGTAGAAGAAAGATCATGGGTGGGGTTATAGAGAGATATAGAGCAATTAATGTGGCAGAGATACGTCTCTTTTGTGTTTTAAGTTTTTGCTGGTATAATTTTATTGGGTCCATGGGTACGAGAAATAGGGAAAGCACTCGGAAAATTGCTAGTTTATAGGGTAAAAAACCAACAGGTTCCTGATGTAAACTGGAAGAAATGTTACAGACTTACGGTTAACATCGATGGTAATGGTAATGGTAATGTTAACGAGTACGACTAGTATTGGTGGAATGGTGGTGCAGGAAGGAAGTGCATCAGTAAATTCTGTAGTATATGATATGTAAAAAATTCTGTAGTTTATATAGAAAAGGAGCTGTGAAAACTTGTTAAAGGCAATTCTGGAAATTGAGTTGACAGATTCTGAGTTAATTGTGTTTTGATGTTTTGACTTCCAAATTCCAATTCATAGTTTAAAGATAGAGGGAAGCCAAATTCTCAAGATGACCCACATCCACCCCACCCCAATCCCCACCCCAAAACACACAAAAAACAAGTGAAGAAAGGAAGGGGACCAGATTATCCCAGTGGATTCTTGATTATTTGCATAATGTGAAGTAGCCACATGGTCCAATAAACAAGCTTTTAATATATATGTTTATTAGTTTTTTTGTTTTGGAAATATGTTTTAGGTTAGAGATTAATTGGATAAGGTCATGTCCTCTTCCCCTTGATCACATAATTGAAATTATATTATTGATTGGATTGTATTAAAATTGAACGGAGTTAAATTCTGCTGATTATGCGAAATTCGTGGCTTTTATAATCTTGGTTTGATAATAACCAAGAATAAAGAATAATAATGAAATTCACTTAGAACATGTATGTATTGTCTTACTAATTGAACTAGTTGAGAGTGAGGGGTAGCTCAAGTGGTTAGAGCTTTCCTCCCGATTCCAGAAAATCCTGGGATTGATTTTCATCACCCCCGCCCTTGTGGCTCTCTAAGCACCAAAAAAAAAAAAACTAATTGAACTAGTTTACTTTTGAAGCTATTTTATTTTGATTAGTCTTAGAAAAAGTTAAAGTTTTTTTTTGCTCTTTCTTTATCTATATCCTGTCTCAAATACAGAATATATATATATATATATATATATATATATATTTTTTTTTTTGAAGTGAAGGAATTACAGGATCTCATATTGTCAAATGAAATACACAAAAAGCATTAACTAATTATTAATCCTAAGACTGAGCTATATAATTACATAAAAAGAGACTTTGATTTTGAAGTGTGGATGCAACTTAGATCTCCTTACACCCAGTACTAAATATTCCACACTAAAAGGGGGTGGTGTGAATGAGAATTGAACTGTGACCTTCATGTTAAAGGACCAATTCAACTAAAAGACTTAAGTTAGCGATTGGAGTTCCATGATTGATTTTGTAGTCTATCGCATACTCCTAAATGGATGAGGTCTTAATCTCTTAGACGCATACCATGTGCACTTAAATGTTAAATGAGAATATAGTCCAATAGGTTTGGAATTTCTCCATTATTAGATCTCTTAATAATGAAAGCGCCATTGTGTAATGTACAGGACAGCTCAATGTTAGGCGAGGATCCAGTCCAATAGAGGTGGAAGCTCTCCCCTTGTGTCCTTAACTGCCTCTAAATCCCATGAAGTTTTTAGTTTGTGGTCCACTGTTGGAAAAGTTAGCACCATGTTGCTCCTAACTCCTAAGTCATATCTTAATAGGGCTTTTAATATTTAATGAAATTAAAGTTGTTTTTAGATTCCAACTTGAACCAAACTAAACTGAACTAATTAAATCGATTTAAACATATATTATAGGTATTTTGGTTAATTATAGGGTCCACCTAAATTGCCAATGGAGCATTCGAGGAGGATGAATGTTTAATATCCAAGGACAAACGATGAATGTTTTAAAACAATTGTTTTATGTTCATGCATAAATAAATGTTATGCACTCCCTGCATTTCCTTAAGTTTTACTCACTTTTTACTTTCATTTGTATTTATGTTTTAATTACTTATGCTTAATTTCTATAATTTTAAGTTAAATTTTTATTCATTGTTTATCATCGATAACCATACTTTTTAGTTCCAATTTAATTAAATTAATTTCTTAAATTCTATCACTTGTCAGAGTCCATTTTACAGTATCTCAAAAATTAACATGGTATCAAAGCCATGTTGAGTTGAGTTGTGATCTGGGCTAGTAATATGGGCAACTCACATTTGTGAGCGAGTGTTAAGCCTATGAGAAAACCCACGTGTAAGTGACAGTGTTGTCCCAGATTGAAAAAAAGAGAAAGTTATGTTCATTTTTTAAGGTTAAAGGACTTACTTCTCTCAATTTCTCATTGCCATATGATTTTAGGATGGACTTTCCTTTGGACTTATGAGGGGACTCTATCTCTTAATTTGCAGCTATGTCCCAAATCCGTATTTAACAAAAGTACTCACATGCATGTATACCTATTTTCATTTTTTCTTGGTCTAATCGAGTAGAATTCAGTTAATGAAAAGAGTACGATATGGTCAATATCACAACTGTGGTATAACAACAACCAAAAAAAAACGGACAATGTCTATGGCTAAAATTAATTTGAAAGTTTCTACAATGATGGTGACGGTGGTTGCAATGGATTCGCAAAATAGCAGCATATGTGAAATAAAGGAGCAGGTGACTGACAAAAATTTACATAAGATAGCTCTTTCTTGAGAATCTGAGGTGACAAATACATCCATGGTAGAGTAACTATGGAAGAGTAAAGGCACACAGCATCCATTGACCATTATTATTATTGCATATTTCTGTTTTTCCATTTTTTAGGTAATAAGTTTGCAACTATTATAAGCATTGTGAACTTCCTTTGTCAAAAAAAAAAAAAAAAAAAAAAAAATCTAATTAGAAGGGTAGTTGTGTTAACTTATAAGTTCAGTATTATTTTTAAACTAATAAAAAATACACTTTCTTTGTCATCGAATAATCTTCTAATGTTACTGATTCGATATTATATTTCATCTACGTTATCAATTTTATTAGTTAAAAATTATATTTATTGAACATATATATATAAAACTGAATAACTTTTTACAGAATATTATATTTTAAAGGTGAAAAGAACAAGGCCTTTGTTTTGCAACTTTATTTTTATTTTTTTTATTTTCCCAAACTGGAGACCTTTTTTTTGAGACTATATATATATATATATATATATATATATATATATATATATATATATATATATATATATATATATATATATATGGAGCTTTCTTAAATATAATTAAATTAATTGATAACTATTTTTAGAGCGCTTAGCCAATTGATTTGGAGTAGTTTGGGAAAAATTAATCAAAATGTTGGACCATTATAATACTCTGATTAGTTCATAAGCTAACCTTTTAATGCATAGGTTAAATTTGTTTTTTAAGTTGGTACTGTGATAAATAAATAATATAGAAGTAATAATTAAAAGAATTCTATGTAAGGTTACTAAGGCATGCAATAGTATGCCTTGGTAGATTCATGATCTTTCCAAGGTGCAAAATCGTATTAACATTTTAGATTTTATTGTACAATTATATTGCTGCTGAGAAGGTCAACATGTTTATATTTAATTTGAGGTAGGAGAAAACGTAAGTGTGTGTAGAGTCTTCTTTTGGTCAAACAAATCTAGCAAGATAATGTAAAAGTTCAATTCTATTTGGAAATAGATTGTCTTTTCATGCTTCGATTTATCGCATATCTCATTAACATCACAATCTTATGGTTCAGTTGCATGTTCGATTCAAATTGGTATATGACTAATTAAATGGAACATTTCCATTTGAGTTTATTAAATTCTGACTTATTTATTATCGTGTCAAATTTCAAAAACTTGTACAATTTTTTTTTTATTATTATTTTAGAAAAAGCACAAATAAGATAATGATGTAAAGAATATTTGATCCAGTTTTAAGATTTTAACTAAGCAAATAAGTTAACATTCATCCAATACAATAAACAATAGAAGGTTTCTTTATACCCGTATTTCTAAGTTATTTAACCGATCTCAAAATATCCTGCCACATTGCAACAACTAACATACCAATTTGTCCCTATATAAAACGGTTCTTGTCTATCACCTTCGATGAACTAAAGTTAAAGTAGAACTCTCAAGGAAGACCAGGTTAATTGATTAGTATTAATTGTGAAAAAGCTTAAATGAGAACCATATGTGTGAAAATAGATTCTTGCTTGTATGTATCTTACTATCTTATCCCATTGAATTCATTGATAGCCGACGTTTTATAATATAATCTCACGTCCCAAATACGCTATATGGTTTGACCCACTTTCCTTTTCAGCTGCCTCCGTTTTGCCTTTTTCTTTCATTGAAACGGGTAGGGTCCCCCATCTTCTGTACACAAATCATAGATTATTAGAATCCAAATCATGCACCTCTATTCTTATTTTATTTTTGATTTGGAATATTCTTTTTCCTGTGAAATCATCGATAATTTTTTTTTACAATTTTTTTTTGAATTTTTATTTTTTTTTAAGCAAGGAAAAATCATCAATAATTATTATTAAGCCTTTTGTGATTCCGTCTTGAGGTGTCAATTGTACGTCGAGTTTGGTTCAGTTGGGATGAATTTATTTTAAAATTGAGTCATGTTTTCATATTTATAACATGTTTGATAATTAGCTTAGATGGCTAAATAGTCAATTTTGTTGTAAGTGGTTTGGGGTTCAAATCCTCTTATCTTTATACTTTTTTATATTAGTGATGATGTGGCATGTTGTGATATTGGGTAGGTGACGTGGCGCCATCAAGTGTTTGTGAATTGACGTTGCGTCATGAATTGTTTGTGAAGTGACGTGGCGTAATTTGGAAAAGTCTACGTGGCGCATGGACGTTTTTATAAACGCCTTTTAATATATTAAATATAGATTATAAAATGAAATATGTATTTTTAAGTTGATTTCAAGTTAGGTTAAGTTTTGACACTTCTACTACCGTGAAATTTTTTCCCTAAAAACGGATGCACCGTGCTCCGTGCATCCGGATTTCTTTTTTTTTAAAAAAGGTGGAATGAACATATATTTGTTTAGTAAAGAACATATAGTTCTTTTGTAAAGAATATATAGCTATTTCACAAACTTTTAAAAATCGGGTGTATAATATTATTGTACATCCATTATAATGATAGCCTAAAATGATCAAAAGTTACCCCTGATATGAATAAAAGTTATTCCAATATGCATAAAAATAACCCAATACAAATAAAAATTATCTACGCTTTAGTAGTAAATAATCGCATTTTAAGTGACTAAAAATCAATTATTGGTGATTGAATGTAATTAAATTACTTTTGTAAAACTTTTCTTATTGTCTATTTATATAAAAATTGTATTATGTTTAATGTTACCCAAAAAAAGGCAAAAAGTTACCCTAAAATTAGCTAAAAGTTACCCTTATACTACTCGATGTAAACTAATATTAGTGTAAAACGGGTGTATACAAAAGTTTTACTAGCTATTATATAAAGAACATCATATATACTTGTTTTGTAATGAACATATAGTTGTTTCCGTAATATTAATAAAGAACATGATGATATAATGTAATGAATATTATTTTATTCAACAAAAAGAAACCGAAAGAAATAAATAGTATTTTTTAAAGAAAATCTATCTTTTCAATTTTTAAATGAATTATTTGTTGCATAATTGAAGAGTTTTGGTAATTATTTCCCAATCTCAATTAGAAATTTGTATATTTCTTCATATTTTAATTCCACTTGTTTGAATTGTTTAGAGAGAGGAATAAAAATCTTAGAGAGTGAAATAGAAAATTTATAGAGAAAAAGAAATTCTACAAATAGAAGTGACGAGGGGTAAAACTAGGCCGTTGACTAATCCTCCCTCGGTCAAACTAAATTTATAAACACTTAACAAACCTAAATATAGGTATAGAGGCAAGTCAAGGGTCGAACCCAAAGGAACGGTAATGTTCAAACGCTCTCAATTATGTGCTTAAGTTAGGTCGAAGACAAAGATAAAGAGAGAACTCTAACAACTAACAAACAAAGAAACCAAACAAATAAAGCACTAGGGAATGGGGATCTATAAGTAATCACGACAATTGTAGCAACTCGGGAACAACATGCAAATCAATGGTTGCGAAGACTAATGGTAAGAATAATCAAAAGAGCTCGACAAGCTATCTCCTAAAGGTCTAACTAGCGCCAACTACGAGAGACACTAACTAGAAACGTCACTAATCAAACTGAATCGACAATTGCAATTCCTAAATCAATGGTCCGTATCATTAGCAATTACAATGCAATCTAGCATAATTCTCAAGGCCTATCGAATTACATACATGCATAATTTCCATTAATCACTTTAATCTCAACAATTAATCAACACAATCCATCCCCAAATTAAGCACAATCAATCAATCATACAAGTTTTACCCAATCCCTAGCAAAACAACTACTCTAACATCACCATCAAATCAATTAAAAACTAAGGAAATCAAGAATCAACAATGTATGAAGAACAACTACACTAATCAAGCATCAAAATCAATCTAAACAACAAGAATATTAAACAAGGCAATAAAATGCGATAGAGTTAGAAATGCTCATTGATAATAGAGAAGATCTTCAACACAATTGTCACCATTGAATCTTCAATCTCTCAATCACCATTGAAATTCCTCACTTTCTCTCTCTAAAATCTACTCCTAAACTAACCCTAAAACTAAAGAGAGAAGCTCTCAACTAAGCTAAAATTATGATCTAATTTCAATCTAAATCAAAATTACAAAAATCGGGTTACAAAGGTTTAAATAGGAGGCGCAAAACGAAACCGAGCAAAGCAGGGACTCGGAGGGGCGTGTCCGTGCTCCTCTGGGTTTCTTCGGTTCTTCTCAATGGTTCGTGCATTCGCTAATGGCTTCAAATGAGCGCACCGAATGATGATGATGGACACCAAGAGTGCCAGTCCCAAAAAGCACTTGACAGTGGGTTCAACACCCCATCTTCATGAGAGCACGGATTGAAAGTGCAAGAGCTAGATTTGGAGAATCCACTACTTCCTTGCATCTTGAGCTTTCCTATTGCCATGAGCTTGCTCCAAAAGCATATTCCACCTTATTAATCCATCCATATCAAGACTTGAACCTCGTACAACACCTACAATTCTGAAAAAGAGAACAAATAAAGGATAAAAGACTAGAAAAACCATTAAAATGCACAAAACCACAAAGTAAGAGAGAAAAGGTACAACAAAGAGCAAAATCATAAAACTAAGCATTTATTAAGAAGAAAAGCTATGAAAAGAAGATAAAAATAACCTAAATGCTCATCAAATGGGTGTCATTTATGACACCCATCAAGAAGACGATGGATGCGTATCTAGATCGAGTTTCGTGGTGCTTTAGATCATTGTTTGTTAATTGGAATGATTGTTTAATGAAGGTGAATATGTGGATTTGTTAATCAAAGATCGAAGGTAATTTTGAATTTTTTTTTTCATTAATTGTGTTATTTTAGATTTGAAATAGAATTTTTTGTAATCATAAAATTCATTGTTTATTTTCCTTTTTGAAATTTGGAATCCGGATGTTGAATTTGAGAATAATATGACAAAGGTTGAAGATGATGTTCTATATAAGATAGTGTTATGTTCATTGTTAGTAAAAGCTCTTTTTATATTTCTTATGTTCTTTTGTTATATTATTCATGTTCTTTTAACACGTTCATTACATTTTAACAATATGCTCTTTTCACTTTAGATGTATGTTATTTAATCTTTACAATTCTGTAAAATGTTCTTTTTTACTTTAACTAAATATTCTTTTCATTTTAGCTAAATGTTCTTTACATCTCTATACAATGTTCTTTTTGCCTTTTTTTTGGAACGGATGTACAATGCGCATGGTACATCCACCTCAACAAACCACTAATTGCTACCGTCCATTTGACCTTTTTTTCATAAATTTTAAAAAAATTTATAATGAAATATTTTGTTGAATAGGTACATTATCACAAACATTTAAGAAACTCGGATGTATAATAAATTATTGTACATTTGCTACAAAGTTATTACTTTAAAATGATCAAAAGTTACCATTTAATGAATGAAAGTTACCCACTATATATAAGTTGCCCTGATATAAATAAAAGTTATTTATACTTTGTTGATAAAACTTACCCAAAAAAGTGTAAAAGTTATCCTAAATTCAATAAAAGTTACCCCGATATACAGTAATATTACTGTACAACGAATTTAAACAAATTTTCTTGTTAAAAGTTGGCTTTATAAATTTCAATAAAATCAACTTATTTTATTTTATATTAAATTAAGTATATAACATGAAACTAGTACATTGACATATATATCAAGGTGTAGACACCCATTTTTGTCTCCCCAAAACCAAACCCGGTGATGAGTACCTTTCACGTCGAATCATAATCGAATGAAACGAAAGTGTGGAAAGGTCTAGTGTTGCGGAAAGTTTTATTTCTTTTCTCTTCTCCCTGTTTTGGAAAACTTTATTTTAAGAAAACAGCCTATCCAGTTTGGTTGGTCCATGATATGGGTCCAATAGTTGTGTAGTTGGATAGGGCTTGCAAAGACCTTTCCAACGATATATTATAAGCCCAATTCCGATGAATATTGAGGAAGTTATGGCCAATTTACTAAACTGGGCCCGGTTTGAGCTTTATGTACGGCCCAATGATCTAGGGGAGGGCCTAATGTGATTTATCATTCCTAATGTAATTAGGAATGGTTTTAGTCTTCTATAATCTTCTAGAAGGTTCTTTTCATTCCTAATCCAATTAGCATTGATAAGTTGACTTTGTTGACTTTTCAGAGTTTTAATCAAGATCAAATAGGATTTTCGAAGAAATTATATAATTTTATCTTCCAGTATGGTAAATTTATCAAATTTTCTAAAACGCGTTGAAATCCAATTTGGCGTCCAACCCCAGGCCTTGGCGCCTGGCGCTAGCCATTGGTGCCTGGCGCCAGCTAGCCAGGGTTGGCGCCAATCCTGTTTTTTGCGATCTTCAGACTCTGTTTTGTTAAATTATCTTTTTTGGCTGATTTTCTCTATAAATATCGTATCAAAAATTCCGTTTTCATTCACCAATTCTATTCATTCACAAGTTATCATCAACAATCATTAATTCTTTAGTATTCTTTAGCATTTAATTCTTTCTTGCTTTTTCATACAAAATTCCGCATTCACAAGATCTAGAAACACCTAGCCATATTCGAAGTTGCCTTCGCCCTAGACGTGAAAGGTTTAATTTCTGAGGGTTTGGTCCCAAATCTCTATTTCAATTATTTAATTTAATTGTTTTGTTTTATTATTTTCCTTGAAATTACTAACGTGTGTATTTTGTTATTAGAAAGAGGTACGAGGCATCAAAGTAAGTACTTTAATTGATTAATTGATATTATGATGTAGATATCATGTTTACATTGTTATTATGATATTCATAGTATCATGTCTAGGGTAATTTTAATATTAAATATAATTCTTGCGATTTTTCCTATATTCTTCCTAATATTTAATATTTATGATTGTTAGTATCATGTTAGGGCTAAAGCTTTGATTTTTATTGCTTAGTGACATGTTAGGGTTTGTTATTAATCTTGTTAGTATCATGCCTAGGATCTTGCTATTTCAATTATGCTCTAATGTTAACATGAACATGATTATGATTATAATTGTTGTAATTTATTATTATTTTGATGATGATTATTATTCATGATATTGATTATTTATTATGCTGCTTGATACTTTATTTATTCTTTATTGCTTGATCACGCCTTTTATGCATGTTAAAGGGAATTTTGTACTTGTAATCACGCTTAATAAGATAATTAATAATCTTGTTAGGTTAACTTTGATTATAATTCAAGTGATCGCCAATAATAGTTTATTTGTGCATTATATTCAACCAACATAGATTAAACAGGTTTAGGGTTAATCCTATTGATTGCATGTTAATCAGAAAGCGCACATGAATACGAGCAGAATAAAGTAGAGGCCTATTATTAGGGCAGGTTCAATCTCTTTTAGGTTGGATTTGTACCTTCATCCCCGAACCCTTATTTGGTTCATGACCTTATGGAGTTGACGATCTCTAGGATCGTTAAGGGGTGTAACCTTCACCTCGTGATCGGTTTACAAGTTCCTTAAAAACTTGTTGGCGACTCTTTTGCTCTATCTTCTTCACTTTTGGACGCCACCGTACTTTAGTTTATGATCAAAGTGGGTTCGAGCTTGTGGGATTTAAAGGCTTGAAATTATTCCCTACAGTTTTTGGCGACTCCACTGGGGAGGATTTCTATTTTAATTCCCGAATTTGTTTCAGCAATGATTTAGAATGAGTGGATGAGACTTGAAAAGTTCTAAGTATTTCATGTGCGTAATTTTGATTAACATTATTGTCATATGCATTAAAAGGTTCTCATTGGAAAGACCATCCGTAATGAGTAAAAAATATAGGATTTTACACGTAGGAAATTTGAGGAATGTCTTTCAGAACTAGGACTGAAATAACACCGCGCGAAACCGGAAGATTTTATCGAGCACAGAAAGCTACTGAGGCATGTGGGAAGTAGCGTCAGGGGCCAGAGCTTGGCACCAAACTTTTAGCCGTAGCGCCAGACGCCAGTATTGGCGCCAGGCGCTACAGTTAAAAGTTGGCGCCAGTCTCTGTTTGTTGGCGCCAATTTCCCCCAATACCGAGCCAGAAATATGCGTTCTAATTTCGACCGGTTTTTCGTATTGTTTGCTCGATCCTACTTCCTGATTGAATTTTTTCTCACTTTTCTGAAACCCATATGTGTTCTACATATGGAAATAACCCTCTGGGAATTCATGCTCCATCTACCCGATTGAACGCTCCTGGCAACAAAGGGTACATCCGAGATGTTGAATTCACCAAACCATGGAAGTGAGTTTTTTCTAAAACTTGCGGTGTCCCATCCACTCGCGCCAACCCTTCACGGTTAGGCTTCCGCGCGGTGCATCCGGACATTTAACCATGGACCCCCTATTGACTAAAACATATCCCGAACTGTAGAGAACTAGAGCCATGGTTAGGTTGCAAACTCATTGCATCATATTGTGCCTACTTGACTAATTGTGCATTATTTGTTGTGCATATATATTCTATGTTTCTCTTAACCGTTTGTTGATTTGTGTTGAGACTAAAATTAATGACTTAAAGAACTTTGCCTAATTAATCAATTAATTAATTAATTTAAGTCAATATACATAATAGTAAGAGCTAAATTTACATATACATATTCACAATCGTGAAAATCAAAACGTTAAAACTAAAAGAACAAAAGAAATATACATAATAATTGTGCATTATAAATAATTTTTGATCGAAAATTGATATTATGAAAGTATGTTAATCCAACATTAAATTACATTAGAGGTGAACAACTATGGCTCAGTTCAATGTGGCCTAGCTTGAAATTAAAAAGGTGTGACAATGGGCAACCCTAAAAACACTTTTTTAGTTTAAAATCTAAATACGACCCAAAAGCTTCAAAGCTTAATACTCTTTTACGGGTTTGAGCATGAAATTTTATGCTTATGCTCAGGCATAATCAAACCTAATTTTTTAAAGCACCTCTATTTTACATAATAGTATGTGTGTTTTTATTTATACAAATGTATATTAATTAAGTCAAAGTTAGTATATGAATAAAATACAAAAGTCAAAATGTTGCATTTAAAATAACGAAAAGATTAATTTTTTTATTATTCTCTCGTTCCATAATAAATGAGATTTTTTAATGAGAAGAATGTTTAAGATACTCCCTTTATTTTTTTTATAACTATTCAGGTTGGGCTCTTTGCATTATTCATATAATTAACTTAAACCAAAGTTGTTAGTGATTTATACATAAAAAAATTACAATAATATGAGTATTTGTTGAAATCATCTTAATGTATATTTACTTTTCATATATAAACTTTTTATAATTTCTATTTACTTATAATCAAAGAAATTATTAGTCATGCATTGGAATACATGCCTATTCTATTTGGATCACTTAAAAAACACAAAGAGAAAAAAGTTGAGTGAGTTAATTTCTTTTAATTGTTAGTAAAGTGGATGTAAAAAGTGTGGATTTTTAATGGTGAAGAGGAGTTGGGTGCATTTCTTAATATAGTTTCAAAAGCAGTGAAGTGGTTTAACAATAATATTAGTGGTCCCTTCTTATTTTTAAGGAGAAGATATTGCATCAATCCGGATTGACGAAATGTTTTTGTTAGTTCGGACTGACAAAATGCGGATTTTTGATATCCTCAATTGGAGGGACGATATCCTCTATTGGCTGGATCCGGGATGATATCTTCTATTGGCTATATGATATCATGGCTGGATAATATCATATAGCCCATAGAGGATATCCTCCAACCATGATATCATATAGCCAATAGAGGATATCATCCAGCCAACAAAAGATTTCAATCATATCATAGACACAATCATAAATGATATCATATAGCCTATAGAGGATATCATCCAACCATGATATCATATAGCAAATAAAGGACATCATCTAGAGGATATGTATAAATTATTGGAGGTTATAAATTATTTGATGGAGTATGTATAATTATTTTTAGTATATGTATAATTTGTTTTATGATATATATAACAATGGCGGAACCTCCATTGAAGATCTCGTACTAAAGGTCATGGGTATAACATAACTTGGTCATTTCTCAACCAAAATACATGCATATGTTATCAAAATGTTCACAATTCAACATACAATCATATGGAAAAATCAATTTCAACAATTATACATCACATAAGAAAGTCTCAATTTGATTTTTTGGGCATTTTTTTGAAATATCTAAGAATCTCAAGCAATCAAACTTTTTCTCTCTTTCTCCATGGATGACCTTGCTTCTCTCCTTTTCCATAAACACCACCAGCTTGTCATCGGGTGGAAACTTGTTCTTCATCGCAAGAAGATGATGATGCTTCCTTCTCGAATGACGAAACAATGAGTGTGACAAATACTTTGTGATTTTAAGAGCTTTCTAAGTATCAAGGAGTTGAACAAAATGTGTACCTGAGGACTTTTTTTTTAAATTTTTTTTTGTCAATTGCAACAATTTTTTTGACAAAGGATAAAAACATATTACTTATTAATACTAAAGCAGATTAAATTAATTGTAACTTCTCTAGCAATGTGTGAGCACGATGAACACACTGACGATCAACCTTATGTATAATATTACAATACTGAAAGATTGAGTCAAGTTGTTTAATATTGGGGATGAGCCAAAGGTATTCAATGTTAATTACCATGACCATCCCTCGAAGGAGGGTTACAAGAGAATATAAATCAGTTAATACCATGAGGGAATTAAACCCTTGATCAAAATCCCATTGTAACCCATACATGCATGCCATTGCCTCTACATGTAAAGCTGATGTACAAACCCTGAAGTTACTTTCGCCAATGATTCGATCATCCAACGGGTCATCAGTATCCAAGCACCATCCCATCCCAACTTTTTGAGTATCTTTAATCTAAGAACCATCTATTTCCAGAGAAAGTAAAGCACTCCCTTGGTTAATCAGTCCAAGCTAAGCTATGTAAAGCCCTAGGGGAGGATAGGCACCATAATCACCCCAAGTAATAGATGGGGAGTTTCTAGAAGTGTTTGTGCTAACAAAGACTGTATGTGTGTCATTAACCTCCGCAAACTGTGAAACAAAATGCCAAGTATCATTAAAATCCCTAAAGATTCTAGAATTCCGACATCACTAACCAAATACTTCAAAGCGTACCGATGAAGCTACCTTTCTAGAATTCCGACATAATTAACCAAATACTTCAAAGTATACCAACGAAGGTACCTAAGCGAGTACTAGAAGGCCCATCCTGACTAATAAAAAGTCGGAGAAGATCTTGAATCCAATCTAAAGAGAAGGTCTCCAATAAATTCCGAGCGAATACTGAGGCATCGACCCCTCAAAACTGTTCGTGCGCTAAAGCACATCCTACAAGATGTTGTAAATCCTCTGACTGGAAATTACAAAGATTACAAAACACATATTGAATCGAAACACCTCTGTGATGAAGTTTCACCTTAAATGCGAGAGCACAATGTAGTAGTGCAAACATATACAAACATTGTGCCCTAATTTAACATTAACAACTTTGCTCCAAGTGAATTATATGAATAGTGCAAACTCAAGAATGCTACATACTAAGCATTTTGAAGCATACTTGTAATAATAACTCTCTATGCCCACTTGACTTCTTATTTTGAATATGCCTTAATGATATTGCTAATTCTTTATGCCCACTTTACATTAGGATATATTCTAAAAATAATATTTAGGGCATGAAATTCAGTTGGAACTTTGGTTACATTTGGGAATTACAAGTGTATTATTTTAAATTAGGAAGTCAAGTTGTAGACACCTTATTGTGTCTCCCCAAACACCAAACCCAATGATGGGTATATTTCACGTCATTGATTATCGCATATGGTGAAATGTTGAAGATTCTTGTAAATTTCCCTTTCTAACCTGTCCTAAAATGTTTTAAACCAAAACCATTCACTTTGTGCCTTTAAACCCAAAATAATTCATTTCTTGTCCCTTAAAATCATTCATTTCGTGTTCTATTTATGAAAAATGTCAAAACTAGTTTTTTTAATCCATAATATAAGTCCAATATTTGTGTAGTTGGAAGGATATTGGAAAGAGCTTTCCAACAATATATTATAAGCCCGATTCCGAGTTATAACGAGGAACTTATTGCCAAAATACTAAATTGGGCCTAATACAAGCTTTATATGCGGACCCAATGATCATGTGAAGGTCCATTAATGTTAATTATATTTCTTAAAAATTAGGATTTATTAGGAATTTCTAAGAAGTCTCTAAAAGTAACTAATCTATCCTTTTCAAAAGATAATAATCAACAGTTTGAAATTGAATAAAATTTCAGAAAATTTGAATTTTGGTACCTCGAATATAGGGGTAATTGAATTTTAGTACCCATCTAAAATTTTATTTTAAATTGGTATCTCCAAAATTGTAACTTTATAGGTTTTGGTACCTCCGTCCATGTTCCGTTAAGTTTTCCGTTAGTGGGGTCCATTATCTAATTATTTAATAATTTAAATTATTAAAAAAAACATTTTTAAAATAAAAAAACAAAAAAAAACTAATAAAATAAAAAAAATCCACCAGCCACGCGGCCAACGGCAACCACCAAGCCACGGCAGCTGCCGCCGCGGCTAGGCACGAAGCCCAGCCACAACAGTTGCCGCCGCAGCCAGGCACGAAGCCCAGCCACAGCAGCTGCCGCCGCGGCCAGGCAGGGGTGCCCATAAACCCACCAGGGCCACCACCCACGATTCCACGAACCCAGAAATTAAACCCACCACCCACGAACCTCGAAACCCACCACACCCCACCACCCACGAACCCCCGAAACCCACAACCCGACCACCCACGAACCCCTAAACCCACCACCCACAACCCACGAACCCAGAAACCCACCACCCTACCACCCACGAACCCCGAAACCCACCACCCACAACTCAGAAATTTAACCCTAAAACCCTAAAAATTGATTTGGGGGAAAGGGGGAAGGGGTGATTTCGAGGCAGGGTTGGTGGGGGGGGGGGCGTCGTCGCGGGGATGCAGGGCTGGGGGGGGGTGGCGTCGGCGCGGGGAGGCAGGGTGGGTGGTGGGGTACTTCTAATTTTTTTAAGTTTTTTTTATTATTATTTTTATTTTTTAAGTTTTTTTTATTATTTTTTAAGTTTTTTTTAATTAAATGTTTTTTTCTTTTTTTTTTAATAAATTAAATTATTAAATAATTAGATAATGGGACCCACTAACGACAAAGTTGACAGAATGCTAACGGAGGTACTGATATCTATAGTTTAGTCATTTTTGAGGTACCAATTTAAAATAAAATATTAGATGGGTACTAAAATTCAATTACCCCCATTTTCGAGGTACCAAAATCCAAATTTTCCTAAAATTTCTCTTTTTTAAAGTCCTAATTCTATTCAAATTGAAAGACGTTCAGAGACAGTCAGATATTATTTTCGTGCCTCATAATTTTTATAAAAATATTATATGGTTGGAGAAACCTTGAAATTATCTTTCCAATGACATATTATAATATTAATTATGAGCTATAACGAAAAAGTTATGAAACAAATACGAAACTCTATCCAAAACTAACACTGTCCCACTATTTCCGTCATAAATTTTATTTAAAAAATATTTTAATATGATTGAAACTGGGTTGGAAAGTGGACTTCAAGATCTTTCAAGCGACATATTATTTATCTTATTCAAATTTCGGGATCAAAAGATATGATAAAAACAAAAACTGCCAAAACTGCTACCTATCGCAAGAGTTTTATTCTGATTCGAATTCAGATCTTTTTCTAATCTTTTGACCCTATTTTTTGTCAAATATATATATATATATATATATATATATATATATATATATATATATATATATATATATATATATATATAAAGGTATTTTCACCCCTTTTCAATCATCAACAAGCTTGATCACCAATAATTATCATCTCTTTTCCCTTTCTGAGCTAATGCTTATTCTTTCTCTCTCAATTCTCTTTCTAAGCCTAGCCTAAACACATTAAACACATCTCTTTTATTTTTCTTTATTTGATCACTATTATTCATTCATGATACAATAATACACCTAGCCAAGATCGAATTTTCCTTAGACCTCGACGTGAAAGGTTGATATTGAGGGTTTGGTCCCAAATCTATATTACAATTCTTTGATTAGATTTATTGTTTGATGTAATATATTATGAAGTTACTAATGTGTGTATTTTTTTAATAGAAAGAGGTACAAGGATTCAAAGTGAGTAATTCAATTGCTCTATTTCTTTAAGAATCATGCTTAGATTATTATTTTAATTCTTAGTATCATGTTTGGGAAGTTAATTAATATTTATAATATTTTATTTCTTCCTAGTATCATGTAAGGGCTAAAGTTTTGATTTTTATTAATTAGTGACATGCTAGGATTTGTTATGTTATCAAGCATGTTAGTATCATGCCTAGGATCTTGCTAATATTATTATGCTTTGATGAGATTA
Organism: Chenopodium quinoa; assembly: GCF_001683475.1. Taxonomy (NCBI): domain Eukaryota; kingdom Viridiplantae; phylum Streptophyta; class Magnoliopsida; order Caryophyllales; family Amaranthaceae; genus Chenopodium; species Chenopodium quinoa. The sequence continues at coordinate 1,083,543 of NW_018744504.1, read as the reverse complement.
TTATTATTTTGATGAGGTGATTTGTGGAATCAATATTATTATGTTGTTTATTATAATTGTTATTGCTTGATAACGCCCGCTCTTTTGAAGGTTTAAAGGGAATTTGTACTTGAAATCACGCCTAATAAAATAATTAATAATTTTATTTAGGCGAATGTGGATTAATTTAATTATTGTATGTTAATTGGAAAGCACACATGAATATGAGAAGAACAAAGTAAAGGCCTATTTAGGAAGGGTTTATTCTCTTTTAGATTGGATTCGTACATCATTTTCGAATATCCAGTATGGTTCAGGACCACTATAGAATTAGAGATCTTTGTGATAGATTGTGAATAGGGTGTAACCTTCACCTTGTGGACGGTTTACAAGTTCCTAAAATATGTTGGCGACTCTTTTGCTCTAGCTTCCTTCCCTTTGAACACCACTATGCTTAAGTGCATGATCACGGTGGGCTCAAATCTGATGTTTGAATATTCCCTACACAAGTGTATGATTTTCACTTATACATTCTCTTGGAACTTTGGTTTAAAAGTGTATATATTTGGAATAGCACACTAGACTTCACACTTGTAATTCTTCAAACATGACTTCTCATTGAAATATGCCCTAATTTCAATATGAAGTGTAATTCCCAAATGTAACAAGGGCATATGTATACATTAGGGCATATCAGGAACACTTGACTTTGCACTTGTAATTCTCTTAAACTTAAAAAAACTGACATTACGATCTGCTATATTGTTTAATAAAATTCTGGGTTTGATTTCAAAAATTTTACCATTGACCCAATTAGCCGAGCTGGCTAGACTTGACCGCCCATTACTTATTTTCTAGTTTCAAACCTATTGTAAAATAGTGTCCGCCTTAAGTAAACACCGAAGGCAGTACGAGTGACGACTAGAAAATCTAGACCAACTATTAGAGTTGTTGGAAAGAAAGATTGTGCGTAAATTGATAACTTTCGAAACTAGCAGTTGTGGGTTTGTAAGAAAATCTCCAAACTTGTTCCATTAGCAACACCAAGGAAGACAAACAACGAATGCCCAATCCACTCATACCACGAGAAAGATGCATGGTATGAATTGGCTCATCATGGAGACACCGACATACTGGTTTTAGCGGAAGCAAAGTTCAAGCGAGCTTTAGAGATCGACAAGCGTTGGTCTTCGGGAATTTTTTTTCGGAATATTATCATCAAAGCTCTTTTGTTCAGAGACGCGTGGGCATCCTATTTTCAAGCTCTATTGTTCAGAGACGCGTGAACATTTCTTTCAAGCTCTTTGTTCAGAGACGCGTGGACATTTATGTCAAGCTCTTTAGTTCAGAGACGCGTGAACATTTCCATCAAGCTCTTTTTCTCTAGAGACGCGTGGGCATATCATCAAAAGCTCTATTGTTCAGAGACGCTTGAATATTTTTTTCAAGCTCTTTTGCTCAAGAGACGCGTGGGCATCCTATTATCAAGCTCTTTGTTCAGAGACGCGTGGACACATCATTCAAAAGTTCATATTAAAAAATAAAGAAGCTCTATTGTTCATAGACGCGTGGACATATCCAAAAAAAGAAACTCTTTGTTCAAAGACGTGTGAACATCGAAACAGCAAGATGGAGTTCCATGGATTGTGGAGAGTTGTAACAAACAACTGAAGGTAATTTCAAGTATGTTCCCTTAGACGTGGAAGATGGTCACAAAGCGGAAGGGGATTGTTTCAAGCGAAGAAATCTTCGATATTATTCCCTTGGACGTGGAATATTATCAAAGCGGAAGAGGATCGTTTCAAGTGAAGCAGTCTTTTAAATTGGAAGCAGTTACAAGCGTAGCGGTTTTCAAGTGGGATGGCATTCTCTTGGCAGGAGGTCGTCGAAACAACAGCAATGCGGCAGCAAATCGGTTACTTTAAGAGACGTGTGCTCGATGGTGCAAGATACGCGTTTCTTAACTCTTTTATCTGTTTAACTAACGCTAGTTTGCAGGTATCAGCGTTACAAGATTGATTTAGAATCGCAGAACGTTCTGAATCATTCTCCGTCCCTATCGATAGTTTGACTTTTGTTTTCGAAACCTGCGTTTCTCCAAACTCAGTCAAAGTGGGGCTCTGCAGACACCCATTTGTGTCTCCCCAAAACCAAACCTAGTGATGAGTACTTTTCACGTCGAATCATAATCGAATGAAGTGAAAGTGTGGAAATTTTAGTGTTGCGGATAGTTTTAATTTCTTTTCTCCTCTCTCTGTTTTTTGAAAACCTATTTTAAGAAAACAGCTAATCCAGTTTTATTGGTCCATGATATGGGACCAATATTATTGTAGTTGGATGGGGCTTGACAAGATCTTTCCAACGATATATTATAAGCCCAATTCCGATGAATATTGAGGAATTTATGGCCAATTTAGTAAACTGGGCCTGGTTTGAGCCTTATATGCGGCCCAATGATCTAGGGGAGGGCCTAATATATATTTATCATTCCTAATGCAATTAGGAATGGTTTTAGTCTTCTAGCTTCTTCTAGAAGGTTCTTTTCATTCCTAATTCAATTAGCATTGATAAATTGACTTTTGTTGACTTTTCAGAGTTTTAATTAAATTCAAAGAACGTTTTTTGATGAAGATACGATTTTATCCTCCTGTACGGCAATTTCTATCTGATTTAAGAAAATATGTGAATTTCTGAATTAGCGCCAAACGCCAGCTGTAGCGCTTGGCGCCTGGCACTAGCATTGGCGCCTGGCGCTAATGTTGGCGTATGGCGCCAATAGCCAGTGTTGGCACCAATATCGTTTTATGTGCGCTAGAATCTGTTTTGATATTTTATCTTTTTGGCTGATTTTCTCTATAAATAACGTTCTAAGAACTCCGTTTTCATTCATCAATTTTCATTCATCTAAAACCTACAATCAGCTACAACCAATTTTCATTCACCTACAATCTACCAACTCTCATCAAGATTCTTTTGATTACTCTCTCTCTCTTTTTCTAAACTAGCTTCTCTAAAATATAAAAATTTCGCATTCGTTAGATCTAGATACACCTAGCCATCTTCGAAGTTGCCATCGCCCTAGACGTGAAAGGTTTAATTTCTGAGGGTTTGGTCCCAAATCTCTCTTTCCATTATTTTATTTAATTGTTTTGCTTATTATTTTCCTTGAAGTTACTCACGTGTGTATTTTGTTATTAGAAAGAGATACGAGGCATCCAAGTAAGTGCTTTAATTGATTTATTTTTAATTGATATAGAATTCATGCTTAGATGTTATTTTGATTCCTAGTATCATGTGAGGATGTTTTCCTTAATTTGATGTTTAGGGTGACAACAATAAATTCTTAGTATCATGTCTAGGGTAACTTTAATATTAAGTATGATTAAAAGTATGATGCTTCTTATGTTTTTCCTAATATTTATGATTATTAGTATCATGTTAGAGGAAAAGATTTGATTTTTATTGTTAGCGACATGCTAGGATTTGTTATTAATCTTGTTAGTATCTGTAGACACCCATTTGTGTCTCCCTAAAACCAAACCCAGAGATGAGCACCTTTCTCGTCGAATCATAATCGAATGAAGTGAAAGTGTGGAAAGTTTAGTGTTGCGGATAGTTTAAATTTCTTTTCTTTTCTCTCTGTTTTTGAAAACTTATTTTAAGAAAACAGCCAATATAGTTTGGTTGGTCCATGATATGGGTCCAATATTAGTGTAGTTGGATGGGGCTTGACAAGAGCTTTCCAACGATATATTATAAGCCCAATTCCGATGAATATTGAGGAAGTTATGGCCAAATTACTAAACTGGGCCCGGTTTGAGCCTTATATGCGGCCCAATGATCTAGGGGAGGGCCTAATATAGATTTTTCATTCCTAATACAATTAGGAATGGTTTTAGTCTTCTAGATTCTTCTAGAAGGTTCTTTTCATTCCTAATTCAATTAGCATTGATAAATTGACTTTTGTTGACTTTTCAGAGTTTTAATTAAAAGTAAAGAGCATTTTTGAGGGAAATACGATTTTATCCTCCTGTACAACAATTTTTATTTGATTTTTAGGAAAACGCGTAAATTTCCAAGTCAGCGCCAAACGCTAGCTGTATCGCCTGGCGCTAGCCTTGGCGCCTGGCGCCAATGGTCAGTGTTGGCGCCAACCTTGTTTCACGTGTGCCAGACTCTGTTTTGGTGTTTTTATCTTTTTGGCTGATTTTCTCTATAAATAACGTCGTAAAAACTCTGTTTTCATTCACTGGTTTTAACCAGAATTCACCTACAACTAGTTTTCATTAATATTCATCTACAACCAGTTTTCATTCTCATTCTCTTCTAATCATTCGCCAACTCTCATCGATTTTCTTTTTATTCTCTCTCTCTCTTTTTCTAAACTCGCTTTTTACATACATAATTCCGAATTTTAAGATCTAGAAACGCCTAGCCATATTTGAAGTTGCCTTCGCCCTAGACGTGAAAGGTTTAATTTCTGAGGGTTTGGTCCCAAATCTCTATTTCAATTATTTAATTTAATTGTTTTGATTTTATTATTTTCCTTGAAGTTACTAACGTGTGTATTTTGTTATTAGATAGAGGTACGAGACATCAAAGTAAGTGCTTTAATAGTTTTTATTGATGTTATGTAGAAATCATGTTTAGGTTGTTATTATGATTCCTAGTATCATGTTTAGGGTAAATTTAATATCAAATATGATTGTTACGGTGCTTCCTATGTTCTTCCTAATATTTATGATTCCTAGTATCATGTTAGGGTTAAAGATTTGATTTTTTATTGTTTAGTGACATGATAGGGTTTGTTATTAATCTTGTTAGTATCATGCCTTGGATAGATCTTGCTATGCTTTAACATGATTATTATTATTAATTAATGATAATTATTATTATGATTATTCTTTATGATTTATGATTATAATTGTTATAATGATGATTATTTTTAATTATGATTGTTATGATTATAAGTTTATTATTATTATTATTATTATTATTATTATTATTATTATTATTATTATTATTATTATTATTATTATAATAATAATAATAATGTTGCTTGATATATTGTTATTGCTTGATAACACCTTTTATGCATGTTTAAAGGGAATTTGTACTTGTAATCACGTTTAATGAGATATTTAATAATCTTGTTTATGTTTAATTTTATTATAATTCAAGTAATCGCCAATAATAGTTTTATTTGTGTATTAAATTCAACCAACATAGATTAAACAGGTTTAGGGTAATTTTATTGATTGCATGTTAGTCAGAAAGCGCACATGAATACGATCAGAATAAAGTAGATGCCTATTATTAGGGAAGGTTCAATCTCTTTTAGGTTGAATTTGTACCTTCATCCCCGAACCCTTATTTGGTTCAAGACCTTATGGAGTTGACGATCTCTTAGATCGTTAAGGGGTGTAACCTTCACCCTGTGAACGGTTTACAAGTTCCTAAAACTTGTTGGCGACTCTTTTGCTCTATCTTCTTCACTTTTGGACGCCACCGTACTTTAGTGTATGATCACATTGGGGTTCAAGTTAGGGGATTAACACTTGAAATATTCCCTACAGTTTTTTGGCGACTCCACTGGGGAGGATTTCTATTTTAATTCCTAAATTTGTTTCGGCAATTATTTAGAATGAGTGGAAGAGACTCGAAACGTTCTAAGTATTTCATGTGCGTAATTTTGATTAACATTATTATCATACGCATAAAAAAGATCTCATTGGAAAGACCATCCGTAATGAGTTAAAACATAGGATTTTTACACGTAGGAAATTTGAGAAATATCTTTCACAACTAGGACCGAAATAACACCGCGCGAAACTGGAAAATTTTATCGAGCACAGAAAGCTGGTGAGGCATGTAGGAATTAGCGTCAGCGAACCGAAGCTGGCGCCAGACATTTAACTGTAGCGCCAGACGGTAGCTATGTCGCCAGGCGCTACAGCTAAATCCTGGCGCCAACCTCCGTTTGCTGGCGCCAAATTCTTCCAATACCAAGCCAGAAATATGCGTTCTAATTTCGACCAGTTTTTCGTTTTGTTTGCTCGATCCTACTTCCTGATTGATTTTTTCTCACTTTTCTGAAACCCATGTGTTCTACATATGGACATAACCCTCTGGGATTTCATGCTCCATCTACCTGATTGAACGCTTTGAGCAACAAAGGGTACGTCCGAGAATGTTGAATTCACCAAACCATGGAAGCGAGTTTTTCTAAAACTCGCGGTGTCCCATCCACTCGCGCCAACCCTTCATGGTTAGGCTTCCGCGCGGTGCATCCAGACAATTAACCATGGACCCTCTTTGACTAAACCATATCCCGAACTTTAGAGAACTAGAGCCATGGTTAGGTTGCAAACTCATTGCATCATATTGTGCCTACTTGACTAATTGTGCATTATTTGTTGTGCATATATTCTATGTTTTCTTAACCGTTTGTTTGACTTGTGTTGAGATTAAATAAATTAATGACTTAAAGAACTTTACCTAATTAATTACTTAATTAATTAATTAATTAATTAATTTGAGTAAATAAAGTCTAATATTTTAATCAGAATTGACCTAGTACGACTTTAAGCATACCCCTGTTGACTAATAACACCGAAAATAGTCCCAGATTGAAGCTCCACCATTGGCGCCAAAGTCTAGACTGTAGCGCCACTCTATGAAGTGTGGCGCCTGGCGACAGCTCTGTCGTCTGGCGCCAAGCTACACAGTGCGACGCCAGTCCTGTCGTTTTGCTGACAGTTCGAATTATTGGTCGAGTCATCACCTAGTGTCTAATTAACCAGTTTGCTAATTAATTCGGTTAATTTTCGTTGTCAATAGTACTTGGTTGAGTCATTAATCGAGTTTAGGCACTAAGTCCCATGGTCTTAAACTAGAGTCCAAACATGTCACTTACACTCAACGCACACACCAATACACACACTTTGACCATGTCTAAGGGAGTCTTGCATGCGCGTTTTTTCCGTCATTTTTTTTAGGGGGGTAGGTCGGATATTAATCCTCCAATTTAAAAACTATACTTAGTTCCCTAAAATACGCACATTATTTTTTTTTTGGCAAAAAAAAATGCACCCCTTTTTCTTTATTTTTTCCTCTTTAAAAAAAAACCGTAAAGTCAAGTCGATTTGAGTCAAGTAATTAAAACGCAAAATGGTTTAAATTACAGCGCGTGGTCAAGAAAGGAAGGACGATTAATCAAAGACAATCTCTTCGTACAAGTCCAACTTTTCGACAAACCCATAGCTCGCAAGAGGAAAGCTAAGACCATAATGGCAACACAAGAAGAAGTCAATGAGCTTAGGAACCAAGTGGTTACCATGACTGAAACACTGAAGCTCCTTACAGTTAAGGTCGATGATCCCGTGAAACAACAATAGATGGACCTCATGCAAGAGAGTCTAAGAAAGCTATCTAGCGACTACAAGTTTCAAGGGCTTACTTCACAAGGGGTCTCGGTGGACAAAGATCTTCTTCCGCAGAAGTTCAATGCCAACGACATCCCAAAATTCAGAGCAATTGATAACCCTTATTTTCATTTAAGAGCATTTGAAACAATAATGAGTATTAAGGTATCGATAAGAAGGTTTTCCCCTCGCTGTTTTCACTATCTCTCGAGACCGTTTGCCAACAATGGTTCTTTTCTCTCGAGAAAGAAAAGACCTCTACCTGGGAGTTCATAGCAAACGCTTTCGTTGATAGATACAAGTGCAAATTCAAGTTCAGACCGACCATAGGGAACTTGAAATCCTCAAGCAGAAAGAGAATGAAGGCTTCACCTCTTTCTTTAACAAATGGAGGGAAACCTCAGCTAAGATGATTGAGGTGCCAAGTGAAAAAGAGTCTGTAAGGTTGTTCATCAAGAACCTTCAAGAAAAATATTCCAAGCATCTCAAGTATCAAAATAATCTCCATACCTTCAAGGATGTCTATGACATTGGGATCAATATTGAAGACGACTTGGCTAAGTTAAAAGCTGCCAACAATAACTCCAACAGTGGCTGGAAAGGAAAGAAGAACGACAATCCTTCTTCTTCCAAAACCTCCCACTCAAACAACTTTAGCACTTTTAATTTAGGAGAAGTCTTTGCTATGAACAATCAAGGACAAAAGAAACCATTTAAGAGGAACTTTACTCCTATTGGCATGAGTTATGACACCACATTTGATCGATTAAATGCAAAAGGTCTTATAACTCTTATTGGACCATTTGGGGACCCACCAGTCGAGAAGAGTTCAGCTAATTGGAACCCCAATGCACACTGTAAGTATCTCCAAGGTAGGGGTCATCTCACCGAAAACTGTTGGAAACTTAAGGAAGCCATCCAAGATTTAATCGATAATAACAAGCTGCCATTGTCCCTTACCAGTAAGAAGCCAAGCATTGATAATGCACCTCTCGCTCATGCGTTGGCTATCTCTGATGAGGAAAACGAGGTTGACCCCTGGTCTCTTATTAAACCTGTCAAAGAAATCCATGCCATTGAAGAAGACGAGAAGACATTCTTCGACGCCATGGATAGCCTTCCAGAACCGGCAAGTAAAGAAGATATACAATTGCTCACACTGCCTATAATGGAAGTATCGCATTTACTACGTGAAGCTCTTAAAGCTATAAAAGAACCCCAAAAGAAATATGACGAGGTTCCACTCCTGAAAGATGAACCCAAGAGAGAATTCACACCCATGAGGACAACTTATGAGGAAAATCATTTTCCCTTATAAGTCATTGAAAGACCTAAGAAGAGTAATAGAATTTACACTCCAATTGGGATCCCATATGCACAAATGTTCGAAATGCTCTCCGAGAGTGGTGAGATCAAACCTCTCGAACCAAGACCATTCGAATCATTGAAAATGACAGAAAGGTATTACTGTCAGTATCATCAATCAGGGGGTCACACTATCGAAAACTGTTTCAAATTCAAGGATTTGGTTCAGAAAATGATTAATGAAAAGAAACTAGTCCAAATTCCACAAGAAGACGATGCAACCATTAATGGAGTTTGGGACAGTGATGAAGAAGACGTCTATTTAAAAGACTTAGTAGGATCTCCACCTTCTGTGTCATACGCCATGGATGACTTTTGGGCTGAAGAAGACTCATCGATAGAAGTCCTCACAAGATCCGGGAGAATGCAACCTCCCATTTCAACACAACCTATGCCAACCACACAACAAGTTCACATACCTATCATTGAAGACAATGATATTGTTAAGCAGTTTAAAAAGACAAAAGTTGAGATGAACGTAAGGAAACTTTTGGCGACATCTCGAGAACATAGGTTGGCTGTAATGAATGCCTTGGACAAAATAGGGATAGATTCTAACACTACTCCTGAGGGGTTATCCAACTTCCTCACAAGTGATCTTCCTAGTCCAATTAATTTGATCACCTTTTCTGACAAGGATTTACCTCCAGAAGGTGACAAACATTACAAGGCATTAAACCTCACAGTAGTTTGCAAGAGAATGAATGTTCCTAAGACTCTTGTAGATAATGGATCGGCCATTAACTTCTGTCCACTTAGAACTGCGAGGACGCTAGGCATAAGGGATGAAGATTTAACTCCGTCTACACAAGGAATAAGGGCCTACGACAACACTCGACGTCAAGCTCTTGGTAAAATTACCATGAACATAACGGCAGGAGCAATAGAACATGCTACTACTTTCCAAGTTGTAGACATTAAAGCTTCATTTAACTTACTGTTGGGGCGCCCTTGGCTTCATGACCTAAAGGTCGTCCCCTCATCTCTCCACCAACAAGTAAAAGCTATAGTTGGGGGAATTCCTATCACCGTCGATGCTTCGCCTATGAGGATCAAGCCTATAGAAAATCCAATCATTAATGTGGAGCACGACAAGGATGATGAAGACTTATGGGGCTTTAACGAAGAAGTCTCCTTAATCCAGGAGGATGAAAGGACCCCTCTTTGCCATGACCCCTATTCCAACATGATTGTAAATTATATGCTGAAGAAACAAGGACATTTTCCTAGGATGACCCTAGGAAAGAAGAAAGGAATAGCAAAGTTGCTGGAGTCACCTGGCCTCCCTAAGTTAGACACTTTCGGACTTGGTTTCGAACCGACTCGAAAAGATCTCAAGTGAGCCCAGGAAAAGTCAAACGCACGTAGAGACGCTCGCATTAAAAGGAAAGCAATCCCAATGGATCAGTACCCTCTTACACTTAATGGTCAATTCATAAAAGAAGGAGAGGAATATCCATGCCATGAATTTTCCGAGCCATTTGTTGTTAACGAAATAAGGCAACCGGGTTTTGAGATTTTCTTTGATTGTTATTTCACAGACGAAATCCCAACTCCTGCCCACAAGGAGAAAGCACCCCCACGCTTTGATTTTAACGTCATGGGATTATTATTTGGGCGAGAAAAGAATGAGCCAACTTACAGAGAAGACAACTCTTCGCTCATTCAGACAGTCTTACAAAGCGAAAACTTCGATCCCTCGAAGCTAATCACTCCAGCTGAAGGATCACTACAAGGGTGGCGCAAGACTATCAAGGTGACTACGCCAAGTGGAAGAAAAATATCCATCACAACAGGGCAAGGACCGATGTTTGAAGAGTCGTCTGAGTCTGAGTCTCTCCCTATAGAGTCTTTTAGGTCTTTAGTAGTAGCACCTCCTCTTCCTATTTCTTTTCCTAGAATAGTTAGTGATCAAGTCCCTGAGGATATATCACTCTTTGATGTAATGATCTCAGAGTATAATAATATTTCTTCTTCTCCTTATTTCTTGTGTTCTTCTCTAACCAAAGATAACGAGCATTGCTTAACTAACAATGAAAAAGACAAAGAACTTATTAAAGCAATGGAAACACTCAAAAAGAAAACACCAGTAATTGAAGAAACTGAAACGGTTGATATCTCAAATGATTCAACTAATAAAAGAGAAGTTAAAATCGGATTAACACTAAATGAACAAGAAAGAACCGATTTAATTAACTTACTTAAAGAATTTATCGATGTATTTGCTTGGTCATACGAGGATATGCCAGACATTAATAGAGAAATAGCTCAACACACTATACCACTAATTCCAGGAATGAAACCCGTAAAACAAAAGTTACGTCGAATGAAACCCGAAGTTGCTCTTAAAATAAAAGAAGAAGTTCAAAAACAAATAACTGCAAGTTTCATCCAGGTATCCAAATACCCCGAATGGGTCGCCAACGTCGTCCAAGTTCCGAAAAAAGACGGAAGGGTAAGAATGTGTGTCGACTATCGAGATCTAAATAAGGCAAGTCCAAAGGACGACTTTCCTTTGCCACACATCGATATTCTGGTAGATAACACGACAAATCACACGCTCTTCTCGTTCATGGATGGGTACGCAGGTTACAACCAGATTCTCATGGCAGAAGAAGACATGGAGAAAACAACTTTTATAACACCATGGGGCACTTACTGCTACACGGTAATGCCATTCGGGTTGAAAAACGCGGGTGCTACTTACCAACGCGCAGCAACTGCCTTACTCCATGACATGATGCATAAAGAAGTCGAGGTATATGTCAACGACATGATTGTGAAATTAAAAGACCGCCCAGGCCATCAAGTAGCCTTAAGGAAATTTTTCGAAAGTCTAAGAAAATATAATATGAGGTTGAATCTAGCTAAGTGTGCTTTTGGAGTTACCTCAGGCAAGCTTTTAGGTTATGTCATAAGCTCTCGAGGAATAGAGATAGATCCGACCAAGATCAAAACAATCATGTCAATGCCACCGCTCAAGACTGAGAAGCAGATTCGAGGATTTATTGGCCGGTTGCAATACATAAGTAGGTTTATATCAAAATTGACAACAATGTGTGAACCAATCTTCAAAAAGCTCAAGAAGAATGTACCAGTGATATGGGATGATGAGTGTCAAAAACCCTCTGAAAAGATCAAAGCCTATCTTGCAAATCCTCCCGAATTAGCACCAGCACTTCTCGGAATACCTCTTAGGTTATGTTTGACGATTACCAAAGAGACAATGGGAGCTATGTTAGCACAAGAAGTAGAAGGCAAAGAAAACGCAATCTACTATCTAAGCAAGAAGATGCTCGAATACGAAGCACGCTATACACCACTTGAGAAGTTGTGCCTCGCCTTGGTGTGGGCCATAACCAAGTTAAGACATTATATGCTAGTGCATATCGTCTTCGTAGTCTCCCGATTAGACCCACTCAAGTATCTATTTGAGAAATCTACACTCAACGGACGCATATCGAGATGGATAGTCAATCTAGCCTAGTTTGATGTAAGATTTATGCCACAAAAAGCTATCAAAGGATCCGTGGTGTCAGACTTTCTAGCAGACTTTCCGATAGAAGACTCGACGCCAATACAAGACAATGAATTTCCAGATGAAGACTTAATGGTTACTGAAGACGATACTTGGACCTTATACTTCGACGGAGCCTTAAACCAAAAGGGATGTGGCGTTGGAGTATTACTAGTATCCCCCAAAGAAGAGCATGTTCCAATCTCCATAAAACTTGATTTCGACGTTACCAACAATGCTGCTGAATATGAAGCATGCGTGGTAGGCCTTGAAACAACTTTGGCATTGGGAGTAAAAAATTTAAGGATATTCGGGGACTCTTCTTTAATTATCAATCAAATATCTATAAGGTGGAAAGTAAGGAGAGAAAGTCTCACCGATCAGTTAGAGAAGGTAGAATACACATATCTACCTAGGGAAGAAAATCAATTTGCTGATGCCTTGGCAAGACTAGCCTCAATGGTTAGGATTCCCACAGAAATCGAGCAAATGCCTCTAACTATAGAGAAAAGGAACAAACCAACATACATCCAAGCTATAGAAGACGACGAAGTAGTCCACGAAGAAGAAGAAGAAGAAGAACCATGGTACACGGATATACTCAATTACGTCACCAAAGGAGAATACCCTCCCCATGCTGACAAAAGAGCAAAACGAGCATTAAGACTTTTGGCTTCCCAATATGTACTCATAGACAACGAGCTACATAAAAGGATACCTAAGGGTCGAGCTCTCCTATGTGTAGGAAAAAAGGATGCACAAATAGAAATGAGAATAGTCCACGAAGGAATCTGTGGCACTCATATAAATGGTAAAATGTTAGTCCAAAAAATAATGCGAGAAGGATATTATTGGACTACGATGAATAGGTATTGCCATCAATATGTAAAAAGATGCCCTAAGTGCCAAATCTATGCCAATTTAGAACATGTTCCTCCGTCCTTGCTCTATACCTATACGTCGCCATGGCCATTCTCTACGTGGGGAATTGACATCATCGGCAAAATCACTCCCCTAGGAACAGGAGGCCACGAATATATATTAGTAGCAATTGATTACTTCACAAAGTGGGTCGAAGCGCAATCATACGCTAAAATCACTGCAAAACATGTAGCACTCTTTATCGAGAGGAATATTATTTGTCGATATGGAGTCCCACATGAAATGATAAGTGACAATGGAACTCACTTTCAAGCCGAATGTGAAGAATTGTTACAAACATATAGCATTCAACATCATCATTCTTCCCCTTACAGACCTCAAGCAAATGGAGCAGTCGAGGCAGCTAATAAAAATCTAAAGACTATCATCGAGAAAATGACAGAAAATTATAAAGATTGGCCTGACAAACTTCACTTTGCATTGTGGGGTTACCGCACGTCAATCCGTACATCAACAGGAAATACGTCATTTTCCTTGGTTTACGGAATGGACGTCGTACAACCTGTCAAACTATAAATTCCATCTCTATGCATCGCGTTAGAGAGCAAACTCGATGAAGTTGAATGGACTAGGGTAAGATATGAAGAGCTAATTTTACTCGACGAAAAACGACTAGAAGCTCTGCATCACACTCAGTGTTATCAAACTCGTATGGCTAGGCATTTTAATAAGAAGGTCAAGACAAGAAACATCAAAGTAGGAGACTTGGTGTTAAAAGCATTAAGAAAAAATATTTTAGATCCAAGGGGAAAATTTAGACCTAATTGGTCTGGACCCTACATTGTCAAAACAATCCTGTTAGGAGGTGTAGCAAAACTAACTGATATGGATGGCAATGAGTTCTCAAACATGACAAATCTTGACCAACTTCAGAAGTACTACCCATAATTACTTGAGTAGGATACTCAAGAGAGCTACGTTTGGCCTTATTCCGTAAGAAAGGATACGTAGAACGGGTGCGGCCAATTTATTTTTTGACATTCTCGCGTCCCAGAATCAATTACAAATTCGACAGAAGATCGGCGAAATATCGGCTTCGCAGAAAAGAATCTAGCGCCAGCCAACGACCATCAGCGCCAGCCGACGACACTGGCGCCTGACGCTTGACTGATGTGGCCGGCGCCAGTCGCAAATAAGCGGCGCTAATTCACAGACAAATTCTGGGCATATTTCGGTGTTTTTCGGAAAATTTTCGACTTCCGTACTCGAAGAATTTCTGGAAAATTAATTTTTTTTTTTGTTTTCATTGCTTTAATAAAATAAATTTAAAGTAAATAATTAATTAAAAGCTGAAATTTCATTAATAAAACAAAATTACATTATTGATGGAATTTAAATAAAGCTTAAACAAATTAACTTTAAATGAAAAATATAAACTAAGTCTAATAATTTGAAATTAAGAAATGCTCCTAATCTTTCTTTTCTTTCCTAGCCCTTTTCCAATTTTTGTCTACTTCCTCCTCCTCATCCATAACCTTAGCTAGTAGGCATCCTTTAGAGGACCTACATTCAATCTTAGAGTAGATATTTTCCCCTTCGGCTAGGACTCCATGCTTCTTTTCTACCCATACTTTTTTATCTGTGGTGTTAGCTTTCCTTTTACCCTTATCTTTTGTAGTACTTTTCTTCCTAGGCATTGCAGGTGTTTTGAATTCAACTCTTTCACCTAAGCGTTCCTTGGCAGGAATCACCCTATCACCTAGACGACTCTTCACGTCAGTTTTACCCTGATTTTTCTTCAAGTCCTTTGAAGGTTTCTTCAGCAACCACTTCTTCACATCACTGGGCAAGGAAGGAGGATCCTTTTGGATAATTAATTCCCATAAAGGTCTAACACTCCAATAAGCATCAAATCTGTCTACTTCATGAGAGATAGGGTACTCGTGGGAGGACGAAGATCCCCGGAAGGAATATTCTGAAGCAAGTCGTATTGTCATTTTACCCTGCATGGATAATAATAAGTCATACGAGACAAACTTGGAAAACGGCAGAAAGGTTGCTTGTTGACACCAACCATACTTTCTATTTTCCACCACGGGATGACCCACTTGATAGCAAAATTGCGAGATTCGAAGACCCTTCTCCACTCATGGCGCCCAATTTTAGAGATGCGTTTCTTCCTCCTCACGAAGGAATTTGGAGTATACTTCTCAATGTTGTCCGGAGGACTAATTAATTCTAGCCTTTCCATTAGCCACATCTGTAAAAAATTACAATGCAAATAAATTATTATTACTATACAAAAATATATTTTTTTATTTCTGTAATTAAAAATATTATTTTTCTACCTATAATAAAATTGGAGAGCCGCGAAAAGGTGCTTTTGGGTTCCTTTTCAATTCATCAAGACTAATCATAGTCTATCCAACTATCAATGGCATTGGATTTCTCCCTAATTCAATTTGTTCTAGTACGGTGGTTATAATTGATTAACCCTCATTATTTTTACCACTACTAAGAAAAAATTGATTAAGCATGCAAAATAAGAAAGCCCTTCTTCTATAAATGTGAAAAGATTCAGAAAGAGGTTTATCAGAATAGTGGCGAGCAAATTCTTTCAAATTAACTATGTTGCCATCTACTATTTTTGATAAATCCCTTTCTTTTAAATTGAAGAAGCGTTCAAAATCCTTCTAATAATATGCATCCACTCAAGAGATTACTATGAGGTCAATTGCAGGGAAACCTAAAATAGCACCAAATTCTTCCGACAAAGGGCTAATTTCATCACACCCTATTCTAAAGCAATGAGTATCAACATTCCAATATTCTAGAGCAGTATGAATGAAATCTAAGTCAAGATCTACCCCTTTAACACCATAAATTCCCCCCAAGTGAAACAAATCTAATTCTTTTCTTTCTCTAACATTAAGAGATCGACACCATTTATGGGTGTATAGGGTGAAAGTTTTGGTGACTAGAGACATAATATTATTTTTCTAAGGCCAAGAATTATTTTATTTACTGAAATTATGAAAAGAATCGGCTGGGCAGGGGGCTATTTATGCACGAATTACAAGTAGTTTTAATCAGGGTAAAATACGGAGACAACGCTAATTGGCGTCAGACGCCAAAGCTTGGCGCCACACGCCAAGTGTAGCGCCTGGCGCTATATCCAATTGCATGGCGCCAGCTGACGCCAATCTGCCACGTCATATGCGCTTTCTAAAATCGCGTTTTTACCTTAATTCGAGTCGACTAATGACTTTACGGCTCCGTTATCTTTTCTAAACATCTTTTTTATTCTTCTTTTAATTAATATAGCTATTATATTATTATATTATTCTTTTTTGGATATTATTTAGATTAATTTCCAAAGTTTTTTATAAACACAAGCTTTTATTTGACTTTTCCTTTTTTCATTTTTCTTTTTGGGGGAGACAGTCGGATACCCTCCATCAATAATAAAAATTTTGGAATTTTTGCGCAAAATTACTTGTCACACTTTCTTGCACACACAAACAGGCACATAATAATATAAATAAAAAAATAAAAAATAAACATGATAAATAAAATAAACTCATAATAAGTATGTATATACAAAATATGTCTAATGATTCTAACTAAAAGGAAAAGTTCTATACAAAGTCAAAATATAAAAAAAAAAATTACAAGAACAAGCTACGGCGACGGGGGAAGTACACCTATCATCTCGTAAAACTGCGCCGTACATGGAGTCACCTCTCCACCAACTCCGGCTCTAGCTCCAGTCTTCGCAGGAGGAGGAAAGCTCAACGTGGGTCCACTCCACCCGAGATCAACCTGAGGCTGAGGCTGCGGTGGCTGCTGCGATGACGAGCCCACCTCGTACATCCCACCACCTCTAAAAGCCGAGATAACCTTTCCCTGGCCTACTGGTGCAGCATGAGCACCCTCAGAAGAAGAACCAGAGCCCTCCGCAACATCAGCACGGGCAACCTCAGAACGACCGCCTCTACCCCCTGACGTAGTACGGCGACGTCTCGAGCTAGACCTCGCCGGATCACTCCGCACCTCAGGTCTCGTGCGGATATGAGAAGCAATAGGCTGACCCTGCAAAAAGAATTGAATTAGAAACAAGGCAAAATCGAAGCATAAATGCAAAAACATATGAAAGACAAACTACCTCCTTGACGGCGTCGTCCCGACGACAGGTAGCCGCATTCCTCATTCGGACGAGCTGGCTCCGGAAGGCATCTATACATCGTACCATCGCTGAAACCACCTCGCGCGAGAAATGTCAAAGAAATAAGTCAATAAACATGCATAATATATATGGACAAAAATTGCAAATAACTAAGCTTACTCGAGTCTGGCGGCGAGGAATCGATCGCTCTACGAAGCGCTCGCCCTCGGGAGCCGGAGGAATCATCTCCTCGATTGGCCCGTATGTCCCCTAGTAATGGATAGACATACGGGGTGGCACGAACTCAGTAGCATCGTCCTGATAAAGCAAAAAACAAAGTCAGTAAAGCATCACTTGGGGGCTGCTTAACGGAAAGTAAAAGCTGAAAAATCTTACCCCCACATCCTCAGCCGGTACAGGGGCTAAAGCTAACAACGGCAGTAGCTTCTTAGCATAGCACCGCCCGGGGATCGCGTAAGACTGCCAAGGGGTGCCAGCTCCCTCGGACATGCCCAACAATCTCGCGGCGTCGAACATGTGACGTGGTGGAGGAGCAGGAACGACAGAAACATCGGAGGAATGTTGTCTAGGAACCCTCTATCCCAGGTATGCGATCACTCCATAAGTCCCCAGGAAATAGCAACGCTCAGCAGAGTACTGTGCGGCTAACCCAGGGACTACCAAGCCGACCCACGGCCGGTACACCACCTTAGGCCCCTGCAAAGAGCATCAATCAGGCGAGATATTACCTAAAGCATCACAAAGAGGCAAATAAGAAGAAATCGTACCACGATAATGTAGTGGCGGACATATGTAGTGGACATCCCCACGCGGCGCTGCCCCAAGAAGCACTCACTGGAAATCTGCGCGGCGACGGTCTCGCCGGCGCAGTAGAGGGGAAGTACTCGTAGAACCAGATCTACAAGGAGTTAAAATTATAAGCAAGTGTTAGCTAAAATGTAGAGCTAAACCTTATAAGGAATATTGTTTACCTCTATGACTCTCTAAAAGGCGGACAAAGCAACATTCGTCCCAAAGGACCGGTGTCGACACGAGTCCCTTAGTGCACGAATGAAGTCAGCGTAGGCCAAGCTGGCCCAGTCATAAGTCACGATCCGGTGTAGATCGCGGACAACAGGAAGGTAGTAAAGCAACGCCCTACTACCCTTGTTAGGGGAGAACGCCCCTGAAAACAACATCAGCGCAAAGATGCGCACCCGCTGCTCTCGGGTGGTCGCATCGTCATCGAAAGCCGCTGCCAGCGTCTTGCGGTGAATCCCCCTGGCACTGAACTGAGACGATTCGACCTCAGCTCGGGGCCGAATAGTGACGGCCCCAACAACTCCTCGACCTCGGGAGAAAAGACGTCGATTCCACTGTCAAACGGCAGTGGCACAGAGCTGAACTCCAGTCCCGTGATGAGACTGAAGTCTGTAGGAGTGACCATCATCTCACCCCAAGGGAAGTGGAAAGTGTTGGTGGTGTCCCAGAAGAACTACACCAAAGCAGGCACTACGTGGTGACCCCCGCTGGAGGAAACCATCGCCTCGGAGGTCTCAAACAACGCAGCAAGTCCGCAAGACTCCCATAGGAGTCTCATCTCAAGGTCCTTGGCGATGTAAATCTTGTACAAATTGCCCAAGCCATCACAGCCGGAACTGTGATAGCACGTCCTCCCGACCGTGATGCCCCGTCTCACCTTCTCAAATGTGGTTGACGGGGGCAAAGAACAGGGTCCGCTTATCCCACTCGGGGAGTCGACCAAGTGAACTGGATGGTGCAACGTCATCCTCCACGGGCTCATGATCCCGTCGAGTGTCTCGGGACCGTGAAACAGAGTCTTGCTATCTAGCCATGCTACATTGTGAAAAATTATCATAAATTAAGGTTCTATAGTATCTAAGGTTCGCCTAGCCGCATGATACTATGTTCGCAAAAAAAAAAAGAATACGTAGTACTAAAACAGAGCACAAATTCAAATTGAATATATACGGCATTTTTCAAGCAATCAAACAATTTCTTGCAATAATATAGTAATTATTGTGACAAATTGGACAAGAATTGCTAACAAAAAAATCAAGAACGGGTCACATTGTTCTTCACGACCTTAAGGGGTCCAACAATGGAAAATTGTTCATTTCTTCACCAAATTGAGTCAAACAAGTCTCAAATTACTCCCAAGGCAATATATAAACATAATCAAGCAATTTCATGGCATAAAATTTGATAAAAAAATTGAATTAAACATTTTAAATTTTGAATTTACATGAAATTCGTGAATAAACATGTCTAAAATTCATGAAAACCGGTGTGAGTTTGAAGAAAACTTACATAAATCGGGAAAATGGTTGAAAAGAGCTTTAATTTGCGAAAAATTGGAGTGAATTTGGTTGAGAAACGAGTAAGAACCAAGCAATTGAAGTTCTGCAGTTTTTTGAGTGAACACGGCGAAGCAAAACAGCGAAAATGAAGAAGAAATGGGTATTTGAGGAAAACCCTGTGCTAGCGCCAAGCGCTAGCCTTTGGCGTCAAAAATCAGGCTTGGCTCCTGGCGCCAATCCTAGCGCCTGGCGCTAAGGCTTTTTGTGTGGCGCTGATTGTTTTTTCAGCGGCGCCAGAACACTTAGCCGCTCACTGGGGTTGTTCTACCTCCTTGCAACATATTTTGGGTTCCTTGGTACGCCAGTTAGCCCCTCTAAGCAATTTGACAAGATTATTAGTAATCGGCTTGATTGCACAAAGTGATCGACCTGATGAAAGATCATCTCACTTAGCTTAAAGCGCCTAAGCATTGGCTCATTAACAAAAGGCACCGACATAGTGGTTCATTCGCAAAAGGCACCGACATAATGGTTCATTCGCAAAAGGCACCGACTGTAGACACCTAAAAATGTCTCCCCAAAACCAAACCCGATGATGAACAACCTTTCACCGCCATTATTGGTCGGGTTGAGTATTTAATCTTGGAGTGATTAAATCCATATTTCCATTTCATAAACCAACCCAACTCCTATCCCATTTCCCCAAACCATAACTTATTTTCCTCTTTTCGTGCCTTTAAACCCAAAATAATTCATTTTGTGTCCTTTAAAATCATTCATTTCGTGTCCTTTTTATAAAAACATTTAATCCAGTTTATTTTTGTCTATAATATGGGTCAATGATTAAATAGTTGGATGGGTCTTAAAAAGAGCTTTCCAACTATGTATTATAAGCCCAAATCCGAGTTATAACGAATAAGTTATGGCCAAAATATTAAACTGAGCCCAAACCGAACCTAAGCCCACCTTACCTACGACCCAATGATCATGTGGAGGGTCCAAATTATTTAATCCTATTCCTAAACCAATTAGGATTAATTGGAACCTTCTATAAGTTTCTAAAAGATCTTAATTATCCATTTTGAAAAGATAAGATTAAAGACTTTGAAATTGAATAAAACTCCTTTTTTTTAAATCCTATTTCTATCCGAATTGAAAGACGTTCAAAGATAGACAGATATTATTTTTGTGCCTCATATTTTTTATCCAAATTTTATATGGTTGGATATCCCTTGAAATTATATTTCCAATGATATATTATAATATCAAATTTGAGCTATAATGGAAAAGATATGAATAAAATGTCAAACTATATCCAAAACTGACACCGTTCCACTATTTCGGCCATATCTTTTATTCTACAAAATATTTTAATCTGATTCAAATTGGGTTAGAAAGTAGACTTCTAGATATTTCCAAATATATCTTATTTATCTTATTCTGATTTCTGGATCAAAGGATATGATAAAAACAAAAACCGCAAAAACTGCTGTCTATCGCAAGAGTTTTATCCGATTCGAATTCTTATCTTTTCTTGATTCTTCGACCTTCTTTTTTCTCTATAAATAGAGGTCATAACTCCCCTTTTTCGATCAAAAAAAAAATCTTGATCATCAAATAATTCTCTTCTCCCTCTTTAGCCTAAACACTAGCCTCCCTATTCTTTCATTCCTTCCCTTAAGCACTCCAAGGAATTCATACAATACCCAAAGTTCTATACTTAAAACCAAGGTGTGAAAAGGTAGAATTAACTGAGGGTTTGGACTAAATCAACACTACTTTTTATTTAATTAAATTTTTTCAATTTGATTTACATTTTAATTGATGTTACTAACAGTTTATTCAGGATGTAGCAATTTAAAGGAACGTGCGGAATGTGAGTAATTCATTAATTTAATTACTCTTATTTTATTTTAATATTGCTATTATCATGATTAGGGTTATTTTATATTTGATTTTACTAACGTTATTATTGTTGAATTGTTTCCAATATTAATGTCTATTATATTTATATTTATTGATCATCATATTGCATGTTTTAAGGGAATATGTAATTGAAAATCACGCCTAATAAGATAATTTGGACAAACCGATTTAGGTTCCTTTTTAATCTAGTTATTAATTCAAGTGGTCACAATATTTTAGAATTATGTGTTGCATTAATATTCAACCAATTTAGCTAAATAATAGTTTGGAGAAAATTGAATATTCTGTTTGTATGCCTTTGAGATCGCATGAATGCTTTTCACTACAAGGATCGAGTAGAGGCCAATACAGGAGAATGTGACTCCATGACTCACTTCGTACCATCATCCCCGATCCTCCTTTCGTGGTTCCGAACCATGTGGAGTTATTAATCTCATGGATTATGAATGGGGTGTAACCTTCACGGGTCAATCGTTGTTGCATATCGTTGTCCCTTATTCGTGGTTGTCTTTTATGATCCGTGAACGGTTTACAAGTTCCTTAAAAACTTGTTGGCGGCTCCCTACTTTATTTGTCCCTAATCGTAATGTCAATTCTCACTTCCTACGAGTGACAAGCATATTCACACATGCTTTAATGTAGGCGCACTTTGAACGATGCCTACACCGGCGTACAGGTTCAAAGCAACAAAAGCGCCGACATACAGGCATAGCGGGAGTAAAGTTCAAGCGAGATTTTAAAGATCGACAAGCGGAGATCTTTGGTAATTTCCTTTCGAAAATTATCTCATCAAATGAGGGTGGCTTCAAGCGAGGATATCTTCGACGACATTCCCTAGCTTGTGGAGAGTTGTCACACACAACTGAAGGTAATTTCAAGAGAAGTTGTCTTCGACCATGTTCCCTTAGACGTGGAAGATGGTCATAAAACGGAAGAAGATTGTTTCAAGCGAAGCAATCTTCGATAGTATTCCCTTGGACGTGGAATATTATCTATGCGGATAAGGATTGTTTCAAGCTAAACAATCTTCGATAGTATTCCCTTGGACGTGGAATATTATCGATGCGAATGAAGTTTGTTTCAAGCGAAATAATCTTCGATGATATTCCCTTGGACGTGGAATATTATCAATGCGGATGAGGATTGTTTCAAGCGAAACAATCTTCGATGGTATTCCCTTGGACGTGGAATATTATCATAGCGGGAGAGGATCGTTTCAAGCGAAGCAGTCTTCTATATTGGAAGCAGTTACAAGCGTAGCGGTTTTCAAGCAGGATGGCATTTTCTAGCTTGCAGGAGGTCATCAAAACAACAGTAAAGCAGCAGGAAATCGGTTACTTGCAGAGACGTGTTCTCGACGGTGCAAGATAATGGCCAAATTACTAAACTGGGCCCGGTTTGAGCCTTATATGTGGCCCAATGATCTAGGGGAGGGCCTGATATAGATTTATCATTCCTAATACAATTAGGAATGGTTTTAGTCTTCTACATTCTTCTAGAAGGTTCTTTTCATTCCTAATTCAATTAGCATTGATAAATTGATTTTTGTTGACTTTTCAGAGTTCTAATTAAAATCAAAGAGCATTTTTGAGGAAAATACGATTTTATCCTCCTATACGGCAATTTTTATCTGATTTTTAGGAAAACGCGTAAATTTTCAAGTCAACGCCAAACGCTAGTTGTAGCCCCTAGTGCTAGCCTTGGCGCTTGGCGCCAGGGTTAGCGTCTGGTGCCAATGGCCAGCGTTGGCGCCAACCTTGTTTCACGTGCTCAGACTCTGTTTTGGTATTTTTATCTTTTTGGCTGATTTTTTCTATATATAACGTCGTAAAAAATCCGTTTTCATTCACCGGTTTTAACCAGAATTCACCTACAACTAGTTTTCATTAATATTCATCTACAACTTGTTTTCATTCTCATTCTCTTCTAATCATTCGCCAACTCTCATCAATTTTCTTTTTATTCTCTCTCTCTCTTTTTCTAAACTCGCTTTTTACATACAAAATTACGCATTGTCAAGATCTAGAAACACCTAGCCATATTCGAAGTTGCCTTCGCCCTAGACGTGAAAGGTTTAATTTCTGAGGGTTTGGTCCCAAATCTCTATTTCAATTATTTAATTTATTTGTTTTGATTTTATTATTTTCCTTGAAGTTACTAACGTGTGTATTTTGTTATTAGAAAGAGGTACGAGGCATCAAAGTAAGTGCTTTAATAGTTTTTATTGATGTTATGATGTAGAAATCATGTTTAGGTTGTTATTATGATTCCTAGTATCATGTTTAGCGTAAATTTAATATCAAATATGATTGTTACGATGCTTCCTATGTTCTTCCTAATATTTATGATTCCTAGTATCATGTTAGGGTTAAAGATTTAATTTTTTATTGTTTAGTGACATGATAGGGTTTGTTATTAATCTTGTTAGTATCATGCCTTGGATCTTGCTATGCTTTAACATAATTATTATTATTAATTAATGATGATTATTATTATGATTGTTCTTTATGATTTATGATTATAATTGTTATAATGATGATTATTTTTAATTATGATTGTTATGATTATAAGTTTATTATTATTATTATTATTATTATTATTATTATTATTATTATTATTATTTTGCTTGATATATTGTTATTGCTTGATCACACCTTTTATGCATGTTTAAAGGGAATTTGTACTTGTAATCACGCTTAATGAGATATTTAATAATCTTGTTTAGGTTTAATTTGATTATAATTCAAGTGATCGCCAATAATAGTTTTATTTGTGCATTAAATTCAACCAACATAGATTAAACAGGTTTAGGGTAGTCCTATTGATTGCATGTTAGTCAGAAAGCGCACATGAATACGATCAGAATAAAGTAGAGGCCTATTATTAGGGTAGGTTCAATCTCTTTTTGGTTAGATTTGTACCTTCATCCCTGAACCCTTATTTTGTTCAAGACCTTATGGAGTTGACGATCTCTTGGATCGTTAAGGGATGTAACCTTCTTCCTGTGAACGGTTTACAAGTTCCTAAAACTTGTTGGCGACTCTTTTGCTCTATCTTCTTCCCTTTTGTACGCCACCGTACTTTAGTGTATGATCACGGTGGGGTTTAAGTTAGGGGATTAACGCTTGAAATATATCCTACAGTATCATTCCTAGGATCTTGCTATTTTTATGCTTTAACATGATTATGATTATGAATATTATTATTATTATTATTATTATTATTATTATTATTATTATTATTATTATTATTATTATTATTATTATTATTATTATTATTATTATTATTATTTTGATTATTATTATGTTGCTTGATATTTATTGTTATTGCTTTATCACACCTTTTATGCATGTTTAAAGGGAATTGATACTTGTAATCACGCTTAATAAGATAATTAATAATCTTGTTAGGGTTAATTTGATTATAATTCAAGTGATCGCCAATAATAGATTTATTTGTGCATTAAATTCAACCAACATAGATAAACAGGTTTAGGGCTAACCTATTGATTGCATGTTAATCAGAAAGCGCACATGAATATGATCTGAATAAAGTAGAGGCCTATTATTAGGGCAGGTTCAATATCTTTTAGGTTGGATTTGTACCTTCATCCCCGAACCCTATTTGGTTCAAGATCTTATGGAGTTGACGATATTTTGGATCGTTAAGGGGTGTAACCTTCACCTCGTGAACGGTTTACAAGTTCCTAAAAAAACTTGTTGGCGACTCTTTTGCTCTATCTTCTTTCTCTTTGGACGCTACCGTACTTTAGTGTATGATCACAGTGGGGTTCAAGATAGGGGATTAATGCTTGAAATATTCCCCACAGTTTGTTTGTTTTTTTTGGGGGGGAGGGGACATGTTAATTTGGAGGATAATATAGTAATTTTATTACTTGTGTTAAGTTAAAGGTTAATAAAACACCAGAATCTTGTTCTCTAACAATTGTAAGGGCAAATATGGACAAGTCAAATTTCTACCATGTAGAAAGTTAGATATTACCATGTAGAAATACTCTTATATTATAAACAATTATGAAAAGACTTGCATGTTTTCAAACTGATTAGCTATTTTGAACTAGAAAGACGCATATGTTTTCATTGAAAATTGTTTTCCTTCACCTCTAGGTCAATTATAGCCTAGCTCATTTTGTTTTAGTGTGAAACGAAGAAAAACAAACTTTAATAGGGAGTTTTTTTTATTTTTTATTTTTTTTTTTTTTTTTTTTTGCGAGAAGAAGGAATAACAATCTTTTACAGGGAGCTTATATTAATCTATATAGGGACTTCTTCCTTTTTTTTTTTTTTTTTTTTTTTTTAAATGCGAGAAGAAGGAATAACAATCTTTTATAAGGAGCTTATATTAATCTGTATATGTACCGCGAACCTTAATTAATTTAACCTGTAATAATTTTTTATTTACCACAATAAAATGCTTAGTAAAGCCACATATATATAACAATAGACAAACACAGGTTTATCACTTAAAATGATATCATTATTATAGTTTGATTACCAAAGAGAAAAACCTAAATCTTAGGGTTCGTTTGGCATCACTGTTGCTTTCTGTTTTTTGGTTTTTTATTTTTTAAAAGTATATTATATATGTCACATAATGAATCAAAAGTTATATAGACTTATTAAAATCATGATAATTTTGAAAACTGACAACAGAATAGTGGAAACACCTTTTGTTTTTGGTTTTTAGTTTAAAAAAAAAACAGGAAACTGAAAACCAAAAATGATGCCAAACAAACTAGATACTATTAAGAAGTTTTCAATTATTTTAACCTTGTCAAGTAATACAAAAAGGTTTTATTAAAAATATTGAAACAATAATAAAAATGTCAACTTATAATAAACTATGGATTTCTTATATAGGTAATAAAGATCACTAAATTGTTATAGACATGATCATCAATCAATAGAGATATGTTTAATGATAATAAACAAATAGGAAAATACAAGATATCTCCCAACTTAACTAACGAGGCTAGACGAAAAGTTGTTAAGTATGGGCTTTTCCCAGTTAGTGAATGGATAATTGAGTGTAATGGGATGACTTTACTACAAAGTAATAGAAGATTGGTCCCGTGGCAAAGAGTTGGTCCTACACAAATATAAGAATCAAGGATTTGTAAATTTATGTAATTTCGTGGTCCGTACACAATCATTTTTTACCTCCATTACATATATATATATATATATATATATATATATATATATATATATATATATATATATATATATATATATTTTACTTTTAGCATGTTTGTTTGTGGGGATTATTGGTGGGATAAGGATTTATAATTCCTCATGTCCCATTATCTCTTGTTTGTTTGAGGGGATACAAGTTATCCCATATAAAAGGGATGGGGACTAAATTGGGGCTTATATCTCTATCTCTATAACAAGGGGGAGCAAGTATAAGGTTTGGGGATAAAAATTAAAAATTAAAAGACATATTTGCCCTTATTAAAAGGGAAGAAAGAGGAGAGAGGAAAAAAATTAGTAAGGATAGTTAAGTGAATTTGCTAGTTAGCCTAATTTAATTCCAACCTCATTCCAAACAATAAATTTCATAATTTTATCCTTATCCCACCTAATAATTCCCTATCTTTATCCAACCTTCTTATCCTCATCATCCCTATCCTTGTTGCCAAACACCCCGTTGGGGTATTATTTGTGTGATATAAAATATTTCAAAGTTGCAAAAAACGTAAAACCGAGGTAATAATTAATTGTATAGATCTAAATATTTTGTTCTCCATTATCTATTGAGTCTTCACAGATTCTCCAAAAACGCGAGTTTATGTTAATTTATTATAAAATGGGTTAACCTTATTTTAAAAGTATTTAAAGTTACCCTTTATACTACAAAAGTTATTATTTTTCTAATAATAAATTTTGGGTAATGTTATATATAGCCCTAAGAGCTATATATAAGCATTAAATATACTCTTGGAAATTGAATAAAATTAGAAATTCATGACAAAACACGCGTAAATCAGTGTTATTAGTGTTTATATTTTGATAATTTCTTAACTTTTTACGATTTTCAAGTGTATATTTAATGCTTATATGTAGCCCTAAGGACTATGTATAACATTTTCCATAAATTTTATCTTACAAAAAACTCATTATACATTAGACTAATAATCACATTAACTTTTATAGTATGTAATCATGAATCTACTCCCTCCGTCCCTTTTTATAGTTTCCATTTGGACTTGCACGTTTGCTAATGCAACACTTTGATCACTATAAATATTGTTAGTTGCCTAATTGCCTATTAGTAAAATATATAACAATTAAATATTAATAATATATTCATCGAGACGAATTAAATAAGACCCAACATGTCTATGTTATGTATTGTATATTAAGAGTAATTTAAAAGATTTTCTCATATTATGAATAGTGTCAAGATTTCAAATGGGAACAATAAAAAGGGTTGGGATGGAGGGATTATAAAAAATTACTACTATGTTTTTTTTTATTATTTCTTTTTTTTTAATAAGCTATAGTTAAATTTGCACATTGGACAAGACACAATTTTCACCATCACTATTTTTAACGAGAGATTAGTAAAAGTTATGAAAAAATTAATTTATAAAAGTAGACATTATGACAAATCCAACAACATATTATATTAACATATTTTTTTTGTACGGAATCCTCTCTTAATGTAATTAAGCGATAAAAACTCTGTTTAATCAATTTTAAATCAAATTTATCATAATAAAACACTTGTTTTATTTCAAACCAAATTCATTATTTTTCTAAAATATTAATTATCAATGCTAATGCTATTAGAACTCAAAATATCCTTCTAGACTATTCTAGAAGACTATAATCAATCCTAATAATTTTAGGAATAATAAATAATAGGCCCTCCACTAGATCATTGAGCCATAAAACCATTTCAGACCCAAATTAGTATTTGGACCATAACGGCCCTACTTTGACTGAGTTTGGAGAAACGCATGTTTCGAAAACAAAAGTTAAAGTAGCCATAGGGACGGAGAATGATTCAGAACAATTTGCGATCCTAAATCATCCTATAACGCCGATACCTTCAAACTAGCGTTAATTAAACAGATAAAAGAGTTAAGAAATGTGTATCTCGCACCGTCGAGCACACGTCTCTAGAGTAACCAATTTTGTTGCTACATTTTTTGGTGACGACCTCCATAGTGCCTCGTGAACGCCATCTGAAGGTAACAATGCCTCGCTATCTTCATTTTTTTGTGACAATCCTCCAAAGTGCCTCGGGAACATCATCGAAGGATACTATGCCTCTCCATCTTCAGGGTTGTGACAGTACCTCGCCATGGTTGTGCCTCGCCGTTATAGACAATCTCCTCTCTACCTCGGGACATCGTCGAAGACTGCTGCTTGTAGCGACCTTCAGAGTTGTGGCCGTACCTCGCCATGGTTGTGCCTCGCTGTTTTAGACAATCTCCCCTATGCCTCGGGATATCGTCAAAGACCGCTGCTTGTATCCATATTCAGTTTTATAATGATAACCTTCCTAGGAACGTTATCGAAGACCACCTCTTGTTGATCCTCTGTGCTTTGCTTTTTGTTGTTACTTCATTGTAATTCCTCACTATACTAGTACCTCGGCGCATTTTTAATGAGTCGGTACCTTGGCGCTTGTGCTTGCTTGTGAACCATGACCTTGGTGCTTGTGATGAGCTAATTAATACATAGGCGCTTTAAGCTAAGTGAGACGATAGTTGTCAAGTTGATCACTTTCTGCGATTATAATCAAGCCGGCTACTAATCATGTCAATTTTCTTATATGGGCTAACTAGCGTACCAAGGAACCCAAAATGCTGCATTAGGTCCGCATAGACGAATATGGGGGCCATGTTTCCTATCGCTAAGCCAGCGCCCGCAAGAACTTGTTGTCGCGACACAACTGCTTTGTCGCGACGCGACAAGGATCACGCTGCCCTTGATTTCTGTCATTTGGCGATAGAGTTGGGATTTTCGGATTTAAACCCCTTCTCCTTCATTTCGCCGTGGCTGATCGTTTTTTGCTCTAGTTTTCGAAAATCTTCCTCTTCTTCGTTCTTTCTTGTTTCTCAACCGAAATCGCTCAAGTTTTTTTCAAATCGAAGCTTTCAATCTCTAGTTTCCCGATCTATGTAAGTTTTCTCCAAACTCACACCGATTTTTCTCAATTTTGCGCATGTTTGTTTGCGGGTTTTTGAAAATTCGAAGGACAATTATGTTTATTTTGCTTTATTTGTTGAATTTTATGCCATGAATCATTTTGCTTATGCTTGTATATTGCCTTGGGAGTGTTTTGAGACTTGTTTGACTCAATTTCGTGAAGAAATGAACATTTTGCCATTGTTGACCCCTTTCCGTTCGTGAGAACAATGTGGCTCATTCTTGATGTTCTTGATAGTTATTCATGCTAAATTTATCACAATATTTGCTATATTATAGTAAGAAATTGTTTGATTGTTTGAAAATGTTATTTCTTCTTGAATCAAAATCGTACTCTGTTTTAGTACTACGTACTCTTTTTTTGTTTGAACATAGTATCATGCGGCCAGGCGAACCTTAGATACCATAGAAACTTTGATTATTATTTTTTTTCATAATTTAGCATTGATAGACATCGCGGCTCTAGTTCTCACTCCTGCAACGCTCATCAAGAGGACGAGCCTGTTAACATAGGCAAGGGAGCTTCTACCAGCTTTGGAGAGTTCCCCGAGTGGGACAAGCGCACTCTCTACTTTGCTCCTCACTTTCACATCTCGGATCGCGTGTAACTCAGGATCACAGGCGACCGTATTCGTTGCCACGCATCTCTTGGTTAGATATATGGCCTATACTTTCGCGACTACATCGAGTTGCGCGAGCTTTGGGCGTCTTGTGGTCTGACTCCTCTTCTTCTGGCTACACGGGCCGTTCATTATTTCACGTCAGGCCGCTGTTTGGTTTGAGCTATGATGGAGTTCTTTTGGGACACCACCAACACTTTTCACTTTCTGTGGGGCGAGATGACTATCACTCCTCTCGAATTTTCTTTCATCACCGATCTAGAGATCCGGGCGACGGCGGTGCCTTTTGGCAGCGACATCACAATATACTCTCTAGAGGTAGAGGAGTTGATCGAACCCATAGCTATTCAAGATCGTGCTGAGGCTCAACCTACTCAGATCAGCAGTCGGTCCATCTGCCAGACCATGTTGATGAAGGCCTTTCATGATAGTGCGATTACCCTTGAGCAGCGGGTGCGAATCTTTACTTTGATTGTTTTTTTAGGGACCTTCTCCCCTGACAAGGGTATCCGTGTGCTACTCTACTACTTCCCTGCTCTCCGTGACCTTCGTATGGTCGGATCATATGATTGGGCTAGCTTGGCCTATGCTGACTTCCTGCTTGGATTGCGACTCGCTTGTCGCTGTCGCAGTTATGAAGGGGAGGTCACGCTTTCCAGTTTCTGAGGGAAAGTATAGGTATATCTCTTTTAACCAAAGCTTGCTTTAGGTTTTGTGTTTAGCTTTTTCTGACACTTTATCCTGTCTTATAGGTCAAGTTCTACGAGTATTTCCCTTCTTTTTTACCGGCGAGGCCATCGCTTCGCGGGCTCCCTATTGGTGCCAGTTGGGGAGGTCGTGTGAAAGACCAGACTGCTACTGTTTGTGTTCAAGAGTCACTTCCCTCGGTATGCTTCTTCACACTCTATGTTTATATTACCCTTAGCAGGATTTGACCTGATAGGTGTTCGTTTTGAGGAGCCTAAGGTTCGATTTCGGCTATGGGATGACTTCATCTTCCCTGCACTAGTCGTGCAGTATACTGCCCAGCGTCGGTATTTTTAGGGGATGTATGATGTTGTGGTCTATTTGGGCGAGAGAGTTGCGATTCAGTACTCCTCGGATTCTTTTGTTGTTCCTTCTTGTCCTCATGGCCACATGTTCGATCCGACGAGGCTGAGAGGTCGTGCAGCTAGGACACCTGTTGGTTCAAATCGGAGGAGTCATATCCATTCGAACCGTAGATTTGAGGAGAGGCTTTTGTCGCACTTGGCTCCTCCACCTTGCATGCCAAAGTCGAGAGAGGTATCATTTGTATTTTTTATTTGTTCATTTGATAGCCCCCGAGTCAATCCTAATCATTCGGGTTTCACCTGACAGGCTTCGACCAGGGAGTTCGTGCCTCCGCCGGTGTCCATTGTCTACTAGGGCTTTTTTAGTCCTATTGATGAGATGGTTCCTCTGGCTCCTGAGCCATGTCGTATCATAGAGGAGTTGATACCTCGATAATAGACTTCGATGAGTCACTTTATCTATTATCTTATTTATATGTATACTTGGTTATTTCTAACTTTGTATCTTGGCAGTTTTCTCGCGAGGTGATGCTGATGATGGCTAGGGGTATGGACGCCTTCCGCTACCAACTCGTGAGGCTGAGCCACCAAGCCATGTGTTGTCGTGGTGACGATGGCATGGAGGTACTTCTCTTGACTCCTTTTATGTTTATATTTGCTTTTCGATACTTGACTTGACTTTCTTTTCTATTTTAGCTCGTTATTCCGACGCGCGCTCGTGTGAAACCTTAGGCTAGGAGAGAGAGATTGGGGTCTGACTCAAGGCGTCGTCGGACCTCGGTTGGGAGCCAGGGTGGTCATGAGGACTCAGATCGTACTGTAAGATTAGACAGTTTTGGCTCTTTGTCTAAGGGTGCGTTGGGGGACCGACTGGCCAAGGCAGAATGACGTCAGCTCCTTTAGTGCTTGGTGGGACGTACGAGGTTGGCTCGTCGCCACAACACCCACAACAACCTCGACAGCCTTAACACTTACGAGTACAGTAGCAGGGTGAGCCTGGATGGGCTGGCCCTACTCTATCGATTTTGGCTCCTTCGGATTAGACTGCGGGTAAAGGTTTTACTCCTCGGACTGTACAATTTTTCGATATGTTTAATGTTCCTCCCATTTGCAGGGTCCGCCATCATAGGTGTACATGTAGTTTTTATTTTGACTTTGTAGGTTTTTGCTTATTTGACTCCGACACTTGTATATATATGATTTTATTTTCAGCTTTGCATTTTTATTTTTCGTTTTATTATGCTTAAAAATTTATGTCATTTTCATTATCTATGGAGGGTATCCGACTTTCTCCCCCCAAAAAAATGAAAAATAAAAATCGATCTTAAATTAAATTAAATTCAAAATGTTACAAAAAAAATTTACAATGAAGGATTTGGCTAATTTTCTGTAAATAAAGGTAAAAACCATAAAATCATGGTACAAAATCCAGTCAAAGTCAAGAAAACTGGGTTAGCATAGCAAACAAGGCTGGCGCGACATAATACTGTATGGGGCAATGCAACAGTACACCATGCATGTTTTCTGTGGCATGGCGCTGGAATGATTTTTCCGAATTCGAGCGGGATTCGGATTGCGCCTATTTTTGTGCATAAATAGCCCCCAAATCTGACGATTTCTACATAGTCGAACAAATTAAAAATAGTCATAGCTTTTGATTCTTAATCATGTCTAAGAGTTTTAGCGATTTCACTTGTGAGTGGTGCTGGTCTATGACTGCTAAAGAGTGAAAAGAACTTGACTTTTTCCATATGGGGGTATCTATGGTATAAAGGGGGTAGATCTTGACATAGACTTTATTCATACCGCCTTAGAGTATTGGGATTTAAATACTCATTGCTTTACACTTGGTTATGATGAAATTTGCCCTTTACCGGAAGAATTTGGGGCCATACTAGGCTTCCCTTCCCTAAATCTTGCGGTAATTCCAAAAGTGAGTATTACTATAAATATTTTGAGCATTTTATTACCCTTAAGGATAAGGATTTGAAAAATATTGTGCATGGAAATAATGTTAATTTGAAAGAATTTACACGTTTTTATTTTGATAGACCACGCTCCAAATATTTTCATGTATATAGGAGAAAAACCTTCCTTTTTTGCATGTTAAACCAATATATGCTTACTACTGGTAATATTAATGAAGGCCAAGCCATTTTAGCACTTGTCATGGAGCAGATTGAATCAGGTAGAAATCCAATGCCTTTGATCTTTGGAGAAACCATGCTTGGTTTAGATGCGCTAAAAAAGGATCCAAAAGCACCTCTTTGAGGTTCTACATTATTATAGGTAGAAAATCATTACTTTTAATTACAGAAATAAAAAATATTAAACTCTGTATAGTAATAATAATTATTTGCATTTGAATTTTTACAGATGTGGCTAATGGAGAGGCTTGAATTAATTAGCCCTCCTGACAATGTCGACAACTATACTCTAAACTGCTTTGTGAGACGGAAGAAACGCTTTTCCATATAGATGGGCCGCCGGGAGTGGAGTAGGATCTTTGAATCTTGCGACTTTAACATCAAGTGGGTTGTCCCTTGGTGGAAAATTGAGAAGATGGTTGGTGTCAATAGCCAACCTTTCTGCCATCTTCCTAGCTTGT
Source organism: Chenopodium quinoa (assembly GCF_001683475.1). Classification (NCBI taxonomy): domain Eukaryota; kingdom Viridiplantae; phylum Streptophyta; class Magnoliopsida; order Caryophyllales; family Amaranthaceae; genus Chenopodium; species Chenopodium quinoa. The sequence goes on along the minus strand of NW_018744504.1, from coordinate 1,049,501 downwards.
CAAAATTGACATTTTATTATCCTTCCAGGGTGAGGAGACAATATGGTCTAGCTCAAACTGTTCCATCTGGTGATCTTCGACGTCCCTATGAATTTCCAGTTTCATAGAATGTAGAAAGATTCGATGATTATTGGTGTGCTAGACCTTTATGGGAAGTTGTTACCCAAAGGGTTCCTCCTTTGTCCAGGGATGTGAAGCAATGGATACTTGGTCGATCTCAAAAGGACAAGAACAAAGCTCAAAATATGAATAGGACCAATGTGAAAGACCGCTTAGGGGACAAGAAAATACCTCCTAAGGAGCGTCTGGGTGAAAAGGTTGAATTTAAGACTCCTGTCATGTCTTAAAAGAAGAGCCCTAAAGATAAAGAGAAAAAAAAAAGCTTACTCCATAGAAAAGAAAGTGTGGGTTGAAAAGAAACATGGTGTAATGGCTATTTGAGAAACTATTGACACCAAGATTGAATGTAGGTCTTCAAAAGGATGCTTACTAGCAAAAGTAATGGATGATGAGGAGGAAGCGGAAAATAATTAAAAGAGAGATAAGAAGGAGAAGACAGATTAGAGCATTGCTTTTCTTTCAATTTATTAGACAAATTTAGTATTAAGTCAATTTTTTGTAAGCTTTATTTAAATTCCACAATAATGTAATTTTTGTTTTTACTTATTTTATTAATGCAATTTCATCTTTTTAATTTAAATTAACTTTTATATTTTTAAATTTTTTCTTAAAGCAATGAAAACAACTTGAATTATTCTGAAATTTATTCGAGTACAGAAGTCGAAAAATTTCCAGAAAACACCAAAATTTGCCCAGATAGATGCGGAACCCCTGGCGTTTCGATTCGGAGTTTGTCGCTGTCCTAAATAATTGTCGCAATGCGCTAGAGTCTGTCGGTGTGCAACAGCTGGGTTTCGTCGCGTAGGACTTGATCTTTGCGCGTTGATTGTTCTGTTGCCGGAGAATCGAATTTTGTGAGAATTAAATTGGTCGCACCCTTTCAAGGTTGCCCACGTATCTTTTCCTAAGTAATCAAGCCAAGCGTAGCTCTCTTAAGTATCCTACTCAAGTAATTATGGGTAGTATTTCTTAAATTGGTCAACATTTGTCATGTTTGAAAATTCATTACCATCCACGTCAGTTAATTTTGCAGCACCTCCTGATAGGATGGTTTTGACAATGTATGGTCTAGACAAATTGGGCCTAAACTGGCTTCTTGGTTCTAGAACATTCTTCCTTAATGCTTTTAACACCAAGTCTCCTACCTTGACATTTCTTGTCTTGACATTCTTATTAAAGTGCCTAGCCATACAATTTGGTAGCATTGAGTATGATGTAGAGCTTCTAGTCGCTTTTCATCAAGTAGAATTAACTCTTCGTATCTTGCTATAGTCCATTCAACTTCATCGAGTTTACTTTCCAACACAATGCACAGGGAAGGTATTTCTAGCTCTACAGGTTGTACGACATCCATTCCATAGACTAAGGAGAATGGTGGATTTCCTGTTGATGAGCGAATTGACGTACAATAACCCCAAAGAGCAAAGTGGAGTTTGTCAGGCAAATCTTTGTAATTTTCCATCATTTTCTCGATGATAATATTTTAAATTTTTATTAGCTGCCTCTACTGCACCATTTGCTTGAGGCCTATATGGGGAAGAGTGATGGTGTTGAATGCCATACTTTTGTAGAAATTATTCACATTCTGCTTGAAAGTGAGTTCCATTGTCAATTATCATTTCATGTGGGACTCTATATAGACATATGATGTTTCTTTTGATAAAGAGTGCTTGCTTTGCAGTGAGTTTTGCATACGATGCTGCCTCAACCCATTTTGTAAAATAGTCAATTGCTACTAGGATGTATTCATGTCCTTCTGTCCCAGGAAGAGTAATTTTCCCAATAATATCTATTCCCCATGTTGAGAATGACCATGGTGAAGTGTAGGTGTAAAGGAGTGATGGAGAAATGTGCTTTAAGTTGGCATATATTTTGAGTTTAGGACATCTTTTCACATAGTGATAACGGTCCTTATTCATTGTAGTCTAATAATACCCTTCGCGCATTATCTTTTGGACTAGTATCTTGCCGTTCACATGAGTTCCACATACTCCTTCATAGATTATTCTCATTACTCTTTGGGATTCCTTTTCGCTTATGCATAAGAGAGCTCAATCTTTAGGTACCCTTTTGTGTAGCTCATTGTCTATGAGTACATATTGGGAAGCCAAAAGCCTTAGGGCTCGTTTTGCTTTTTTGTCAGCGTGGAGTGGATATTCTCCTTTGGTGACATAGTTGAGGATGTCTGTATACTAAGGTTCTTCTTCTTCTTCTTGAACTACCTCATCATCCTCTATTGCTTGAATGTAAGCCGGTTTATGCCTCTTTTCTATTGTCAAGGGCATTTTCTTGATTTCTGTGGGAATTCTAACCATCGAGGCTAGCCTTGCCAAAGCATCAGCAAATTAGTTTTCCTCCCTTGGTACATAGGTGTATTCTACCTTTTCTAACTGATTAGTTAGAGTTTCCAGATATTTTTGGTAAGGGTCCAAGGTCTTGCTCCTTACTTTCCACCTTTTGGAAATCTGGTTGATTATTAGAGAAGAATCTCCAAACATTCGAAGCTTCTTTACTCCCAATGCTAAAGTTGTTTCGAAGCCTACCACACAAGCTTCATATTCTGCAGCATTATTGGTAACGTTAAAATCTAACTATATAGAGATTGGGACGTGTTCTTCTTTTGGTGATACTAACAATACTCCCACACAACAACCTTTTTGGTTTGATGCTCCATCGAAGTATAACGTTCATGTATCATCCTCTGTAAGCATTAATCTTCATTCGGAAACTCATTTTCATGTATGGGAGTCGAATCTTCTATTGGGAAGTCCGCTAAGAAGTCTAAGACCACCGATTCTTTAATAGCCTTTTGAGGCATAAACCTTACATCGAATTGGACGAAATTGACTATCCATCTTGATATTTTCCCATTGAGTGTAGATTTCTCGAAGAGATACTTTGATTGTTTTATCTGAGATACTACATAGACTGTATGAACGAGCATGTAGTGTCTTAACTTGGTTGTGGCCCACACTAATGCGAGGCAGAATTTTTCAAGTGGTGTATAGCGTACTTAATACTCGAGCATCTTTTTGCTTAATTAGTATATGGCGTTTGCTTTTCCTTCTAATTCTTGTGCGAGCATAGCTCCCATTGTCTCTTTGGTGACTGTCAGATATAACCTTGGAGGGATTCTTGGGAGCGCATGTGCCAGTACGGGAGGATTAGGGAGATAGGCTTTGATTTTCTCAAAGGATTTTTGGCACTCATCGTCCCATATAACTCGCACGTTCTTCTTCAATTTCTTGAATATAGGTTCACATATTGTGGTTAACTTGGATATGAACCTACTTATATATTGCAATCGGCTAATGAATCCTCAAATTTGTTTCTCTATCGTAGGCGGTGGCATTAACATGATTGCTTTAATCTTGGTTAGGTCTATCTCTATTACTCTAGAGCTAATACCCTATCCCAAGAGTTTACCTAAGGTTACTCTAAAGGAACATTTAGATGGATTTAAACTCATGTTATACTTTCGCAGCCTTTCAAAGAATTTTCTAAGGCTATTAAATGTCCTGGACGATCTTTTGATTTCACAATCATATCATCCACGTAAACCTCAACTTCTTTGTGCATCATGTCATGCAACAAGGCAGTCGCTGCTCTTTGGTAAGTGGCACCGACGTTTTTTCAACCCGAATGGCATTACCGTGTAGCAGTAAGTGCCCCATGGCATTATGACTGTAGTCTTTTCCTTATCCTCTTCGACCATGAGAATCTGGTTGTATCCCGCGTATCCATCCATAAATGAGAGAAGCGCATGATTTGTTGTATTATCTACCAAAATGTCGATGTGTGGTAAAGGGAAGTCGTCCTTTGGACTTGCCTTACTTAAATCCCTGTAGTCGACACACATTCTTACCCTTCCATCTTTCGTTGGAACTAGTACCACATTTGCAACCCATTCTGGGTACTTAGATACTCTGATAAAACCTGCAGTAATCTATTTTTGAACTTCTTCTTTTATTTTAAGAGCTACGTCGGGTTTCATTTGATGTAAATTTTTTTTTACAGGTTTCATTCCTGGAATTAGTGGTATTGTGTGTTGAGCTATTTCTCTATTTGTTCCTGGCATATCTTCATATGACCAAGCAAATACATCGATGAATTCTTTTATTAGTAGATTAATTAAACCGGTTCTTTCTTTTATAGTAAGAGTTAGTCCGATTTTGACTTCTCTTTTATGTTTGGATCCTTTGAAATATCCACCGTATCAGTATCTTCTATTATTGGTGTTTTGTTTACATGTGTTTCCACTACTTTAATTATCTCTTTGTCATTTTCATTGTTAGTTAAGCAATGTTTGTCATATTGAGTTAAAGAGTGACACGAGGATTAAGAAAAAGAAGACATGTTATTAAACTCTAAAATCATTAAATTACATCAAATAAAGAGATGTCCATTGGGACTTGACTACTAACTATCCTAGGAAAAGAAGCTAAATAAGAGCTAGGGAGAGGTGCTATATCTAGAGATTTTGAAGACTCAACCGGGGAAGACTCAGACTCAGACTCAGACAACTTTTCGAACATGGGTCCTTGTCTTGTCGTTATAGCGATCTTCCGTCCGCTTGGTGTAGTCACTTTCACAGTCTTTCGCCATCCCTTGACTAGTCCGCCTGCCGGAGTGATAAGCTTTGAGGGGTTAAAGCTCTCACTTTGTAGTGCTGTCTGAATTAGCGCGGAGTTATCTTTAATATATTTCGGCTCATTTTTCTCGTGCCTGAAAAGGAGTCTCATGACATTGAAGTCAAAGTATGGGGGTGCTTTCTCCTTATAGATAGGAGTTGGGATGTCATCTAGGAAGTGACAATCTAGGAAGATCTCGAACCCAGGTGGTCTTATTCCATCTTTCACAAAGGGCTCGAGATATTCATAGCATGGATAATTTTCACCCTCTCTTATAAATTGTCCATTTAATGTGAGGGGATATTCATCCATTAGGTTTGCTTTCTTGTGGGTACGAGCATTCCTCCACACATTAGCCTTTTCCCGGGCTTGCTTATAGTCTTTCAGAGTTGGTTCAAAACCAAGTCCAAAAGTATCTAATTTAGGAAGGCCAGGCGATTTCGTTTGCATGGCTACTCCTTTCTTCTTTCCTAGAGTCATTCCGGGAAAGTTTCCTTGTTTTCAAAGTATGCCATTAACTATCATGTTTGAATGGAGGTCGTGGAAAAGAGGAGACCTCTTCCGCGTTGAAGCCCCATAAATCATCATCGTTTTTATCGTGCTCCACATTTATAAGAGGTTTATTAATTGTTTTTATTCTCAATTAGGAAGCGTTGATGGTGACAGGAATTCTTCCAACTATGGCTTTCACTTGTTGATGAAGTGATGAAGGGACGAACTTAAGGTCATGAAGCCAAAGGCGTCCCAACAAAAAGTTAAAGGAGGCTTTGATGTTAACCACTTGGAAAGTCGTAGCATGCTCTATAACTCCGACAGTGACATTCATGGTAATGGTCCCAAGAGCTTGGTAACGAGTGTTGTCATAAGCTCTTATACCTTGTGTTGATGGAGATATATCTTCGTCCCTTATCCTCAACATCCTCGCAGTTCGTAATGGACAAACATTAATTGCTGACCCATTATCTACAAGAGTCATTGGGACATTCATCCTTTTGCAGACTACTGTGAGGTTCAAGGCTTTGTTGTGTTTATCATCTTTTGGAGGTAAGTCTTTGTCAGAAAAGGTGATTAAGTTGATGGGACTTGGAAGGTCACTCGTGAGGAAATTAGCTAATCCCTCAGGAGTGGTTTCTAAGTTTATCCCTACTTTATCCAAAGCATCCATTACCACGATTCTATGTTCACACGATGTGGCTAATAGCTTTCATACGTTCATTTTGACCTTAGTCTTCTTTAGTTGTTTGACAATGTCGTTGAATTCTATGATCGGTATGGGAATTTGTTGAGTGGTAGGGATAGGTTGTGTAGTGATGAAAGGTTGCACTCTCCCTGATCTTATGAGGACATATATGGATGGATCCTCTTCACCCCAAATATCATCCATTGGGTATATTGTGGAAAGTGGAGTTTCCTCCACATCTTTGAGGTAGATATCCTCATCATCACTTTCCCAGACTCCGTTGATGCTAACATCCCTTTCTACTAGGATTTGGACCAACTTCTTATTGTCGATTAATTTCTGGATGAGGTCTTTAAACTTAAAACAATGCTCTATAATATGTCCTCCTGAGTGATGGAATGGACAATAGAATATGTCTGTCCTCTTTAATGATTCAAATGGTCTTGGCTCGAGAGGATTGATCTTCCCACTCTCGAAGAGCCTTTGGAACATGTTAGCATAAGAGGTCCCAATTGGAGTGTACGACTTGTCACTCCTTTTAGATGAGGGAATAAGTTTCTTTGACTGGTTCGATGAGGGAAGACGGGTCGATGTCATTTCCCTCATCGGAAATAGCCAAGGAATCTGAAAGTGGGGCATTATTGATACTTGGCTTCTTGATTGTAGGATCTAGTGGAAGCTTGTTGCTATCAATCAGATCTTGAATAGCTTCCTTTAACTTCTAACAGTTTTCAGTAAGGTGACCCCTACCTTAATAATACTTACAATGTGCATTGGGGTTCTAGTTAGCCGTCCACCTCTCGACTGGTGGATCTCCAAATGGTCCAATGAGAGTTAGAAGACCTTTTGCATGAAGGCGATCAAATGCGGTGTCATAACTCATGCTAATAGGAGTAAAGTTCTTCCTAAATGGCTTCTTTTGTCCTTGATTATTCATAGCAAGGACTTCATTCAAATTGAAGGTGCTAATATTGTTTGAGTGGGTAGTTTTGGAAGAAGAAGGATTGTTGTTCTTCTTTCTTTTCCAGCCACTGTTGAAGTTGTTAGCAGCTTTTTACTTTGCAAGGTCGTCTTCAATGTTGATTCCTACGTCATAAACGGCCTTTAAAGTAATTAATTGCTTTGGTACTTGAGATGCTTAGAATATTTTTCCTGGAGGTTCTTGATGAACATCCTCACATAATCTTTTTCACTAGGCACCTCAACCATCTTGGCAGAAGTTTCCCTCCACCTATTAAAGAAGGAGGTGAAACCTCGTTCTCTTTTTTCTTTAATATTTCAAGTTCTCTATGATCAGTCTCAACCTGAATATTACACTTGTACCTATCGATGAAAGCGTTCACTATTCCATCCCAATTAGTAGAAATCTTTTCTTTGTCAAGAGAAAAGAACCATTGTTGGAAAACGGTTTTAAGTGATAGGGAGAACAAAGAATGAAATACTTTCCTATCTATCCCCTTAATATTCATCATAGTTTCTAAAGCTCTTAAGTGGTAGTAAGGATTGTCAGTAGGTTTGAACCTATGGACACCCATTTGTGTTTCCCCAAAACTAAACCCAGTGATGAGTACCTTTTGCGTCGAATCATAATCGAATGAAGTGAAAGTGTGGAAAGTCTAGTGTTGCGGTTAGTTTTATTTCTTTTCTTTCTCTCTGTTTTTTAAAACCTACTTTAAGAAAACAGACAATCTTGTTTGGTTTGGTCCATGTCAAGGGTCCAATAATGGTGTGGTTGGATGGGGTTTGAAAAGAGATTTCCAACGATATATTATAAGCCCAATTCCGATAAATAATGAGGAATTTATGGCAAAATTATTAAATTGGGTCCGGTTTGATCTTTATATGCGGCCTAATGATCTAGAGGAGGGCCCTATTATGATTTATCATTCCTAATGCGATTAGGATTGATTATAGTCTTCTAGAATATTCTAGAAGGTTCGTTAGAATCCTAATTTAATTAGCATTGATAAATTGACTTTTAAGAGTTTTAATTAGAATAAAAGAAGTGTTTTAAGGAAAATACAATTTTACCCTCTCGTACGTTTAAATTTTATCAAAATAAGAAAACGCATGGAAAACTATTTGCAGCGCCGTACGACAGACCTGTCGCCTGGCGACAGACCTGGCGTCCGGCGACACGCGCATCGTCTTGCGACAGGCGCGGGTTTGGCGCTGCAGTCGTGTTTTATTCTTTTTGAAACTTTGATTTGTTTTTTATCATATCTGGCTGATTTTATCTATAAATAGTCTCCTAAAACCTCCGTTTTGAATCATGAACTCTCTATGAATTCTCTCTAATTCTTCTCACCAACTCTCATCAAAAAATTCTTGATATCCTTTCTCTCTCTCTTTTCTAAACTAGCTTTTCGCATACAAAATTCCGCATTCACAAGATCTAGACACACCTAACCAAGTTTGAAGTTTCCTTCGCCCTAGACGTGAAAGGTTTTAATTTCAAAAGGTTTGGTCCCAAATCTCTCTTTCAGTTATTTAATTTAATTGTTTTGATTTTATTATTTTCCTTGAAGTTACTAACACGTGTATTTTGTTATTAGAAAAAGATATGAGGCATCCAAATAACTGCTTTAATTGATTTATTGATATTATGATATAGAAATCATGTCTAGGTTGTAATTCTGATTCCTAGTATCATGTTTATGGAAAAGGTTATAAGATCAAATATGACAATTGTGATTCATGCGATGCTTTCTATTTCTTTCCTAATATCATGTTAGTATCATGTTAGGGAGAAAGCTTTGAACATTATTGTTTAGTGACATGCTAGGGTTTGTTATTAATCTTGTTAGTATCATGTCTAGGATCTTGCTATTATTATGCTTTAACATGATTATTTTAATTATTATTATTATTATTATTATTATTATTATTATTATTATTATTATTATTATTATTATTATTATTATGTTTCTTGATATTTTATTGTTATTCTTGATCACACCTTTTATGTATGTTTAAAGGGAATTTGTACTTGTAATCACGTTTAATAAGATAATTAATAATCTTGTTTAGGGTTAATTTGATTATAATTCAAGTGATTGCTAATAATAGATTTATTTGTTTATTAATATTCAACAAACATAGATAAACAGGTTTAGGGTAAACCTATTGATTGCATGTTAGTTAGAGAGCGCACATGAATACGAGAAGAATAAAGTAGAGGCCTATTATTAGGGAAGGTTCAATCTCTTTTAGGTTGGACTTGTACCTTCATCCCCGAACTTCCAGTCTTAGTTCCAGACCTATTGGAGTTAACGATCTCCTGGATCGTTAAGGGGTGTAACCTTCACCCTGTGAACGGTTTACAAGTTCCTAGAACTTGTTGGCGACTCTTTTGCTCTAGCTTCCTTCCCTTTGGACGCCACCATGCTTAAGTGTATGATCTCAGCGGGGTTCAAGTTTGGGGTAATGCTTGAAATATTCCCTACTGTTTTTTGGCGACTCCACTGGGGAAGATTTCTATTTTAATTCCTGAAATTTATTTCGGCAATGATTTAGAATGAGTGGATTAGAGTCGAAAAGTGCTAAGTATTTCGTGCGCGTAATTTTGATTAACATTATTGTCATATGCATAAAAAATATCTCACTGGAAAGACCATCCGTAATAAATTAAAAACATAGGATTTTTACACGTAGGAAATTTGAGGAATATCTTTTATAACTAGGATCGAAATAATGCTAAGAAAAACTGGAAAATTTTATCGAACACAAAAAGCTGTTGAGGCATGTAGGAATTGGCGTCTAGAAAACAGAGTCTGTTGCCAATGATATGACTCTGTCGCCAGGCGAAACTCCTATCTCCTAGCGACAGAGCTATATTGCGACGACGACCTCTTTTCGCCGACGCCAAGTTCTTCCTATACCGATCCAGAAATATGAGTTCTTTTTTGACTAGTTTTTAGCACTGTTTGCTCGATTCTACTTCCTGATTAAGTTTTTCTCACTTTTCTGAAACCCATATGTGTTCTACATATGGACATAACCCTCTGGGAATTCATGCTCCATCTACCTGATTGAACGCTCTGTGCAACAAAGGGTACATCTGAGAATGTTGAATTCACCAAACCATGGAAGCGAGTTTTTAACTCGCGGTGTCCCATCCACTCGCGCCAACCCTTCAATAGGTAAGGCTTCCGCGCGGTGCATCCGGACAAGTAACCATGGACCCTCTTTGACTAACCCATATCCCGAACTTTATAGAACTAGAGTCATGGTTAGGTTGCAAACTCATTGGATCATATTGTGCCTACTTGACTAATTATGCATTATTTGTTGTGCATACTTTATATGTTTTTCCTAACCGTTTGTTTGACTTGTGTTTAAGACAAAATAAACTGATTAATGACTAAAAGGACTTTGCCTAATTAATTAATTAATTAATTTGAATAATTAAAGTCTAATAATTTAATCGGAATTGACATAGTACGACTTTAGGCATGTCCCGTAGAGTTAAAATACTGAAAGCATTCCCAGATTAACGCTCCAGCACTGGCGCCAAGATTTGGGCTGCAGCGCCACACTATGTTGTGCAACGCTTGAAGAAAACTATGTCGTTTGGCGCTACACTGCAAAGTACGGCGACAGTCCTGTTGCTTTGGCGACAGTTCAGCATTTTACTCGAGTCATCACCATGAGTCTAATTAAATAGTTTGCTAATCAATTCGATTATTTTGTTAATAACAGTACCTTTGTTAAGTCCTTAATTAAGTCTAGTCATATAGTCTAGCCACATGGTCATGACACGAGTCTTAACATATCATCTACACTCACTAGTCTTAGCACACACTGTGTATAGTCACCATGACCATGTCTTAGGTTCATGCATGAGTCGGTTTTTTCCGTCATTTGAATTGAGGGTACATTCTATTCATAATTTTGTCATATCTCTCCATCTACATCATCTTTCCATTCTCTACATGCTTTCCCCATATCGCAGCCTTTATTCTTCCAACCTCCTTTGTTGAATAGAGTTTGAGTCAAATAATTAACAGTGAATATCCCTAATTTCCCTTTCCACAGTACTTGGTCAAGGAGAGAAGGGCGATTAATCAAAGACAACACCTTTGTTCAAGTTCAACTTTTTGATAAACCAGTTGGTCGAAAAAGAAAAGCTAAGAAGATAATGGCAAGTCAACTAGAAGTCAATGAGATTAAGAAGCAAATGGTTGACTTTACTAAGGTGTTGAAGGTTTTAACCCTCAAAATCAATGACCCTGTGAAGCAACAACAAATGGGTCTCATGCAAGAGACCTTAGGCAAGATATACAATGACTATAAATTCCAGGGTATTAGCTCACAAGGGGTCTCAGTGGACAAGGAGCTTCTTCCGCAAAAGTTCAATGCCACTGACATCCCTAAATTCAAGGCAACAAATAATCCTTATCTTCACTTAAGAGCCTTTGAAACTATAATGAACATTAAGGGGATTGATAGAAAAGTATTTTATTCCTTGTTTTCCTTATCTCTTGAAACCGTTTTCCAACAATGGTTCTTCTCCCTTGACAAAGAGAAAACCTCTACCTGGGAATCGATAGTAAACGTTTTCATTGATAGGTATAAATGCAATATTCAAGTCAAAATCGATCATAGACAGCTTGAGATGCTAAGACAAAAAAGAGAATGAAGGCTTTACCTCTTTCTTTAATAAGTGGAGGGAAAATTCTTCTAAAATGATTGAGGTGCCCTCCAAAAAAGAATCTGTGAGGATGTTCATAAAAAATTTACAAGAAAAGTATTCAAAGCACTTAAAATATCAACACAACTTGAATACTTTCAAAGTCGTCTATGACATAAGCATCGAGATCAAAGATGACCTCACAAAGCAAAGAGCTACTAACAATAGTAACCATAGTGGCTAGAAAGGAAAGAAGAACGACAATCCTTCTTCTTCCGAAAGCACCCACTCTAATAACAATGTTAGTACCTTTGATCTCAGCGAAGTTTTAGCCATAGATAACCAAGGATCTAAGAAGCAACTAAGGAAAGAATTCACCCCCATTGGGATAAGCTACGATACTGCCTTCGATCGACTCCATGCCAAGGGACTTATTACTCCCATTGGACCTATTCAAGATCCCGCACCTGAAAAGAGATTGCCTAGTTGGAATCCAGATTCACATTGCAAATATCATCAAGGTAGGGGTCATACTACTGACAGCTGTTGGAAGCTAAAGGAGGTTATCCAACATTTGATCGATAATGATAAGCTTCCCATGCCTCCAGCTAGCAAGAAGACCGAGTAATGATAAAGCAAACGACACACGACAAGAGGTGAGCTTTAACGACGAGATTTCGTGACCTCCTCTTTTCTATTTCTTTTATTTACCCTTTCCCTAATAAGTCTAGCATAGGCACCTTTTTATTCTCTTAGATTTATTTTGTACGATCATTATTTCTTCTCCTTTAATAAAAATGAGCATTTATTTTCTTGCATATGATCATTTCATTACATTACATTAAAAAAATAATAAAAAAAATATATCCATTTCAAACTAAGCACAAGATATACCAATGATTTGAGGCACCCCTTGTAGCCACATCATATCACCTTTCACCCTTCAAATATGCAATCCTTTTTTGATAAACCACTTTGAGCCTCGTCTAACGATAGACCTTTCTTTTTTTCAACCCATATCTACTTAACCTTGGGATGGGAAGGTGTGCAACTTATGCAATTTTCAATTTCATAAAAATCTTGAGTAACTTCAAAAGATTAAAATAGAAAAAAATAAGAAAAAAAATAAATAAAAGTGTACAAAAGGGCAAGTGTTCCAATGTCTTTGACATGAACATGTCTTTGATATGAACACGTCTCAAATTGCGTCTCTTATTGAGTGCTCGGTACCATGCCTAAGAAACATGAATGTCAAGTGAGTGATAGACCGCATGATCGGGATTGCCCACACTTATAAAAATAAAATAAATGCTAAAGCAAAAGAGAGAGCTAAAAAAAGACTTAAAAGCCTCAAGTATAAGAATACAAAGATTCAAAAGTAAGGCTGCACACCTTGGGGGCTTATCTGGGGTCTTGAGCCATTTATCCCCTTCTTCTTCAACCTTTAACCTAACCACGTTACAACCCTTCAAAATACCTTATTGAGGTATACACACTTGTGCGAGGTTCGGCTAGAGCTACGTTCGGCCTGATTCCTAACGGATACGTAGGCAACCTCACATCGAGGTGCGGCCGTAATAAAAATGCATTCACATTCACATTCACTCATCATGATCGTATCAAGGGATCTTCTATCTACTTAGAGCTAGACTTGGGGGCTTGATCCTTATATCATTAGCTTACCTAGCCTAAGAGTCACCATCATTTGACTCTTCTAAAAATAATATATTTCCGCACACTTAGCCCTTGCGGCCTAACTCTAGTATCACTATCACACACTGCACAGATACATGACCAAATATACTTCCCTTAGGAACCCTTTGTCATGAAATCTTAACACAACTTGAAGCATACTTCGTCATAACAGAATCATTCATCACTCATCGTTGCACCACAAAGTACGAAGTGTTTAGCCTCCGTGCCTAAGTTACCTAAATACTTTCATCATTGAGTCAACAATTGAGGTAGCCTAGGATAAATTAATCCTTGCACCTTGAAAGATAGTATCAAAAAATATTTGACTAAGCTCATTCAACATGCATTCAAAAACTTTGCATCTTTCTTTTTTCGCATCTTTCTTTTTCGGGAGAAAGTCGGTACCCTCTGATTAGGGGATTTTTATCCACCAATCACCGTCTGACAAGTGGACCAACCAGGTTCCGCCACGTGTCCTTCACGAAGGCCAATAGGAGCCTGCCACGTGTCAACCACAGATACGTCCTCTACGGACCAATCGAGGCACGCCACGTGTCCACCCATGCCAAATGGGAAAACCGGCCATCAAGGCCCAATCCTGTCTAGAGGCCCGGTCAGCCCTAGGTTTACCCTAAACCTAGAGAGTGGCACGCTTCTCAAGGCTATAAATACTCAATTAATCCTCATTAATTAAGCAGTGAATCCAGAGATCAAGAAATCAAGAGAAGAACAGAAACATTAAGGAATACTAATAACCGGCTAATCTCGCTAACGACGCAGATTACCAACATTACACACTCTCACCTAGAGAGATCTTATTACTTTAATCTCCGCATTAATTACTCCTTAATCAGGGACTAACTTGACCGTTGGAGGCGGAGCTCTCAGGAGTCTCCGTTATTTTGCAGGTACAGGCGTCCGGTTCCAGTCTCGGAATTGTAACTCTCCCGCAGGACATCAGAAAACCCCGAAACATTTGGCGCCGTCTGTGGGGAGAGTACTTCAGAGATGGCATCCAAGTCTGTACCGACTCCTGAAGAGAGGCGTCCCCTAGACGACCCTCAAGTTCAGTCGGACCATGATACCGAAAGTGAATTTGAAGTGGAAACTCATACAGCTCCAGACGGGACCCTAAGGGCCCGACGTACCCGTCATACCGAAAGGAGGGAACGGGAGCATCTTCAAACAGGAAGCGAGCCAGCAGGCGCACCGCCTGCTCGGCAACAGCCGACTGATGGGTCTGCTCCCATCACAAGGAACGAACTCATAACCTTCATGAGGGACTTCAAGGGAGAGATTCAAGAGTTGATCAACAAAAATCCGCCTGCTTCAGTCAAAGAGCAGTCGGCCAAAAAACCTTCCACTTCACTGAAGAGGAAGCCAGTTCAAGGGCGAGAGGCGACTCCTCATCCTAAATCCAAGAAGCGGGAGTCACCTGCTCTTGATTTCACAAAACTCCGTTATCCTACGGGAAATAGGAAACCGGTTCGTCATATTCAGGCGGACGGGTCAAAGCAAACGTTCACAGATGCTCGGCTACTGCTAGAGCAGAAGAAGAGTGACCGATTGTCAGAGTCGGCTTCTACTTCAAATTTTCAAGACAGTTTGCGAAATGCCTCGATGAGGCATACTCAGTCGTACCATGAGAGTCAGTCAGGCGGCACCTCCCGTCAGTCCGGCTTTCATAGTGCCCAGGCGGTACCAAACTTACCATTTGTGCCGCAACAACAGTATTTTATGCAGCCACCTCCATTTGGTGGACCTGCAGCAAAAAACGTCCAACCTATGGACTGGCAGCTACGGCTGCTTAGACTTGGGGAACAGCCGTCGGCCTTCTCCAAGGAAATTACTGAAGCCGCTCAGCCGGCCAAAGTAAAAAATGTTCTAGTAGGCGCCTATGACGGCACTACTAACCCAGAAGACCATCTGATGGCATTCACCAACCTGATGTACCTTCAAGGGTTGGATGATCCCACTTGGTGCAAGTGTTTCCCAGCGACTCTCAAGGGAATTGCACAGCAATGGTTCGGCAACCTGCCGACTGGTTGTGTAAACAGCTTCAGGACGCTTGCTTACTTATTTGCCTCCAACTTCGCCATGAACATCCTTGCGAAGAAAACGACCCTTGATTTGGGAACAATTCAGCAGGGCGAGAAGGAGGGGCTTCGTTCTTACATCAGGCGGTTCAACCTGATGAGAATACAGATTCAAGGGTTACCGGATGAGGTAGCTTATACTGACTTTTTTAGAGGTCTCAAAGACGGGTCTACCTTTAAATTCGATTTAGTTCGAAAAAGGGTGGCGACTCTTCAAGAGGCCTTGATTGAAGCAGAAGCCTATATACAGGCGACTGATCTGTGTACGATAAAACAGTCGGACGGGAAACAGGCGACAAAAAGAGAAAGGCGTCCCAGACAGAGTCCGCAAGAAAAGCAAGAAAATAGCAATCATTGGCAGAGGAGCGGCCGGATGAGTTCCGCCCTCAGCCGGCTGGTGAGCATGCGGACCTGATCTTAGACGACTCACGTCCTGACCGAACAGTCAAAGTTGGGACGACTGCTCTGAGAAACCTTGGTGACGACTTTCACAACCTATTGAAAGAATACAAGGACATCTTTGCATTTGAGGTCCATGAAATGCCAGGCATTAGTCCTTATCTGGCAGTACATAAACTCGCTGTGGATCCGAAAAAGAAGCCGGTACGGCAAAAGAAGCGGAACCATGGCGAAGAAAGAAGTCAGGCGGCAGCCGCCGAAGTCAAAAAATTACTTGATGCAGGGTTCATTCGGCAATGTTACTTCCCAGACTGGGTTGCAAATGTGGTGCTTGTTAAAAAGCCGAATGGCACCTGGCGAATGTGTGTAGACTACACAGACTTGAACAAGGCGTGCCCCAAAGACAGTTACCCTCTGCCTAAAATTGATAACCTGGTCGACTCAACAGCCGGCCATGCCTTGATGAGTTTCATGGACGCCTATTCTGGTTTCCATCAAATTCCCTTGTGGAAGAAAGATCAGGAGAAGACGGCCTTCGTCACTGATCAGGGGTTATACTGTTACACGGTCATGCCGTTTGGTCTTAAGAATGCCCCGGCTACCTTCCAACGAATGATAAACACAGTGTTCTTTGATCAGATTGGGAGAAACGTCGAAGCATATATTGATGATATGATTGTCAAGACTAAACTTCAGAAAGATCATCTGACGGACCTCCGAGAAACTTTCGCCACACTCAGGCGGCACCATGTCATGCTCAATCCCAAGAAATGTGTCTTTGGAGTTGAGTCTGGGAAATTTCTCGGATTCCTTATCAATCAGAGAGGAATAGAGGCGAACCCTGAGAAGGTGCAGGCGGTCATCGACATGCAGTCGCCTCGTACCATCCGAGAGGTTCAGAAGTTAACAGGTTGTCTGGCGGCCTTGGGGAGATTCCTAAGCCGATCAGGCGACAAATGCCTATACTTTTTCCAGGCAATTAAGAAAAAGGCAAGGTTTGAATGGGGGCCGGATGCTGAGGCCGCCTTCCAGAAATTAAAAGTTCACTTGCATTCCTTGCCGAGGCTGGTCAGCCCTTTGCCCAAAGAGGATCTCTACATGTACCTGGCCGTCTCAGATCATGCGTTAAGCGTTGTGCTCCTTGCTGAAAGGGACGGCTGTCAGCTCCCGGTCTACTTTGTCAGTCACGTAATGAAAAATGCCGAGTTGAGGTATCCCCTAGTGGAGAAATTTGGTCTTGCACTCTTCATGGCTGTTAAAAAATTGAAGCCCTACTTTTTGGCACATGCAGTCGTCGTGTATACCGACCAACCAATCAAGCGGCCCCTTACCATCATGGAGTCGTCAGGACGAATGATCAAATGGGCCATAGAAATACAGAGCCTCGAAATTACTTTCGAGCCTAGAAAAGTAGTGAAGGGGCAAGCCTTTGCTGACTTTATTGTAGAGATGACTCGTCCTCCTGACTCTCAAGTTCCAGACCAAGTCTGGAAGGTATATGTGGACGGAAGCTCTACTTCAAATGGTTGTGGAGCAGGCGTCGTATGTCAATCTCCAGAGGGCGACAGGTTCGAGTATGCTCTACGCTTCAGTTTTCAGGCTTCAAACAATGAGGCAGAATATGAAGCTTTACTAGCCGGGATCCGCATGTGCAAGGCGGCAGGGGCAAGAAAAATAGACGCCTGCTCTGATTCACAATTGATAGTGAGTCAGTACAATGGCGAATACGAAGCAACCCATCCGGCCATGATCAAGTAATTACAGGCGGTCCGACAAGCAGTCGGCTCCCTTGAAGATTTCCATCTGATCCAAGTGCCGAGGTCAGAAAACAACCAGGCAGATGCACTGTCAAAATTAGCATCATCCGCCTCCTCCGATACTCCTCGAACTGTTTTTTGGGAAGTAATGGAGAAGAGAAGCATCGAGGAAAACCCTATTGGAATCCTAGACAGAAGCTCAACCTGGATGGATTCAATCAGAGCATATCTGACAAACGGTACACTGCCGGATGATCCTCAACAGGCGGCAGCACTGAAAAAACGAGCCTCCTGTTTTGAAATGATACAGGGAGAACTTCACAAGAGGGGGTACCTTCAACCCTTCTTAAAGTGTGTTACTCCTGAAAAGGGACGAGAGATACTAGATGATCTTCACTCTGGTTACTGTGCTTCTCATATAGGTGGTAGGATGCTTGCTCAAAGGGCAAGGCGGCAGGGCTACTTTTGGCCTACTTTGGAAGCAGATGCAATGGAGATGGTGAAAAAATGTGACAAGTGCCAAAGGTTTGGCAAATTAATTCACCGTCCGGCTACTGACCTCACTACCATTCACAGCCCACTACCGTTTGCTAAGTGGGGCATGGACATTCTGGGTCCATATGCGCCTGCTACAGGCGGCAGAAGGTATATACTTGTTGCCGTTGACTACTACACGAAATGGGTAGAGGCGGAGGCTGTAAAGGGAATCAAGACGAAAGATGTAATTTCATTCATTTGGAAAAACGTCATCACTCGGTTCGGGGTTCCCATGTCTATGGTTTTTGATAATGGTCCCCAATTTGAGACGCCTGTTCTCAAAAGCTGGTTGGGAGACCAAGGAATTGCACACTACTTTGCATCTGTCGGCCGTCCACAAGCAAACGGCCAGGTAGAAGCCTTTAATAAAATCATCTCAGACGGTCTCAAGAAAAAGATTGAACGAGCAGGCGGCCTATGGGCGGATGAACTACCACATGTTCTCTGGGCCATTAGGACGACTGAAAAAGGGGCGACTGGAGAAACTCCATTCCTCCTAACTTATGGTGCAGAAGCTGTTCTTCCAATAGAACACTACGAACCGACTCTTCGAGTAATGCTGTATGACGAAGAGGCAAACTGGGAAGCCATGCGCCTGGCATTAGACTCACTTCCTGAAAAGAGGGGCAATGCTGTTTTGCGCCATGAGATCTATCGCCTGAGAATGACTAGATCATACAACAAAAAAGTACACAGGCGTCCACTCAAAGTAGGGGACTTTGTACTTAGAAAAATGGAAGCAGTTGGTAGGGCTAATGAGTCTGGCAAACTAACTCCCAACTGGGAAGGACCCTACCGAATCTATGAGGAAGTCAGGGACGGTACCTACCGTCTGGAAACACCAGACGGACAACCGTTGCCTCGAACTTGGAATGTAGATAACCTTAAAAAATATTTCTTCTGAAAGATGTAAAGTAAAGAGCTACTTAATAAAGTTTGCACTTACTATTCAATTATTGTATTACGAGGGGCATGCCGTCTGGACCTTTACAGTCGGCTACTCTCCATTGAGTTTTTTCACTCTATCTTCAGAGGGGCATGCCGTCTGTACCTTTACAGTCGGCTACTCTCCATTTGAGTTTCACTCAATCTTTAGAGGGGCATGCCGTATGTTCCTTTACAGTCGGCTACTCTCCATTGAGTATTTTACTCACAATACTTAGCTAAAAAGATTAGGGCCTGGCTGACCCTGTGCCTAACAGGCGGCTACCCTTCTTTTACTTAGCACCTACGTTCACCAAGAACTTACCAAGGCCACCGGCAGAATGATCAAACCAGGCGCCAAGCCACCTGATCAAATCTACAAAACTAATTCGACCTGTCCCAACATCATAGCAGGCGTCCGACGGCATCCCTCCGGATGAAATTCGTCGCAGAGAGCAGCTCCCTTTTGGGTGGAACATTGTTCTATAAACTAATTACACGGCACCTATACGACTGTCCCCAAGGGCAACCACGTAGCCGTTTTTGAGAAGGATAACTCTATCACTAACCAAACCAGTGGTAGCAGTTGACATCTGAGTCAGATGACCGCCTGTATTACTTGGGATAAATGCAGGGGGTACCTATTGAGTTAATAGCCAACATTGGCAAATCAAGGGGTCTAGCCGGCCTACGCCGCCTGGTACCTCTACTTCTCAAACAAAAGTGACGGCGACTGAGTAACTCCAACGTTAACTCATAGTCACTCCTTCAAATTTGGTATGGAACCTAAAAAGTTTGAGTCGTCCGCCTGTTTTAAACAAACAAGGGCACTCAAACCCCTATTCCTACTAGGTAACCTATTGAGTTAATAGCCAACAAACATTGGCGAATCAAGGGGTCTAGCCGGCCTACGCCGCCTGGTACCTCTACTACTCAATCTAAATTGTGACGAAGACTAAGTAACTCCTATGTTAACTTAATAGTCACTCAAACTTAGTATGGAGCCTAAAAGGTATGAGTCGTCCACCTGTTTTTAATAAACAAGGACTCTCAACCACTACTCTTGCTAGGTTAACAAATTACGAGTTAAAAGCCAACATTGGCAATAAAGGGAAACAACCGGTACCCGCCGCTTGTTTTCCTACTTACTTAATTCCTTGGCGACTAGGTAATACTATTTACTTGGTCAGACCGATTGAATAAAGAGTTCGAATAACGATTGAATAAATGGCCGACTGATCGTCTATCCTAGAAACAGACAACCAGTCGTCCAGGGGCATAGGCGGCGTACTTACTATTTGTACCTGTCTGCAACGTTCGGCCATACACAACAGTCGGTCTAGTGAACAATGGGATATTAGATATGGAATACTTAGACAAATTTGAATCAAAACAAAAATTTGATTAAAAATAAGCCGATCATTAAAGACCAGCAGAATATTCAAAACCCCGGCCCCCTGGCCGGGTAATTACAAAGCAAACGGCACGCAGGCCGTGGAAAAAATACTTAAAGCTTAAGAAGGGGGCAGTTCAGTATCAGCAGCTGCCGCCTGATCAGCACTTTTCTTGCTGGATTCGGCTTTAGCTGCACCCTCTTTTGATGCCTTACCCCCAAGTGGCACAAGCGCCACAACCGACTCTTCCTCCTCCAACGCATCTTCCAATGCCTCTTCTTCGGCAGCCGCCAGGATCTCTTGATTATATGTTTCCGAACACTGGCGGTACGTTCTTTCCCATGAGGCAAAGTCGGCACTGGGGAACAGGCGGCCCCAGGTCATGCGCTGGATTTGAGCGGAGTCTTCCACCATCTCCCGGACGAGCTCTTTCTTCTCTTGCTCGGCCTTTTCCGAGAGCTCTTGGGTAAGACTCTTCTCTTGGCTCACCAGGCGTTCTTTTACGTTGGCCAAAGATTTCTCCATGGCTTCGTAAGAGTGCATTTTTTGGCAAAGAGGTTTCAGCTCGGCCTTAAGATTTGTGACGGTCGCCTCCAGCTCGTCAATCTTCTTCTGGGCCGCCTCTAACTGAGCCCGAACAGCGGCGGTAGCCTGCGCCTGATAATAAAGAAGATCAATGGTCAGTACTTCATTTTGGGCAATTTGAAACATTGCCTTATCACAGCTGGAGGCGGCCATAGCTTTTGCGGCCTTTACCTCTTTGTTTTTCCGATCAATCGGCTTGCGAAGGCTGTTGACTCAGAGCAGGGCCTAAGTAAAAAAAAAAAAAAAAAAAAAAAAAAAAAAAAAAATAAAAACAGGCGTCAGTTTCCAAACAAAAAAGATAACAGGCGTCCTGGAACTCAAATACTCAAAAAAATGCTAAGTATACCTCAGCAAGGACCCCTGAAATCCCATCAAGGTCAAGGGTGCCGGCACCCCTGACCGCCTCCCTTTCAGATGGAGGAACTACTTTGACCATGGACTTGGCTACCTCAACCAAGTCAAGCCCCTGAGGGCCGGCTGCATTAAGCGAAAGGAAAAAACAAGTTAGACCTAGTCAAGAAGGAAGCAAGTGTGAAAGTTTTTACAAGTGATTGTCCATACTTCTAGGCGGCCCCGCCGGGGTTTTAGAAGAAGTGGCCGGCTGCTTCTCAGCCGCCACTGTTTTCCTGGAAGACCCAGGAGAGCTTGCAACAGTCGTCCTCCGGGCCTTGGGGTCCGGCTGTTGCGAGGAAGAAGCCCTTGGAGTGCCAGACTGAAAACAAAAGGAGTTAGTATATGCATAAGACAACTAAAAGAGGAAGAGTTTTCGAAGCCTACCAAGGGTGCCCCCTTGTTGGGGGAGTCGGCATAAGACTGTTGCATGAGAGAGGCCCGCAACATGGCCGCCGCAGTCTTGGATGCTGTTATTTTACTCATGGCGTCAGCTGCAAAAAATAAACAGCAAAGTTAGTAAAGATCCCAAGTAAACAAGGTGTGAAAAAACAGAGTATTTGTCAGGCCGGCTACCTCTAGAGCACCGACTGCTGAGGCCACAGGCGGCCAAAAAGTACTCGTCATAGAGCCACTTGAAGCTCGGGACGCAGTTTAGGGGTACTTGCTCTCGTACCCCTGAAGTAGGGTTCACCCTAGTCTCTACTTTGAAGAGTCCTTTGTCTAGGATCTCTCTTTTAGCCTTTGGGGGAACAGGCGGCATGCTGCGGCCGCCTGCGAGAAGAGGCGGATCCCTATTCCACTTGTTAAACCGTTGGTTCAGCTCCGTGTCTGAACCCTCAATTATAAGGAAGGTGTTCCGCCAATCCTTCCATTTGTTCGCTTTACCTCTCGTCATGAGGTAACCCCTATGGCTTGTTAATTGATACCAGTCGGTACCTCCCGACTTAGGGGTCCGGCTGAGATAGTTCATGTGGGCGAAAGCCTCAAAGCTTGGCTCCACCCCGTACATTTCGCACCCGGCCACATAGCCGAGTACGTTTACCCAAGAGTTGGGGGCTAACTGCCATAACCCCAAATCATACCCATCTAAAATCCGCTGAACAGCCGGATGTAATGGGAAGCGCAGTCCAGCTTTGATGGCCGCCACATAGCAGCCAAAGCAGCCGTCATCATAGCTGGTACCAGCCGGCCAGACGACAGTGTCTTCTGGATCCGGCACGAACAGTAAAAATTCCGGGCCCATTCTGTGATTAGCAATAAAGCTCGCCACTTTGTCTTGCATGGTTGCGATCCGGCCCCGGGGTACCATGCAGTAGTAGGGGGCGTTTTCCTCTCTGTAAGAGGCGGACGGCTCCGCCCAATTGTCCCCCTTCTCAACTGCGTGAGAAAGTCTCGCCTCTTGTAGGCGGCTATGTCTTTCTTCTGAGCCTGAAGAACTGTGGCCAGAAGAGCTGGACTCGGACTCGTCCTCTGACGAGTCCGAAGAGGACGACTCCTCCCTTCTCCCAGAGGGGCCCGCCTCCTCTCCCTTAGAAGGAGCAGGAGGAAAATTAGACATGTCCACGGAAAGATGGGAAGGGACCACCTTGGCCCCTCTCTCAGAACTGTCGGCTTGGCAGCCGCCTCGTTTCAATTCTACATCTGGCGCCTGGTCAGATGTTTCACTAAGGAGCACCCTTTGGGAGGAGCCGTCTGAGTTTGATATCATAGCAGTCTGTTTTGTTCTGGCCATCACATTCTGCATAGACACAGATACAGTCGGACTTTGTATAAAGGGCAAAGATGGGTCCAGAAAAGGGCAGGCGGCACTCCTAGTCCTAGATTCAGCCGTCCCCAGTGACCGGCTGATCACTAACTTAGGTCGTGTCGTGTGCTTCCGTGGTGCCATTTCAAAAAATAAAAAGAAAATTAAGAGTAAGAGAACTGAGTTACCTGAACGAGTGACGGTTGATGAAGTTCTGGAAGTCCGGTGCAGTCGGCTTGTCAGAACAGGCGGTAGGCAGAAAAGGTCCGAAATGTCAGAGCAAGTTCAGGGGTCCGAATGTTCTCGCAAAGTTCTCAAATGTGAAAATGACCGAAGTCAGCACTTCCTTATATAGGCAAGGTGAGAAGGCGAAAGGTCGCTTCCAAATTCAAAATTTGGGCGGGAAAATCTCTCGGCCGTTTGCAAGGTGACACCTGTAGCAGGCCGTCGCCTGTCACCGTGCGACACCTGTCACAGGCGACACGTGACCTGTCACGTGCCACCTGTGAGGGGCAAATGATTAGGGGATTTTTATCCACCAATCACCGTCTGACAAGTGGACCAACCAGGTTCCGCCACGTGTCCTTCACGAAGGCCAATAGGAGCCTGCCACGTATCAACCACAGATACGTCCTCTACGGACCAATCGAGGCACGCCACGTGTCCACCCATGCCAAATGGGAAAACCGGCCATCAAGGCCCAATCCTGTCTAGAGGCCCGGTCAGCCCTAGGTTTACCCTAAACCTAGAGAGTGGCACGCTTCTCAAGGCTATAAATACTCAATTAATCCTCATTAATTAAGCAGTGAATCCAGAGATCAAGAAATCAAGAGAAGAACAGAAACATTAAGGAATACTAATAACCGGCTAATCTCGCTAACGACGCAGATTACCAACATTACACACTCTCACCTAGAGAGATCTTATTACTTTAATTTCCGCATTAATTACTCCTTAATCAGGGACTAACTTGACCGTTGGAGGCGGAGCTCTCAGGAGTCTCCGTTATTTTGCAGGTACAGGCGTCCGGTTCCAGTCTCGGAATTGTAACTCTCCCGCAGGACATCAGAAAACCCCGAAACACCCTCCACAAAAATGACGGAATTTTTTTTTTTATTTTTTGCATTTTTTAGTCACACGACCACATTATAATGCATACACAAGTCATGTACACATTGAGTCATGATGTGTTATCACATTGAGTCAACATTATGCACACACGAGTCACACGAAGTGAGTAATCATTAAGTCAGGTTTGTACCTTGAGTCGTGTCTAGTCAATGAGTCAAGCAAAACTAAACCTTAGGTCAACCCTAAGATAATTAAAGAGATTAGCAAAGTCTTATAGTAAAAAAATAAATACAGATGCATCCCAGCAAGCAAGAACATTCCCGAAATTTTTCGAAAAAAACCGCAAATACGCCGCATGAGACTCCTCCAAGATGAAAGGAGTTTGAGCAAAACAACATGGATTAGTAAATTGGAGATGAAGAGCTTTAATTTACAAAAGATTTGAGCGGATTTGGTTGAAAGGAAACGACCAAGTTCAAAGTTTGAAGCGAAACCGAGCAACGAACAGTAGCAGCAAGGGAAAAATAGGGAAGACACGACTCCAGCGCCAGACGACAAGGCTGTCGCCTGGTGACAGAAAAAAGGCACGGCGCCAGATAGTTTCAACGAGCGTTGGTGCGGCGACACAGTGCGTAGCTCCCATATTAGATTATGCGGACTTAGTGCAGCAATTTCCGGGTTCCTTGGTAAACTAGTTAGCTCTTATAAGAAATTTGACATGATTAAGTAGTCGGCTTGATTACAATCACATAAAGTGATCGACCAGATAAAATATCGTCTCACTTAGCTTAAAGCGCCTAAACATTGGCTCATAGAAAAGGCACCGACATAATGGTTCACAAGTAGTAAAAAGCACCGGCATACTGGTTCAAAAACAGCAGAAGCGCCGACGCACTGGCTAAAGAAAAATTCAAGCGAACTTTTAAGGATCAACAAGCGTTGGTCTTTGGTAGTTTTCTTTCAAAATATTATCGCAACAACTGAGGATGACTTCAAAAGAGGTTATCTTCGACAACGTTCTCTAAGATTGTGGAAGTTTTCACCAATGATTTGAGAAGATAGCACGAGATGGGCGGTCTTCGACAACGTTCGCTAAGATTGTGGAAGTTGTCACCAAAGATTTGAGAAAATAGCACGAGATGGGCAGTTTTCGACAACGTTTGCTAAGATTGTGGAAGTTGTCACCAAAAATTTGAGAAGATAGCACGAGATGGGCGGTCTTCGATGACATTTGCTAATATTGTGTACGTTGTCACAAATATTTTAGAAAATAGCATGAGATGGGCAGTCTTCGATGGCATTCGCTAAGATTGTGGAGTTTGTCACCAAGATTTGAGAAGGGCAGTTCATGATGAGGCTGTCTTTGGCGACTTTTGCTATGATTGGGAAGGTTGTCACTATGATTCAAGAAAAAAGCTATTTTGCTCAGAGACGCGTGGGCATATCATATTAAAGCTCTTTTTTTAGAGATGCGTGGACATATAAAAAAATCTCTACTGTTCAGAGACGAATGAACATCAAAACAGCAAAATGGTGTTCCCTAGCTTGTGGAAGGTTGTCAAAAACAGCAATGCAACACAACAAATCAGTTACTCTCAAAGACGTGTGCTCGACGGTGCAAAATACGCGTTTCTTAACTCTCTTATCTATTTTAACTAATGTTAGTTTTGCAGGTATTGGCATTACAAGAATCATTTAGGATCGCAGAACGTTCAGAATCATACTTTGTCCTTATCGTTACTTTGACTTTTGTTTTCGAAACTTGCGTTTCTCCAAACTCAATCAAGGTAGGGGCTTCTGTAGACACCTATTTGTGTCTCCCCAAAACCAAAACCAGTGATTATTATCTTTCACTCTTAATCATAATCGAATGAAGTAAAAGTGTGGAAAGTCTAGAATTGCGGTTAGTTTTATTTCTTTTTTTCTCTTTGTTTTTGAAAACCTATTTTAAGAAAACAGCCAATCCAGTTTTGTTTGGTCCTTGGAAAGGGTCCAATAATGGTGTATTTGGATGGGATTCGAAAAGAGCTTTCCAACAATATATTATAAGCCCAATTCCAATGAATAATGAGGAAGTTATGGTCAACTGGGCCCGGTTTGATCTTTATATGCGGCCCAATGATCTAGGGGAGGGCCTATTATGATTTATCATTCCTTATGCGATTAGGATTTATTACAGTCTTCTAGAATCTTCTCGAAGATTATTTTGAATCCTAATTTAATTAGCATTGATAAATGTACTTTTAAGAGTTTTAATTAGAATAAAAGAAGTGTTTTAAGGAAAATACAGTTTTACCCTCTCGTACGTTTAAATTGTATCAAAATAAGAAAACGCGTGGAAAACTACTTACAGCGCCAAACGACAGACCTGTCGCCTAGCGACACGCGCAGCGGCTTGCGACAGCCTTGTCGTCTGGCGACAGGCGCGTGTTTGGCGCTGCAGTCGTATTTTATTCTTTTCGAAACTCTGATTTGATTTTTATCATATCCGGCTGATTTTCTCTATAAATAGTCTCCTAAAACCTCCGTTTTGAATCATGAACTCTCTATGAATTCTCTCTAATTCTTCTCACCAACTCTCATCAAGAAATTTTTGATATCCACTCTCTCTCTCTCTTTTCTAAACTAGCTTTTCTAATACAAAATTCCGCATTCACAAGATTTAGTCACACCTAACCAAGTTCGAAGTTTCTTTCGCCCTAAACGTGAAAGGTTTTAATTTTGAGGGTTTGGTCCCAAATCTCTCTTTCCATTATTTAATTTAATTGTTTTGATTTTATTATTTTCCTTGAAGTTACTAACGCGTGTATTTTATTATTAGAAAAAGATACAAGGCATCCAAGTAACTGCTTTAATTGATTTATTTATATTATGATATAGAAATCATGTCTAGGTTGTTATTATGATTCCTAGTATCATGTTTAGGGAAAAGGTTATAATATCAAATATGACAGTTGTGATTCATGCGATGCTTTCTATTTCTTTCCTAATATCATGTTAGTATCATGTTAGGGCTAAAGCTTTGAACCTTATTGTTTAGTGACATGCTAGGGTTTGTTATTAATCTTGTTAGTATCATGCCTAGGATCATGCTAAAATTATGCTTTAACATGATTATTTTAATTATTATTATTATTATTATTATTATTATTATTATTATTATTATTATTATTATGTTGCTTGATATTTTATTGTTATTGCTTGATCACACCTTTTATGTATGTTTAAAGGGAATTTGTACTTGTAATCACGTTTAATAAGATAATTAAAAATCTTGTTTAGGGTTAATTTTATTATAATTAAAGTGATTGCGAATAATAGATTTATTTGTGCATTAATATTCAACCAACATAGATAAACAGGTTTAGGGTAAACCTATTGATTGCATGTTAGTCAGAAGCGCACATGAATACGAGAAGAATAAAGTAGAGGCCTATTATTAGGGCAGGTTCAATCTCTTTTAGGTTGGAATTGTACCTTCATCCCCGAATTTCCAGTATTGGTTCCAGATCTATTGGATTTAACGATCTCCTAGATCGTTAAGGGGTGTAATAACCTTCACCCTATGAACGGTTTACAAGTTCCTAAAACTTGTTGGAAACTCTTTTGCTCTAGCTTCCTTCCTTTTGGACGCCATAATTCTTAAGTGTATGATCACAGTGGAGTTCAAGTTTAGGGTAATGCTTGAAATATTCCCAACAGAACCTATGGATGTCATTGGCAAAGAACTTCTGCGGAAGAAGTTCCTTGTCCACTGAGACCCCTTGTGAGCTAATGCCCTGGAACTTATAGTCATTGGATGGTTGGTTCAAACTTTCCTCCATTCGTTGCATTTTTAGTTGTCTCGCATGGTCTTTGACTTGAAGAGCCATAGTCTTCATCATCTCATCACATTAGCCAAGTATTGCCTAAGTTGATCGGCTTCTTCTTGAGTTGCCATTATCCTCTTAGCCTTTCTCTTTTGATGGATTTGTTTATCAAAAATTAGAACTTGGATGAAGGTGTTTTCCTTTATTATCCGACCTTCTCTTCTTGCCCAAGTATTGTATATTAAACCATTCGTTTTTTAATGACTTGACTCAAATTGACTTTGATTTTATTGTTTTTTTTTAAAAAAAAAAGAAAATATTTTTGGGAATCAAGTTTAAGGTTCAAAAATTATGGTTTAATTAGAGGATTAATATTCAACTTACCCCCCCTAAAAAAATGACGGAAAACACGCGCACACAAGACTCTCTAGACATAGTCAAAGTGAAACATACATAAAGTGTGTGCCTTTAATGGTGATTGAATGTGACATGCTTTGACATTTGTGTAAGACCATGAAACTATGTGCTTAGACTCAATTAAGGACTAAATCAATATTCTTACTTTTAATAAATCGATTAATTAGACTCGGTGTGAGGACTCGAGCAAGAAACTAGACTATCGCTAAAGCAGCAGAACTGTCGCCACACACTAAGACCGAGCGTCGTGCGACAGAGTTGTCGCATAAAGCTTGACACTGGCGTGTTGCGCCACAGTCCAAATTCCTTCGCCATTACTGGAGCAGTCATCAGGGGTTGTTTCCAGTATTTTACTCTAAAGGGACAGCCTATAGTCGTACTAAGTCCAATTTAATCAGTTTATTTAGACTCATATTAATTAATTAATTAAGCAAAGTTCTTTAGTCATTAATTAATTTATTAGACTTATTCAAAAGTCAACTAAACGGTTAGTATAAGCACACATAGGATATGCACAAGTAAGAATGCACAAGTAGTCAAGTAAGCACAATATGATGCAATGAGTTTGCAACCTAACCATGGCTCTAGTTCTCTAAAGTTCGGAATATGGGTTAGTCAAAGAGGGTCCACGGTTGTGAGTCCGGATGCACCACGCGGAAGCCTTACCTTTGGAAGGGTTGGCGCGAGTGGATGGGACCCTGCGAGTTAAACTCGCTTCCACGATTTAGTGAATCCAACAAACTCGGATGTACCCTTCGTTGCCATGAGCGTTCGATTGGGTAGATGGAGCGTTAATTTCCAAAGGGTTCTGACCATATGTAGAACACATATGGGTTCAGAATAGTGAGAAAAACTCAATCAATAAGTAGAATAGAGCGAATAGTCCTACAATCGGTCAAAACAAAGAAGTAGATTTCTAGCTCGATATTGGAAGAACATGGCGCGAGACAACAAATCGAGTTTGGCGCCAAGAGATAGCTCTGTCGCTAAATGACGATTCTGTCGCACAGCAACAGAGCCATCGCAAGGCGCTGGCTATGTTTTCTCAGCGCCGATTCCTACATGCCTCAGCAGCTTTCTATTCTTTGAATTTTTTGATTTTTTGTAGCGTTTTTTCGATCCTAGCTGTGAAAGATATTTCCCAAATTTCCAATGTGTAAAAATACTATGTATTGACGCATTACGGATGGTCTATCCAATGCGGACCTTTTTTATGCTTATGTTAATAATGTCAATCAAAATTACACACATGAGTACTTAGAACTTTTTGAGTCTCATCCACTCATTCTAAATTATTACCAAAATAAATTTTAAAATTAAAATAGAAATCCTCCCCAATGAAGTCGCCAAAAAACTTTATGGAATATTTCAAGCATCCCACACTTGAGCCCCACAGTGATCATACACTTAAGCATGGTGGCGTCCAAAGGGAAGGAGCCTAGAGTAAAAGAGTCGCCAACAAGTTTTAAGAACTTGTAAACCGTTCACAGGGTGAAGGTTACTCCCCTTTCACGATCTATGAGATCGCTAACTCCATAGTGCTCTAGAACCATGACTGGATATTTGGGGATGAAAGTACAAATCCAACCTAAAAGAGATTGAATCTTCCCTAAAAACAGGCCTCTACTTTATTCTTCTCATATTCATGTGCGCTTTCTGACTAACATACAATCAATATAATAAGCCTAAACTTGTTTATTCTATGTTAGTTGAATATTCATGTACAAGCAAGACTATTATTTGCGATCACTTGAATTATAATCATATTAGCCTAAACAAGATTATTAATTATCTTATTAAGCGTGATTACAAGTACAAATTCCCTTTAAACATGCATAAAAGGCGTGATCAAGCAATAACAATAATAATATATCAAGCAACAAAATAATCACAATCATCATCATCATATTCTTAAAAAAGCATAATAAAATTAGCAAGATCCTAGGCATGACACTAACAAGATTAATAACAAATCCTAGCATATCACTAGACATTAAAGATCAAAGCTTCAACCCTAACATGATACTAACATGATAGAAGGAAAGAATAGGGAGCATCCCATAAAAACATACATGATATTAAAAATCTTAGTTATTACCCTAAACATGATACTAAGAAGCAATAAAACATACTAACATGATATTAGGAATCAAAATAATCAAAGCATGATTTCTATATCAAATAATAACAATTAAAGTAATTTATCTGATGCCTCGTATCTCTTTCTTATAAAAAATACACGTGTTAGTAACTTCAAGGAAAATATTAAACCAAACAATTAAATTAAATAATTAAAATAAGGATTTGGGACCAAACCCTCAGAAGTTATCAACCTTTCATGTCTAGGGCCAAGGCAACTTCGAACTTGGCTAGGTGTGTCTAGGAATTGAGAATGTGGAATGTCGTAAGAGGGAAGGTTTAGAAAAAGAATAGAGAGAGAATAAGCTTCTAGCTTTAGAGAGAAGAGATAGATGAAATTGTTAATTGTTGATGAATAAAAACGGGGAGATACAACCCCTATTTATAAGAAAATAGACCGGAATTGAAAACAAATCAGAATTTGGATCGAAATAAAACTGATGCATGTCGCGAGCGACAGAGCCTGTTGCCATGAGACAAGAATCATGGATGGAGACAAGCCCTGTCATTTGGCGACAGGCTTGTCGTTATGCGGCAATTAAAAGGATAAACACACTTTTGTACGGAATCCTTCTCTTAATATAATTAAGCGATAAAAACCCCATATAATCAATTTTAAATCAGATTTATCATAATAAAACACTTGTTTTATTTCAAACCCAATTCATTATTTTTCTAAAATATTAATTATCAATCCTAATGCTATTAGAACTCAAAATAACCTTTTAGATTATTCTAGAAGACTATAATCAATCCTAATAACTTTAGGAATAATAATTAATAGGCCCTCCACTAGATCATTGGGCCATAAAACCTTTTCAGGCCCAAATTAGTATTTGTACCATAATATCCTCATTATTCATCGGCTTTGGGCTTATAAATATCATTGGAAAGCCCTTTACGAGCCCAACCCAATTACACTATTAGTGGACCCTTATTATGGACCAAGCTATTTTCATAGATTAAAAACAGAAAGAAAGATTTTTTTTTAAAAAAAACAAACACATCACAAGACTGTTCACACTTTCACCTTATTCGATAATCAAGCGACGTGAAAAGTATTCATCACTGGGTTTGGTTTTTGAGAGACACATTTGGGTGTCTACAGTATTACATACACCCCCACTTAAGAAAGGCAACGCCCTCATTGTGCTTGGACTCCTAGGAACCCCAGTATTATGCCTAATGGCAACCGGGTATCCAAAGTGTTAAACCTAGTCTGGATACGGCCATATAGCCCTGGAATTCACCCCTGCTAAGCGTATGACATAGAATTAATTATCCACAATTAGCACGCAGTCGCAAGGTTGCTCTGTTACCATTTATAACACCCTGACCCCAAACAAATTAGGGAGGGGCCTATAGTCACGAAATGCACACTCAGGGCCAAATATAAAAGTTGTAGACTACGTAAAGATGGCTTGGAAGAAAATAAGCTCTTTACGCAGTCTTAACTAGTCCAAGTGAACCAATAAAAAAGTAAGTCGGAGTAGGACTAAAGACAGGGAATTCCCTAGGAGAAGGTTTTCCTCACAGACCAACACAAGTCTTTCCAGCGCATTTGTACTCACTCAAAACCCTGGTAAAACTTCCCATGAGGTCACACACCCATCCCAAAACTACTCCTAGCTGAGACTATCTTAGCATATGAGCTCCCTAAAAGGAAGATGCATCTTGTTGGTATGAGTAGTATATTAAATTACTTTAAAGCAATCATGAGAGGTATTACATTTTCTTTTGTTTGTTCTATTTGAAATCTTAAGAGATTCTAATACATAGAATCTAGTACTTAAAGGGTTTTCTAAAGTTCAAAATATATTCATGTAAGATATTGTTACATTCGTCTTATTTTTATGTTTAAATATATGTAATTTTTATAATATTTTACAATGAGTAAGTTGAGACTTTTTAATTATAATATTGCATTGAAAACCATGTATATATCAAATAGGAAAAACAGATAAACACTAAAGGGAGTATTTATATATGTAGATATGTTTCAAGGTTAAACTAAGAGAATTGAGATTATCCTCCAATGATCAAGCTAAGGTTTGCAGTGAAGCTCTAATCACTAAGGTTTGGAATGAACTTTAGGTTAATTTAAATTTGGAAGGATTCGAGTGATGTCATTTGATTGAAGGGAAATCACTTAGAAGGAAATTTTATCAACAACTACTAATTAAAGCACGTGTTTTGAAAACGACTATCTATTAAAAAATTAAAAGAACTACCACAAAGTTGTAAAAATTTTATGTAGCACTATCACTCTAATAATTTTTGCTAGAATCTTCGACATTTGGTTTCACTTTTATCACTTTTTACCTTTATGAAGGGTATGTAATTTAGTCAATTTAGATGGTGATTTTATGATTTAAAGGTAAAATGTGGAACCTACATGCCGAATATTCTAGTTGCAATTATTAAAGTTGTAGTGCAACGTACTTAAACTTTTTACAATTTTGTGGTAGTTCTTGTAAAAAAAATTCTAATAGGTAGTTGTTTTCAAAACAAACGCTTTAATTGGTAGACATGACAAAATTCCCCCCCATAGAAAAATCGATCACATTGCTAACACCTACTCAATAATATCATCAAAGGCGTAGGTATCCCATGAGATGTCATTGAGAATCTAGTCCAAGGGGATAAACATATTTAAAGGATAAGAAACGATGTGTTTAAACCCTAAACATTAAGGGCATGTTCAGTTCAGCTTAATTTCAGTTCAGTTTAGTTTAGCTCCAATCATTTCAGTTTTGTTCATTTCAGCTCAGCTCATAATTTTCTTCTCTCATAAAATATTCATTTCAGCTCTATTCAATTCAGTTCAGTTCACTTCAACTCCCATCATTTCAGTTCAATTTAGTTCAGTAAATGTTAACAAACGACCCTAAATACAAGAGAATATTTTTAGAGCCATAAAAATACACAAAAATTATGTAAACATTACATGGCCATGAAAGAACGATTGTGCGACGAAAGACATTACAAAAAATATTAAACTCTCGCTATAATTAATTAGGAGAGAATTTGCGTGATTAATCAATGCACTCTTTCTTGGTTGGCTTTGGGTTATAAATAATAAAAATAATTCTACCTTTAGGTTATTTTTAAATAATCCCACCTTTACCCCCGATCGTTCTAATGGTCCCAACCGGTCAGTTAATTTGTTATAGCAAGTTACTTGACACATGTTGGCACCTGATTAGTCTAAAAATTAAGATTTAAAAAAATAAAAAATAATAAAATAACAATTAATTAATTTTAGAAACCACCCACTAGCCAAACCACCTCCCTTGCCACTGATTCCGGTAAGCCAACCTCCCCTGCCACCCCTCCTTTGAACCACCGTCGAACCCCCTCCCATGAACCATCGTCGAACCCCCTCCTTCCAACCCGCACAAACCTCCCTTTGAACCACCCTCAAACCCTCACGAAACCATAATCCTCTCCCCTTGAATCACCCTTGAACCCCTCTTTCCCTCCCTCACAAAACCAGGTGTTCCTAACCCCCTATCCTGAACCATCCTCGAACCCCTTCCTCCGTCATGAAATCATGTGCAGTTGAATCTCGTCCCTCCGCCACGAAACCACAATTTTGACCTCCCGTCACTCTCTCTTGCCTTGATTTCGGCCGCTCAAACCACCTCTCTCCTCCCCCCCCATCACACGAATTCAGATCTAATGGTCTGGTGGAGTATTGCGGTGGATAGAGCAGGTGGTCTAGTGGAGGGGGTGGCTGGCTGCTCCCCTCCCCCCCCCCCCCCCCCCCCCTTTTAAAAAAATCATTTTTTTAATTTAAAATTTTTAGACAAATTGTATGCGGACACGTGTAGTTTAATCCAAAATAAAAATTACCTTTGCAACAGGTAACCGGTCACTTTGGACCATTGGGAGCAGATTAGGGGCAAAGATGGGCTTATTTAAAAATAAACCAAAGGTGGGATTATTTTTAGCAGACGACCCAAAGGTAAGATTATTTCGGGAAATTTTTCCTTTAATTTAAGTGTTATACATGGACATATTTAGTTGTTATGCTGCCAAAATTAGCCTAAATATCCCTTTTATGTCTCTTCTTAGAGAATTAAGCTAGATGCATAGTTTGGGTATATTAGCTCGACCTAAACTTGAGAAAGTATACTGCTTCCTTTAATCATTTAGAGAAACTAGATCATTTAGAAAGCTTAATATGACTTTCTTTCAGCATTGTAGCATGACATCACCATACGAGGATGTTCCCGGGGAGACGGGCTTTCTAAACCATCACCATAAGGCATAGATCTTGGGCCCAAAGGCTAAATGGAAGAATGCTTCCGGCCACGATGTGACTTAGAAATGGGTCACTACTATGGGTGAGATCTTGGAATCGGTTGGGCGGAAAGTGAAGTATATGGCAAGTTCCATGGAAGAAAAATATCCTCAATTCTTATCAGATTTTGGTAGTCTACCAGTCAGGTCTATTATAAGACTAGTTGGTAGTCTTCATTAGAATTCTACAAGCATTTGGTCCATAAAAGTAAGCACATTGTAATCTGGACCAAATTCTTGTAAAATTTTGATCAAAACTTCCAATTGGTCTTATTATGGACCTGACTTGTGGACTATCAAACTCCGAAAAAATTTGAGGATATTCTTCTTCCATAGAACATGCCATATACTTCCTTGCCATCTTAACTGATTCCCGACCAGAAACCATTTTCTACTTGTAGGCGTCATTTGAAGCGCACCTACATTAAGCATATTGTGAATACAATTGGCACTCATAGGAAGTGGGAATTGACATATACGATTAGGGATACGATTAGAGACAAAGCAAAGTAGGGAGCCGCCAACAAGTTTTTAAGGAACTCGTAAACCGTTCACGGATCATTAAAAGGCAACCATAATAAGGGACAACGATATGCAACAACGATTGACCTGTGAAGGTTACACCCAATTAATAATTTTTGAGATTACTTATAACTTCATATGGTTCAGAACCATGAAAGGAGGATCGGGGATGATGGTACGAAGTGAGTCATGTAGTCACATTCACCCGTATTGGCCTCTACTCGATTCTTATAGTGAAAAGTGATTCCTACAATCTCAAAGGCATACAAAAAAATATTCTATTCGCTCCAAACTATTATTATCCTAAATTTTTTGAATATTAATGCAACATATATATAATTCTAAATGTTGTGATCACTTTATTTAAACAACAAGATTAAAATAAGACCTAAACCGATCATCCAAATTATCTTATTAGGCGTTATATTCAATTACATGTTCCCTTTAAACATGCTATATGGTGATCATAAAAAATACAATAGAATCAACATTAATACTGGAAGCAGTTGAACAATAATATTTAACAATTAATATATGATAAACATAATAAAATCGTTAGAAAGATAATAGCAACAAAAGGAGCATGATTCCTTACTTTGATTTTGTTTGCTTGCAACTATAAAATAATAAACGCATTAGTAACTTCAAGAAAAATTAATAAACAACAATGTAGGGAATATTTCAAGCATTACCTCAAACTTGAACCTCATTGTGATCATACACTAAAGTAAGATGACGTCCAAAGGGAAGGAAGATAGAGCAAAAGAGTCACCAACAAGTTTTAGTAACTTGTAAACCATTCACAGGGTGAAGGTTACACCCCCTTAACGATCTAGAAGATCGTTAACCAAGACTGGAAGTTCTACGATGAAGGTACAAATTCAATCTAAAAGAGAAAGAACCAGCCCTAATAATAGGCCTCTACTTTATTCTTCTCGTATTCATGTGCGCTTTCTGACTAACATGCAATCATTAGGTTTACCCTAAACCTGCTTATCAATATTAGTGGAATATTAATGCACAAATAAAACTATTATTGGGGATCACTTGAATTATAATAACCCTAAACAAGATTATTAATTATCTTATTAAGCGTGATTACAAGTACCAATTCCCTTTAAACATGCATGAAAGGTGTGATCAAGAAATAACAATAATATAATATCAAGCAACATAATAATCATCAAATTTTATGTAAATTATCTGTTAATTATCATATAACATGAAATAATTCGTAAATTAACAAATTACGTAAACAATTCGTAAATTAACAAATTACGTGAAACAGTTTGCTAATTAACAAATTACATTAAATTACATAATTCAACACAACAGTAATCATCATCATAATCATAATTACCATAATAATCATAATTAAAATAATCATGTTAACAATAAATCATAATAATAACAAGATTCTAGGCATGATATTAACAAGATTAATAACAAACCCTAACATGTCACTAAGCAATAAAAACGAAAGCTTTAACCATATCATGAGACTTTCATGATATTAGGAAAGAAAATAGGAAGCATCCTTTTAATCATACTTGATATTAGAAATTTTAGTTATTACCCTAAACATGATACTAGGAAAAGCATCCTAACATGATACTAGGAATCAAAATAACAACCTAAACATGATTTATGTATCATAATATCAATAAAACAATTAAAGCACTTACTTGGATGCCTCGTACCTCTTTCAAATAACAAAATAAACGCATTAGTAACACCAAGGAAAATAATAAATCAAAAAATCAAATTAAATTATTGAAAGAGAGATTTAGGACCAAACCCTCAAAAATATTAAACTTTTCACGTCTAGGGCGAAGGCAACATCGAACTTGGCTAGGTGTGTCTAGATATTGTGTATGCGGAATTTAGTTTGTAAAAGGGTTGGTTTAGAAAGAGAGAGAGAGAATCAAGAAATTTTTTATGAGAATTGATGATTGAAAACGGAGGTCCATGGACCCTATTTATAATAAAATAGTCAGAAACAACAAAATTTATGCTTAGTAAAAACGAATCATGAATAACTAGAATGAAACCGTTAGTCCCCAGCAACGGCGCCAAAATTTGATAGGCGTGTCGCGTACCTAACAAAAATATACCTAATATGTAGACGGGCAAGCAAGGGTCGGATCCCAAGAGACTATGGTTCAACTAATTAAATAGACTCAAGTAAGTACTAAGAAAGTAACCAAATCAAATAATTGAGGATTAATAACTAAATATCAAGAATGATAATTAAACTAAATAATATGATAATCAAATACTACAGACATCCAAGATCAAGCATTACCACGAATACAATTAATGCAATAGTTGTTCTACCCCTAACATATAATTCAATTGATTAAAGAGGAAAAGTAATCCCTGAATAGTACCAACGGTCTCTCTCGAATTATCAATGGCTTCCCTAATCACAATCAAACCTACTTCCGTGGAATCATGCAAATTAAAGACCTTGAGCACATTAATCTAACTTCCTAATCATCCATTCAACTACTCCCGTGATGAACTTCAAACCCTTAATTGATTTATTCAAACCCGTCAAAACCCAACTCCCATTGGTGGATTAGTAACAATACCAATTATCCCTAATCTAGTATTGGCATGAGCATAATCAATTAAGCATATCAATTGCAATTATCATTAGAGAATTTAAAGAATTAAATCAAGCATTAATCATATTCGGGTTCCGCTAGATCTTGGAATAGGGAAACTACTCACACATATTAATGAAAACAAGAATGATAATCAATAAAGAAAACATAATTAACAATAATAAAATATAAGAATTGAGAGAAGAAATCAATACTTGAAATTAATTATGAAATCTTGAATCTTGAAAAGAAAAACTCTAGAAAAATAATATGGAAGAACGTAATACCCAAAAAGAAGTCTAAAATAGTATATGAAAAGTGATTAATAAAATACTATCTATAACCTGTTTATATCCTCTCATAAAACTAGGTATTTCTATCTTAATAGGACTCTTAAACGCTGCCAAAATGAGCTTCCACATGTGGGTTGTAGCATGAAGAATACCGCCACAACCGGGCTGTGGAGTGGGCTGTCTTCGCCTCTCCCTTGCTCCGACATAGACGCCCACAAACAGGTTGTGGCCAACAGATTACACGCCACAACCTTGTTATGGAGTAGGCTGCCACAATGCTCCCTTTGATGCTCCATTGGTGCTAGAAACGCTCCATATAAAGAAATATCTTGCAATCAAAATAAGTTCCACGCAAATTGAGCCCTATTCCTATAAAAACAAAAACAAACAAACCGAGAAGAGCAATATCGAAATAGGAAGAATAATAACTCAAAAAGATTAGGAGAATGAAGAAAACACAATAAAACAAGACCAAATATCACATATAAATCGTGTATAATATCGTGTTATCAAATTCCCCCAAACTAAACCTTTGCTCGTCCTCGAGTAAAGCAACGAATAAATAAATCAATACTTCACACCAAAAATAATCAAAATCAACAACCACTAATTCAAGGTAAATCCAAAAAATATGCTTCAAAATCAACCAATCTCATCCATTCAATCATTCATCCTCCCTAAAAATTGTCAAATAGAGCAAACCACAAGAGCATATAGAATTCAAGACTAGTGCTCACACACTCGACTCTCAATTATGTGGCGAGTAAAAGATGTACTCGATCGCTCTCCATCCCAACCCCATCATGTGAACTTTGCCCTCCTAACTCACACACTCGTGAAAAAGACATACACTCAACCTAATATTCGACTCAGAATATGTGAAGTCATTCCTTGCATTGATAAGTAACTACTTTCACATTTGCACAACTCTATGCACAAAGTTTGGAAGGTCTTTAAAGCTTGTAATGTAAGTTTAGGGTAACAGGTAGGATAAATTTGGGAAAATGTGAGAGAAAAGCAATGCTTAAGGGATCTAAATTCCTAGCAAACCAAGGCCAAAATAAATAATGACCAATCATTCCCAACATAACTCAACTCCACCAGTTACAATTTCACTCATAAAAAAAATGTAGAACTTGAGTAAATAGACAAACTTTGAACTCTTCTACTTGATTTTTCTTATTCAAACTCATTTTTTTCTTTTGCTCAACCTTCACTTAGAACATTTGAACATTAAACAATTATTTTTCTTTCTTTTGAAGTTTACTTTTTATTTTTTTTTACTATAGAAATTCAACTTCCAAAATCATCAAAAATAAACCACAATCAAGAATAAATATCTTCTCAATATCACCCCAAATTGTGCAAATAAATAGCACACCACAAACTCCCTCACCTCATGCACTAATTGCTCCCCCAAGCCAAGCTTGGTACTAGTAAACAATGGGACAAAACCGGCTTGTAATGCGGCTAATAAATAACAAAAAGGTCATGGAAACAACATGGGTAGCAAGAAAGGAACAAATGTATCTAATTTCATCTGAAGGCCACCTAAGAGAACAATGCCTTCGTCCTCCTCAATGTGCATAATAATGAGTCATAAAACACTATTTATAGTAGCAAACCAATACTAAAATTCATTGGCATACCAGGAACTAAAACACATTCCTCACCAAATCAACTAGTCAAGCACTATATTCACAAGCAGTTGGACAAAATTGACGCATGTTAAGGCATCCAAGCAATCAAATATCAAATCATGACTAACCTATCCACAATACTCATCATCATATACCAAGAATCAAAATAATTTTCATGTATGGGGCACAGGGAAGCATGATTTATTATTCATTAGAACGTATTTTTGGATTTTTTTAAAATTTTTGAAAGCAATAAAACTAACCTAGAAGGCAATATAATCTATACTAAGCACATCAAAAAAAAAAAAAAAAAATAAAATAAAATAAAAAGAGAGAGGGTGAAAGATATACCAAGCGCACACGAGAACCTTCCCCCAAGCTAAAGTAGACAATGTCCTCATTGTCTTAAAGGGAAGATAGTAGTCAAGGTAACTACTCCTCATCATCACCACATCAATTTCACCAAACCCTCAAGGATTTCAATGCGTCTCTTTGGAACAAATTTGGGCAAAAATGAAACAAAGTGTTAGTGGGAAAAAGTCCAAATTTGAGTCAAGTGTACTCTTTTGATCATAACTTTTGATATATAAGTGATAATTCAGTGATTCTAATTGCATTGGAAAGTAGACTTGAATATCTTTCCAATGATAGGTCACACGCCTAAATCCGATAAGAAACGCAAAGTTATGGCCTATAGAAGTTGAAAAATTTTGCTGACGCTACGCACGCCCGATTGGGCGAGCTCTGCCTGATCGAATACGTGCAGTTCCAGCCTGAATGAAGCCTTCTCTAGCTCAAAATCTGCACAAAAACAAACTCCCACAAGCATAAGTTATACTCTTCTTACCTCTTAAAAATAAAAAGTAATATAAAATAAAATAAAACACACACACACACACATATACAAGAAAAAACTAAAAGCAAAATAAAGTACGAGTTGCCTCCCGCAAAGCACTAGTTTTTAAGGTCATAAGCTCGACCTCCTTTTGTAGCTCAACCTGGATCACCACCACACAGAGAGGATACTCTACAATCTTGTCTATAAATATGTCCACCTCTATTAGAGTTGATATGATTTGTATCCGAACTCATTTTCATGTAGCTAAAGCCATCATATGTTGGAATGTCGTCCTCTTTTCTCCCAAGATTTCTATTAGATACACACTTATCAACCAAAGGGTTAGTAGCATCAATTCTCAAGCAAGTACCACCATTAAAAGTGAAACTATGGTCATTAAAGATCTTAAACTCTACTTGCTTATCTTAAGCCCTAATGGTCACTTTTCTCTTAAGAACATCTATTACTGCTTGACTTGTAGCAAGGAAAGGGCGGCCAAAGATAATCGGGATCTTATGGTCTTCTGTCATGTCCATTACAACAAAGTCAACAAGAAAATCAAGTTCACCAACCCTAACCAGTACGTCTTCAATTACACCCTTAAGGAGTCTAATAGTCCTGTCAGCCATTTGAAGAGATACAGAGGAAGGTTTAAGGTTTTTCAGACCTAATTTGTCATACACTGAAGAAGGCATTATATTAACACTAGCACCTAGATCACACAAGACCCTATCAAAGTATGTTTCGTTTATCATACAAGGGATAGTAAAACTACCGGGATCATGCAATTTAGGTGGTAGGCTTTCATGTAAAAGATCAGGACATTTTTCCTTTACTAAAAAATTTCTAATTTCTTACAATTATGATCATGATCTAGAACTCCCTTCACAAAATTTGCTAATTGAGGCATTTGAACCACAAGATCGAAAAAAGAGATGGTGGAATATACCTTCTTAAGAGTCTCAGAATACTTCCCAAAATGCTTATCAAGCATGGCTTTTGATAACCTTTGCGGGAATGGCATCGGTTCCTCATAGGCTTGTAGGGCAACATATTTGACACCTTCATTCACATGCATTTCTGTTTTTGACTCCAGATTGCATACTTTCTCCTCTAATCCTCCCGTAGTCAATTCATCTCTCTTCACAAAATTTGCATTGCATTGTTTCGTTTTGAGTTTCGCTTGATCTTGAAGAGTTGTTAGATGACTCACTTGTTGTGAAAGTTGAGAAAAATGAGTTTCTATCCTCTTATTTTGAGAAACAAGCAATTGAATCGAGTTTTCAAAATATTCATTTTGGTTTGCTTGTAACTCAAATTACTATGATATAAGCTCTTGTTGTTGACATTGGGAGGTAGAAAAAGTCTCCATAACGGATTCAACATTTGAAGATTGAGGTAGTGGTTGGTGTATGGATTGAAGATTGTTAAGTGCCCGTTCTTGAAAAACGGGTTGTGGTGGAGGATTAACTTGAGCCTGATTGTTCATATATGAGAAACCTTGATGATTTCTCCACCCTTCATCAAATAGCCTTGTGGAGGTTGTGGTATAAAAAGCATTATCTTTCTCAATCGTCAATCCATCATAATTGGGTTGACACTCCCGCGTAGTATGGCCTTGTGTTCCACACATTTGACAAGTTTCCATTGAGGGTCGAGGAGAACCGGCTTGGAGTTGATTGACTTTATGAGTTAATTCCTGCATAGAACTTGTTAACATGGTTATAGCATCAACATCATGTTTATTACCTCTATTGGTAACATTTCGTCCCCCTAGATGGTAATTATCATTAGCCGCCATCTTCTCAATCAAAGCCTTCGCATTGGTTGGGTTCTTAGTCATGATAGAACCTCCGGACGCAGCGTCAATGTATATGCGAAACTCATGGGTCAAACCATTATAGAACGTTTGTATCAACATCCACTATGGAATACCATGGAGAGGGCATTGTCTTTGCAATCGCTTAAATCTTTTCCATGCCTGATATAGGGATTCATCATTAGATTGATGGAAGGTAGATAGCGCGTTCCTTAATTTTGTCGTTTTATCTTGCCCCAAAATTTTCACTAAGAAGGCCTTGACAAGCTTATCCCACGTATCAAAAGAACCAATACCTTCATCTTGTAACCATTCCCTTGCTATATCCCGTAGTGAAAAAGGGAAAAGGAGTAGTCTAATAGCATCATCAATGACACCATTGAGCTTCATAATGTCACATTTCTCCAAGAAACTGTCTATGTGAGTCATAGGGCAATCATTCGGTGAGCCCGCAAAAGAATCACTAGAGATGAATTGTATGAACTGGGGATTCAATTGAAAGCTCTGAGCGGTGACAGGTGGTCTAACAATACTAGAGAGGAATCTGGTTGTTGTATCAGGAATGCCATACTCCAAAACAGATTTTGTTCCTAGGTCGACCATGTTTCTTGTGTGTCGATTTCTCCTTCTTTTACCTCTTTGTCTTCTTGCAGTAGCTTCGATCTCATAATCAAAAGGTGCTAGATCTTCTAAACCTGAATTTCTAGTTTGCATGCATTAAAGAAACTAAAATAGGAGATCAAAGACATAAGGGACAATAGCCGAAGCAACAAAATTTATGCTTAGTAAAAACGAATCACGAATAACTAGAATGAAACCATTAGTCCCCGGCAACGGCGCCAAAATTTGATAGGTGTGTCGCGTACCTAAAAAAAATAAACCTAATATGTAGACGGGCAAGCAAGGGTCGGATCCCAAGAGACTATGGTTCAACTAATTAAATAGACTCAAGTAAGTACTAAGCAAGTAACCAAATCAAATAATTGAGAATTAATAACTAAATATCAAGAATGACAATTAAACTAAATAATATGATATTCAAATGCTAAAGACATCCAAGATTAAGCATATCAATTGCAATTATCATTAGAGAATTTAAAGAATTAAATCAAGCATTAATCATATTCGGGTTCCGCTAGATCTTGGAATAGGGAAACTACTCACACATATTAATGAAAACAAGAATGATAATCAATAAAGAAAACATAATTAACAATAATTAAATATAAGAATTGAGGGATGGAATCAATACTTGGAATTAATTATGAAATCTTGAATCTTGAAAAGCAAAACCCTAGAAAATAATATGGAAGAACGTAATACCCAAAAAGAAGTCTAAAATAATATATGAAAAGTGGTTAATAAAAGTCTATCTATAACCTATTTATATCCTCTCATAAAACTAGGTATTTCTATCTTAATAGGACTTCTAAACGAGCTGCCACAGGTGGGTTATGGCATGAAGAAAACCACCACAACCGGGCTGTGGAGTGGGCTATATTTGCCTCTCCCTTGCTCCAATATAGACGCCACAACCAGGTTGTGGCTAACATATTACAAGCCGCAACAAGTTGTGGAGTATGCTGCCACAATGCTCCCTTTGATGCTCCATTGGTGCTAGAAACGCTCCATATAAAGAAGTATCATGGAATCAAAATAAGTTCCACGCAAATCGAGCCCTATTCTTATAAAAACAAAAACAAACAAACCGAGAAGAGCAATACCAAAATAGGAAGAATAATAGCTCAAAAGATTAGGAGAATGGAGAAAACACAATAAAACATGACCAAATATCACATATAAATCGTGTATAATATCGTGTTATCAAAATTAGAGTTGATTTGGGGCCAAACCTTCAAACAATTATACCTTTCACACCCTGATTTAAGTATAGAACTACTGGTTAAGTACGGACTCCTTGGAGTTCTTAAGGGAATTATTGTGGAAGAATAAGGTAGCCTAGTGTTTAGGCTAGAGCATAGAAGAGAGAAGAGAGAATAATTTTTGGTGTGGGAA
Organism: Chenopodium quinoa; assembly: GCF_001683475.1. Lineage (NCBI taxonomy): Eukaryota > Viridiplantae > Streptophyta > Magnoliopsida > Caryophyllales > Amaranthaceae > Chenopodium > Chenopodium quinoa. Next base: position 1,004,936 of record NW_018744504.1, on the reverse strand, counting down.
GAAAGAGAATGATTTTTAGTGTCTCAAAACTAAGGAAATAAGCCTCATATTTATAATGGAAATGAGACGGGTAAAGCACGAAACATAAGAAACACTACTAGAAAACAGGCCACGGGAAATATTTAATTGGTAACACCCTGAATTTCGTCGGAAAACCCGTTTTCGACGGAATTTTCGTCGGAACTGGTTGTCAGAAACAGGTTGGTAGGAAAAACGTCCTTTTCCAATGGAAATTCCGCCGTTGCCAAATTTTTTGGCACTAAAAAAATTCGTCGTAAATTTTCGACGGATACAAATTCCATCGTAAATTTTCGACTGAATTTCCGTCGGAAATTTCTTTTTAAAAAATAAAAAAAAACACGCCGCACCACCACCGGTGCAGCGTATCACCACCTCAACTAACCATAACCACCGCCACTATCCCCTATATTAGACCACCACCAGCATGGACGACACCCACTATACACACACGCACACAAATCAGTGCCACCCACCACCACCACTACCTAGGGGTGAACATGGTCTGGTTTGGTGTGGTTTGAGTCTAAACCAAACCAAATCGTAAAATACGGTTTGGTCAATTTTCCATACCAAACGAAACCATATTAGTATTGAAACCAAACCAAACCAAACCGTAATAATGCGGTTTGGTACGGTTTGGTTTGCGGTTTATGATGAGATGACATTTTTTCCTAAAAATTGTCAAATATTAATAAATTTATAATAAAGTTCAAATAATTAGCCGAAGGGATTAAATTCTCCTACAAATTTTTAATAAAAATAACAACCAACTAATCAAGTGCTAAGTGCTAACACAATAACACATAATAAAAATAATACATAACAAATTGGCAGTGGAAAAAAACTATAGTATTATACTGACCGTATAATCTTTTAATGATTTTTCATATTTTTTTGTTTTTTATTTTTTTTATAATATATAATAACTATTTTAATTTATTTAAAAATTATTTAAATATTAAAATGTGGTTTACTGGTTTACGGTTTGGTTTGGTTTATAATTTTTGAAAAACCAAACCAAATCAAACCGCAAACCATATTTCCCAAAAAATCGAAACCAAACCGTATTTTTCCAAACCGCAAACCAAACCGCTAAAATGCGATTTGGTCTGGTTTGATTACGGTCCAGACCAAATTGTGTATATCCCTACCACTACCCCACCAAATCCAGATCCACCCACACCCAAGTTTTACTTAACTCTCCAAACATTAATGCAGACCAACCATTTGATGCTTGAATTTGCATAATTGGTGTAATAATAACAATCAGAGCACCTATGCTCCTCAAAATAGGGGTAATGATAGGTGAAACGTAAATCTAATATGTCTTGTTGATCTTAACCACAACGCCCTAATTCATAGCATTAATATACTTTCTAGCATCCTCCTTATTGATTATTGCTAACGAATTCCTCACCAGTGGCGGAACCAGGATTTATAATTTGGGGGGACAAATTTCAAATGTTTGATAAAGTCGACAAAAATTTTGAGAAAAAAAACGATGATCACATAAATTGCTTAATACGAGTATATATTTTTGTTATGGACAAGACAATTATTCTTATATGGCAAAAGAGTAGTTTTTATAAGTTTGTTTGCATAGTAAGAAAATTATCAAAAAAAAAAAAAAAAATGTTTGGTGAACCCCAATTTTAAGTTATGTGATCCCCGATAATCGAAAAATACAATTTATCAAATAATAACCGTTTAAACAATATGAAAATAGATATAAAGGGATTTGGGTTACATTGGAAGAAAAATAAACACAACTTTATTTGACTAATAAAATTATTACAGTGTGTTCTGTAAAATTAAAATTAGAAATTTAGTTCCAAACACTATAAAATGAAAATTTTGAATTTAAGCACACATAATTAAAGAGATTAAAAATATGGAGATATGAATTCATTACAAGTATTTGAATAGCACATTTTTAATCATTATAAAAAAAAGGCAGTACTTGATTAAATAGTTAACTGAGAATAGTTAGAGGTTTAAGAACTTATAATACTTTAAATTTATAAATTATATATTATAAAATGAAATCCAAAACAAGTATATAAGAAAAGGAAAATATCCAGGAACAAGAAAAAAAAGTTAAATGACAGCACTTTGTATAAACTATAAAATGAAATAAGTATTAAGTCTAAAAAGAGGGGGGAATTATACAAAATATTGTATGAGTGAGGAGTCGAAACTAGGAACAAGAGGAGAAAAAGAAGTCATATTCAAGGCCCAACAACCACTAAACCATCTCTTAACTTTGTGATACATACTCCCTCCGTACCTTAATACAATGCGTCTTTCTCTTTGTTAGGTGAGGAATAAATGCTCAAAAGAGGCATTTTATTAAGGGGCGGAGGTAGTATTGTTTATGTAATGTATATAAACGTTTTACGGTATCTTTTTATACTAACGAAAATCAAACCTCTAAAAAAAATGGGGGGACAGTTGTCCTCCATGTTCCTATAGGAGGAACTAGAAATTGAGGAAAGTTATGCATTAGTAAATGCATAACATTGATTAAAATATTATAAAAACACATGGTAGAGAGAGAAAAGAGGAGAGAGATAGGAAGAGAGAGGCATGTAGGTGGACCACACCTATTTTTTGGTCGGATTGTATCACGTGATGGGGGACCACATGCTGATTGTTCCACTGAAAGTTTATATAGTACCATTGAATCCTCAGTGGTACTATTTACGCATAAATTTAGTACAACTGATGCATATATAATACCATTATGTGCACATATAGTATTACTGTATATTCAATGGTACCATTTGATCATCCAATCATATCAGAATATTTATTTGTTTGTACATATTCATAATTACATGAATACCCTTTGTTATGCATTTCTAAATGTCTTACATTCCTCCCTTTAAAATTTCTTGTTTCTATTGTGGCTCCGTCACTGTTCCTCGCAATTTTTGTAGTTGGTCTGACCTCATCATCAAAGTCAGAGATATAAGGTGATCAAAGATCACAAGTGCTGTTACATTGCCTAATCACAATATCTTTTTTTATTCGTTGATATTTTTGTTTATTTTGACTTTTATTCTTCTCATTACCACTTGGTAATTGTTTAGATTTCTTCTTCATACCTTCCTTATCAGCCTGGTAAAATAAAAAGTCAAATTCATAACAAGTCTGGTAAAAGACATGTCAAGTTATTAAAATCAAGTTGGGTTTAATTGGGTCACATGAAGATTTTAGGTTGGTCCATAGTAGGTCTTGTCTAGCCGAGATATGGGTAGGGTTTGTTTCAGAGCAGATACATAAATGGTCAAGTAAAGTCAGTTATTTTTTCAAGTTTAAATGGTTTATTTTGAGTCAGATCAAATTTGGAGCTTGTATTATCAGATCTTATTGTTTTCAGGTAAACTATTGTAGACATCTGAAAATATCTCCTCAAAATCACACATGATAATGAACGGCCTTTCGCCGCCGTTATTAGGCGGGCTGAGTATTTATTCTCTGGAGTGCTTAAAATCCACGATCAGTCAAAACAGCTTACAGAATTGTCAACAAATCAATCCTAATGTTTAGTCAAAGCGTAGTCCAATTCACATTTTAGCCCAAACCCTTTTTAATTCATTTCGTATTATTTATTAATTTAGCCCAATTAATAAATAATAAACCTAAATATGCCTAGAACTCTGAAACGGTACCTAAAAATCACATATTTAATGATTAAGAATTAGGTTTAAAATGAATCTGGACTGATTTAAGGAAAACCCGAATACCGTATCACGGTATGTATATCGCGTGATGGTGTTGTGCACCGTATCATGGTATCCAGCACCATGTCACGGCACACATGCCTTGACGCGACTTCAGTCAGGGTTTTTCCGCGGCGCCTTATCATTTCTAGGGTTTCATGCATCACCTTGCTCATTTCCTCTATAAATACCCTGTTGATTTCCTCAATTTTGGGGCACCAAATCATTCTCTCTTCCTCTCTTATACATCAAAATATTTCACTCTTTCTCTCTTATGCTTTAGCCTAATACTAGCCTCCCTATTCTGTCACAATACTTTCCCTAAGCACTCCAAGGAGTCCATACTTGGCTCGGGGTTCCATCTTTGAACCAAGGCGTGAAAGGTAGAATTTACTGAGAGTTTGGACAAAATCAACTCTACTTTTTTTAATTTAATTGTTTTAATTTGATTTATATTTTTGTTGAAGTTACTAACGATTTTTTTTATGATGCAGCAATTCAAGGAAACACGAAAAATGAGTAACTAAACACTTAATTACTCTTATTTTTATTCTTTATTGCTACTATCATGATCAAGGTTGTTATTATAATTTGATTTGACTATCAATATTATAGTCAAATTGCTTCCAATATTATTGTTTGTTCTATTGTTTATTGTTGATTACCATATTGCATGTTTAAGGGAATATGTAAATGAACAATAACACCTAATAAGATAATTTGGACGACCAGTATAGGTTCCTTTTTAATCTCATTGTTTAATCAAGTGATCACAATATTTTAGAATTATATGTTGCATTAATATTCAACCAATTTATCATAATTATAGTTTAGAGCAAATTGAATATTTGTTTGTATGCCTTTGAAATTGCATGAGTCACTTTTCATAATAAGAATCGAGTAGAGGCCAATACGGGCGAATGTGACTCCATGACTCACTTTGTATTATCATCCCCAATCCTCCTTTCGTGGTTTCGAATCATATGGAGTTAGTAATCTCATGGATTATGAATGGGGTGTAACCTTCACGGGTCAATCGTTATTGCCTTTCGTTGTTCCTTACTGTGGTTGCCTTTTAATAATCCGTAAACGGTTTACAAGTTCCTTAAAAGCTTGTTGGGGGCTCCCTAATTTTCTTGTCCCTAATCGTTGTCCCTCATCGTATATGTCAATTCCCACTTCCTATGAGTGCCAAGAATATTCACACCATGCTTAACATAGGCGCGCTTCGAATGACGCCTACAACTATGAATTGATTTTAATTAAGTCGGGTTTGGATTGTAAATTATCAGGTTATATATCTTAACTTTGGATTGATTAAAAGTTAGATTTGGATTCGAGATTTCTCAGGTCAAATCAGTTAAAAAATGTCTAGATTGGACTTCAAGTAAATCTTTTGGGTTTGGTAAGTTTTTGACATCTCTAACTAAAATGGTAAAAAGAGGAATGCTAACAACAAAATAAAATAAAGTGAGTAGAACATAAAATAGCAAACTAAATTAAAAAGTGAGTAGAACAAAAAAAAAAACGACAAAAAAAAAAAAAAAAAACACCCGAGGGGATATATATCACTAATAAACATGTTGTCAAAAATTTACTTCTTACAAATTATCCCTTCTCACCATTTTAATAGTAATAATGGGCATAAAGTTCGATTCTAGAGGAGTCAACTCATGTAATTGGGTCGGGTTTGATGTATTCCACTCGAATCGTGTCGAATTTATGTTTGATGAAATTGGCCGCAACACCTTGAAGTATGGCTTAGGTGCACCAAGCACCCTGAACTTTATGTAGTAGCCAAAACACCACCAACTATGATGTTAGGTGCAACGCATGCAATAAATGAAATTTCTCAGTAACTTATTTCACCGGAAGGAGGTAAATCTTTAGTCTCTAGAACAATTATGTAGTCTTCCATCCACTTGGTACGCATGGATTCACCTCCTCCGGTGAAATAAGTGACCGAAAATTTTCATTTAAGGCACACGTTGCGCCTATCACCATAGTTGGTGGAGTTTTGGCTACTACGCAAAGTCCGTGGTGCTCAGTGCACCTAAGCCATACTTTAGAGTGTTGCGGCCAATTTTTCCTTTATGTTTTAGTCATACTAAATCATTCCGTCCATGCAAATCGAATTCTGAATCAACTTACTTTCGAATTAGGTCGGATCTAATTGAATTAGATTAGCTTTTGAGTTTTGACACCTCTGACAATCATTCCTTTTGTGAGGTAACCAAGTTCACTTCGAAATCATAATCCTTGTGCCACATGAATCATGCATAAATATTGTTGCCGTACGCCCACTTGCAATGGCTTGCGGTCGAACTTTTGACAGTGAAACATGTAGCACAACCACATATATGTACAAACTTCCGGAAAGAAAAATTCCAAAAGCGGATGAAAGCATATAGTAGGGCAAATGCATGCATATGATTACTTGAATAAAAACTAGTCCACTATTACTAATTCTTTTTATTCTCTTACTTCAATTTCATGATACCAAAATCTTTTTGTACTTTGAAAATAAACAGTTGTCTTTTTGGTTTGTAATACTTATCGCCTAAACTAAGTCCTCTTATCTATGGGATCTTGTGCTCCAGAATCCACTAAATCAAAGCCAATTTTTCTAAGACGTGGATATCTCCATCATTAAAGGGCCATTTATGGCATATTTTGAGGATATTAGTGGGGTTCTACTTCTTGGTTTAGGCAAAAATTTATAATTGACTTGATTAAAAAATGAAAGGGATTGATCATTGATGGCTCAGCTGTGCTTTAATTTCCCTAGTCCAAATAGAAATAAATAAGAACAAATTTTGAGAATTTAGTTTTACTTTATTTTTGATTTTATAATGATGCATCCACTTTTCATTGTATTTCTTTTATTTCCTCTACACACTTCTAATTTATTTCAAGGTAGCTTAGTAGATGTGTCTTACAATCTTACCAATTTATGCAACAATAATTGTACATTGAGAGTGAGCAATAGCTTAAGTGACCTAGTTAGAATTTTTCTTTCGATTTTAGGAGATCTTAGGATGTTTCTCATCACTCACCAAGGTGGATCTTGGGCCTAAAAGTTGGGGGACCAAGGTTAATCCGCTAACGTTTTGCTCAAAAATACCAATAATGAACTGTATAACACAACTCTTTATGTGCAATTATTAGACATCATACTACTTATAATCAAAAACTCAAAAATACTTAGGGAGCCCTCCCAAACAAAGATAGACCCCTGTCACTCACCCTTGTGATTCTCTGAACACACGCAAAAAAAAAAAAAAAAAAAAAAAAAAAGAAAAAAGAAAAAATGTTCGTTTCTCACTCTAGTACTCTTCATTACATTATTCATTTTTTTCTTACACTATATTTATTCATATTTTTATTTATTTGACAATGAAACAAATATCTTTAAAATTAGCTATACGACATTTAAAATGATATAGAATTAATCCCATATGTAGAGAAAGAACACGACTTTGCAATTAAAATAATATTTTGGAAAATTCTACGTAGTAACCCTCTAATATTTTATTTTCCATGTTGTCCTCCCTCTTTTGGAAGTCACACATTGAAACTCTCATGTATACTTAGTTAGAAATAATAGTCTAATTGGGGAAAGGGTAATTATATAAATGTTACCTTTAATCTGTGTTTGATATTCTAATGAAATGGAAATAATTTGAGGGATGTTAAATTGGTGTAAACACTTTAAGTAGATTGTGATTAGGTAAGGAAAACTTTCCCAATGTCGAAAAACCCTAGAAACCCCTCCTTTCTAGGGTTACAAAGGTTGGGGGGTGGGGGCGGGCGATAGTTTTATGGGAAGGGAAGGGGTTTCTAGGGTTTTACAAGGTTGGGTGAAGTTTTTCGGGAAGGGAAGAATTTTGCATGGGGAGGGGAGGGGAGGGGAGGGGTGGGGGAGAGGCACCAAGTCGTGGGAAAGGTGCGGCGAATGGTGGGGTGGCTTGGAAAAGGTGGGAAGCGAAGGGGATCGGTGGTGGTGCACGGGGCTAATGGCTTGTTTCTCTTTGTTTTTTTAATTAAACAAATAAAATAGTAAATTTAAGAGATTTTCCTTTCATTATATTTATTTTCCTTTGTTCATTCCATTTTGTTTACCCCGTGTAAACCAACCAACTCTTAAATAAATAGGAAAATGGTAATGATAAATGTTACCTTTACTATATGTTTGGTATTTTAATTGAATGTAAACGATTTGAGAGGGGGTTAAATTTGGTATAAACACCGTATATGGAAAGAAAAGAATTTAAAGAAATAGGGGGAAAGGTAATGATAAATGTTACCTACCTTTATTACATATTTGATATATATCCTAATGGAATGGGAACAATTTGAGTAAATTGTGATGAATTGATAAGTAAGGAAACATATTTTGTTTCCACCGGATTGTCAAGGGTAACGAATTGGGGGATGTGATTTTGTTACCCTCCACAAACGGTTTTTGTTTCTTTTCGTACCACAATTAGAAATAAAAACACTTATTTGAATTTGTTTTCTACATCTAATATTATTAAACCAAACGCCCCTAAAAGAGGAGAGAAAACAGAAAGTAGATAATGAGAGAGGATACTTCGCAAAGACCCATACATGTTTTAACATTTTTCTTATTATTTCTTGAATTTTCTTTTTACTCTTACTCAAAACTTCTATAAGCTCTTATAAGCAAGACTGCAAGAGTTTATAGTATACTTCCTCTATTCTTTTTCACTTGACATGTTTCTTTTATCACGCTTGCCAATGTAAAACTTTAACGATCAATAACTTAAATTCTCCATAAGCAAAAATTATAAAAGTTATATATTATGATAGTATTTATTGAGACGAATCCAAAAATATCATACATTAATATATTTTTCCTTACATATTATTCACAAAAGACGGACAAAGAAGGGGTGGTGAATAGTCTAAAAGTCAAAGCGGGTCAAGTAATAGATAACGGAGGAAGTATGTGAGTAACTAATACGAAATACTTCGTACAATACAAAGGGAGTATATAATTTTCATGGAAAATAATTTTTAATTTAAATAGCCATGATAATGGTACTGAGTATTTGGTAGTTAATATTAGTCAGATTAATTGGTCTACCTTTCGTCATTATTGCAAAACAATAAGGTAGAATGGACTAATGGAGCCATACAACACAATTAAAACATCCTGCACAAATTTGATCGCGTCAAATCTTACTTTAAGCAAACCTTTTATGCTTTATCAAGTTTACTGTCAAATTTTAATTAGAAGTATTACAAACCTTATTTCAGTTTCTAATTATTTTTCTTTACACAATGGACACATAACACAAGTTCAGAAACTAACAAGATTACGTTTAAGGATATCACACTCATTTACACGATTATTGCTCAATTGTAATATTTTGGGTGTACCAAATACAATTGGAATGCACCCCTCTCTTTTTTTTTTTTTTTTAAATAAAACACTTACAAGATCATCGCGCACTAAAATCTTCAATGGCATATGAATTTCTTGTTTCAAAATCAACACACACAATATATGCCTTGATTGTGATATATGTGCACTTGCAATAATAGGGAGAGGAAATTTTTTTATATTCATAGTTAATTTATTCACATTCTTTCAAAAATGAAAACAAAAAAAAAAGTTACGGAGTATAACTTTTCATATCTAAGTTGAATCAATTCCTTTATTATCACTTTGTTATTCCTTGATTGTAGATTTTTAATTGAAATCCTTTAATTGATGGCATTATTGCAATATCTAAAGAATTAGTGTCAAATTTTACATTGTCAATTATGATTGATTTGGCAATGATTAGTTTCATTTCAATTGTGCCTGTATTCATAATTTATTCATCTTTTCATCCAAGCCAGTTGATTTATTTGATTTTCCAATACTACCATTGAGCTACAGAGTGTGTAATTGATATTTTAGCGGGGAACTTATCCCCACGATCTTTTTTTTATATAATAGAGATTATTAATTTATCTAGTTGCATATTGAGTACTCTTACAAATAAAGTCAAACTTGACAGTTTTAGACACTACCATACTCTTAGTTATTATATGGGTCTAGAGTTTGGAAAAGCAACCCGCGAAATATGACAAGCCAATAGGAGAAAGATCTTTGGTGACATAAAATATGGACCTGTTGTTATTTATAGGTTTGGTGAGCATCGTGTTACACAGTTGAATATATAAAGCTATTAATTTTCATATATAATTAAAATATCTTTGAGTTGGTAGTGAACTAGTGATGTTTTGGTAGACAAAAGATTGTATTCATTAGGCCATATTCAGCTCATCAACTTAATTATATAACCAAATATGTCTGTATAAGCAATAATATACTATATTAGATTAGATAAAATCAAATTAGATCATAATCCCTTTTTTCGGCATTTATTTAATGTAAAATATCTTTGAGTTTTTGATAATTCTAAAATCTTGTCTAAAAATATTCAAATTAATATTAATATGAATCTAACAACATTTCATTTAAAACATCTTTTTATTTACATTTTTTTTCTTAAGAATAAATGAGCAAATATGTTTAAATCTTAATAAAATCGACTATTAAGATCAAATCACAATACGGAGTACTACCTTCGTTTATATTAATCCAAGCATTTCGACTTTTACACTTACTTTTTTTTAATCAAAATTTAAAAATATATATTGCTACATAGTATATTTTTGGATTAGTCTTTATATATATTGTCATTGTATCAGCCTTTTATACTTCTTATTAATTTATAATTACAAATAAATACCGAAATTCAAAGTTGTGCATATGCACATTGGCATGTGTCTTAGTAACTGTTGCGATTATTAAATAACGGATTGAATGGGGTATTATACAAGCAAAATCATAGTAAATCAAATCAGATGATCGAATTGAATTTTTCGGGGAAAAAAACATGTGAATTGAACATAATCTGGTGAAAGTTTCGTAAAAATTTTAAGGTGCTACAACATGATAATGATAATAAATTAGGAGGAGGCAAAGAAAGTGATACGCTTGGGCTTTTCGGGTAAGAACAGATGAAGACCACTTTACTACAATGAAAAGGAAAAGGACAAGCAAAACACTGAGGTTTTATATTAGTCGGACTCTCAGCATTTAGTGGAGAAAAAGTAAGATTTGATGTCTACGACACCAACAAAGGATTTGATGGTCTACCACACAAACGAATAATTACCGTACGGTCTTCGGCCAAGTCCCGCGGCAAGGCCAGAATCACTTGCATTAAATCGTCAAGTAAAAAATTTGATCAGATATTTCCTTTGCTTACTTTTAGTTGTAATATGTAATATATCAGTGTATTTTGTGTGTATCTGATCACATTATGTGATTGGTTGTAGAAGAACAAAATAATTTTCATAACACTGAATGAGTAACCCTTTATATATATTACTTATTAAGGAATCCCTATAATATTGACTGAGAAACCCCTATAACACTGATAATTAAAATAACCGATGTAACACTGACCGAATAACCCATATACTTTAACAAACTAACTTTATGATGATTGACCACGCCGTGTAGCCAGCTACAATAAAAATTTGTGGTAAAATATAGCATTGTTCACTAACATACTTTGGTTAAATCACCTTTAGTTAATTTAATGATATACTTTGTATTTGATAACATATAGTCAAGTGAGATTTGTAAGATTTGTTGTACGTTTTCTTACTATCAAGGGTGTTTTGGTTTTTGTGTATGACATTTTTTATGGAATGAATTTTCCATTTTCATTCATTTATCATATTGTTTGATTTGTGATAATTACACTCTCAATACAGGTTATCAAAGTATAAAGTACAACCAAAATAACTTTTAATAAGTTCATCAAATAAGCTAAGTAAAGTTCAGATAAATTCATTTAAGTTCATATAAGTAAAAATTAGGTGAATAGAAATTATAATGATAAGCTAATAAGGATACATAAAAAGTAAAACAAAAAAATATTATTATGATAATTTAAAAGCTATTTTTTAGGAAACATAACATAGATTTATGGTAATGTGATATAATCTAGGATAATAATATATATTTTTTAGGGATATTCTAAGATAAATTTATGGTAATTTGATATTGTATAGAGTTACCTTTTGTAGGTTATATGTATTGACCAAGAGTTATTTTTTTCACAAAGTCTTATATGTGGCTTGCCACACCGTGTGGCCAGCTACTGTAGGGGTTACTTTTCTAGTGTAATGGGGGTTACTTGGTCAGTATTAAAGGGGTTACTTCGTCCTTGTTATAGAGTTATTCAATCAGTGTTATAGGGGTTACTTTGCTAGTGTAACGGGGGTTACTTGGTCAGTATTAAAAGGGCTACTTCGTCCTTGTTATAGAGTTACTCATTCAGTGTTATAGGGGTTACTTTGCTAGTGTAATGGGGGTTACTTGGTCAGTATTAAAGGGGTTAATTCGTCATTGTTATAGAGTTACTCAGTAAGTGTTATAGGGGTTACTCGATTGGTATTAAATTATAGGGGTTACTTAATCAATGTTATAGGGATACTTAAGTGGCCACACGGTGTGGCCGGCCGCACATAAGACGGGCTGTATTTTTTAAAAAAAAAAGGATTGACCAAGAATATCAATACATGTGGCTGGTCATACCGTGTGACCGCTTGTAAAGAAACAAAGTAAGCTCCTATAACATTAACCGAGTAGCTCTTGTAATACTGACTATATAACCCCATTACACTGACGAACAGGGCTATATTGTCTATTAGGGGAGCACCTTGAGCGACGACTCAGACCCTCCTATTCATGGGCCCATCAACTTAAAAATACATTTTTTTTTATAATCTATTACTAGTTATACCCATAACAATGCTAATATATGGGCATGCTCGACAAAATATAGCTGTGAAGGTAGTTGTAGCTGTGGAGGTAGATGTGAGTTGTGCATGTAGATGTTAGCTGACAACAAACTGTTAGCTGTGAAGATAAATAATTTACAGTTGAGTGTTCGGTAAAATAGCGGTTGACTACCTATTACATATAAAAATCAACATTTTATTTTTAAAACTATAGATTAAATTTTCAGCAGCTACCTCAAAAGCTACCTCCAATTTCAAAAACTAATCTTTCTAACTTTTCATAAAAGCTACCTCCACCACTAAAAGCTATCTTAACCACTACTTTGCCAAACACCCACATTTTTTGTCAAGTAGTGATTTGACTTGGTCAAACCACTAAAAGCTACCTAAAAGGTACTCCAAATCTAGCGCCGAACACGCCCTATAACTTAACTTTTACGCTATTCAATATTCATATGTCTATATTAATTTGACAATACTTTTTACCTATAACCTTTTATACTTATTAATAATATATAATTACAAATATTAATGGTCAAATTTTTGCATTGACTTATGTGTTAGTATTGCGATTATTATGAAATAGAAGGAGTACATAATTGCCTTCTTTTCTCTCTCATTTCAAATTTTCCCGTTAAAATTTTAATCAATACTATGGTAAAAAAATAATAATTAAATAATTCAAATTATTAATACAATAACACTACTAGAAAATGGCTTAATACCGACGGAATTTTCCCACGGACCTATTTTTCCATCGCAAACTTTAATTTCAGCGACGGAATTAAGTTTGTTGCTAAAATGCGTCGGAAATTGTGAATTGCGACGGAAATTCCCTCGCAAAATTTGCGACGGAATTTATTTCTGTCGAAAAATTAATTTTCCGACGGAAAATTCCATAGAAAAATTAATTGCGACGGAATTTTCCGTCAAAAATATTTACCGACAGAAATAAATTCCGTCGCAAATATTTGAACTAGAAATTAGGTTGTAAACCAGAAAGAACCAAGGAAAAAAACACGGGGGAAGAGAGAGAAAGAAAGAAAGAAAGAAAGAAAGAAAGAAAGAGAGAGAAAGAAAGAGAAAGAGGAGAGGACGCGCCACCGCCGCTACCTCCGCCTGAGCGCGCCTCCGCCTGAGCGACCACCGGATCCCGCTGCCGCTGTTCTCCCCGACGGTAAGCCGCTGTTAGGTTTTTGTATTTTTTTAAAATTCGCAAAAGGCCGCACTAACCACCGGGGCTTGTGAACAACCACCACCGGCTTGTAGCAGCCGCCGTCACACCTACCCGGCTGGCGACATTCCAAGAATTCCGGCTGCAGCGCCTTTGAGATATTTTTATATGTATATTTTTTTTAAATGTTTTAATTTTTATTTTTTTGATTTAACCCTAACACCCCTTTTGTTTCAGGTTCCTCCACCGTTCCGCCTCCTACCAGAACCACCACCACCTTCATCCTCCCGCTGGTAAATTATTGAACATAATTTGACCTTTTTTTTTCTTTTTTTTTTAAAATAAAAATTGACATTTTACACCTTAAATAATGTTTAATTGTTATTATTTGTAGGATTTGTATCTTTGCCTTGCTTTGAATCTCAATTAAAAGTGTAGATCTATAGGTTCGTGACATTCTAATTTCTAAAATTGTTATTTTAGTTTATACTTGGCATGTTAGTGACTTAGATACATGTTAGTTTGGTTTGCTTTGGTTTTATTATAATAAATAATAATGGTTGATATGTTAGTTAAGTTTAATTTGGTTTGGCATTTTTATAATAATGTAAGACATGACATGTAAATTTTGTTTGGTTTAGTATAATAATGTATGACATGATATGTTAGTTTAGGTTGATATTTTATTATAAAAATGTACCGCATGATATGTTAGTTTACATTGATTTAGTTTATTATAATAATGTATCTTAGTTTAGTTTAATTTATTATTATTTAATAATGTATGTTAGTTTTGTTTAGTTTAATATAATGTATGTTAGTTTAATTTAATGCATGTTGGTTAATTTAGTAAAAAATATTTGTTTTATATAATTTTAAATGTAATGATTACTATATAATTGTTTATATCAATTTAATTACGAATATTAGTTGTTTATATATGATTGTTTATATCAATTTAATTATGATTATGATATATTTGGTTTACTTATAATGATTGTATTATGTAATTTGCTTGGCATATTTGTAAATGAGCGTGTTATATTTACTTGATATATTTATGAATGAATCATTTGCATCATCATTTGCCTAGATACCCGTTCAAGGCATACTCATTAGGAGTATGTCTTGGATAGTCCCCGGTTGGGACTGTCCTTGGACGTTTATTCTCACTTAGGTGGTGAATGTATGCCTTGTTATTGATTCTAGGGAATATCCTGGCTTATCATTTCTCTACAATGATCTCTGGGTACATATGTCGGGTTATCTAATAGCCTACATCGTGTACTTGGAGAACATAAGGGAAATGCTGCCGGATTTTCCATAGAATTGATAACCTGGCATACATTCGCTAGTGAGATTAAATGTCAAAGGATGGGTTAGGTTGGAGTGATAAGGACCTTTGGACATCATGTACAATCTTATTATCATATTTTTAACATTTAGATGGTTAATGAATATTCAATACGCGTTGTGACTAATGTGATTATACATATTCATGAGTTTGTGTAGAAGTTGTAATCATGAAATGAACAGAACCTAGATGGATGTATGAAAGGAAGGTTGGGCATTCTATTAATCCGGAATTTTTGAAAAGGGTAGATGAATTCCTTAAATACGTGGAAGACCATTCCCGAGAGTAGCAACCCGAATGAAGTTAGGTGTCCATGTTTTAAATGTAAGAACAAACGACTTTGGGATGCGGAAACTGTTAAAATTCATTTGTACCGCAAGGGTTTCATACCTAATTACTATGAGTGGATGTGTCATGGGGAAGGCTTTCCGGGAGCTCCTGAAGGACCGTCAAATGAATACCGTGAAATGGTTTTTGATGCTTTTGGTCATAATGAAGATCAAGGGCATTCAGAAGAGGCAGAGGAGGAGCCTAATGCACAAGCTAAGCATTTCCTAGATTTGTTAAAGGCTTCTGAAAGACCAATATACGAAGGAAGTTCATTGTCTGTGAGAGATGGCTGCTCGAATTACTAGTCTTAAGTGTGAGTATAATTTGCCCCATAGATGTGTTGACGGGTTTGCTTCTTTGGTCAATGAGACGATTCCTAACAATAACAATATGGCCGACACATTCTATGAGGTGAAGAAGATTGTGAAGGGGTTGGAGTTGCCTCATGAAAAGTTTCATGCATGCCCGAAAGGATGTATGCTGTTTTGGAAGGATGATGTTCAGCTATCTACATGTAAGGTGTGTGGTAGCGACTGATACAAAAAGACTTCTAAAGGTAGTTTAGTGCCTTTGAATGTTTTAATTTATTTTCCAATCACACCGAGATTGCAAAGGCTCTATGCAACCAAGAACATATCGGAGGAAATGACATGGCATTCGAAAAATCCTCGAGTTCAAGGCACAATGGCGCACCTTAGTGATAGTGAAGCTTGGAAACACCTCGATAGATGCTTTCCAGAATTTTCCAATGAGCCTCGTAATGTTCGACTTGGCTTGTGTACAGATGGTTTTGCTCCTCATGGTAAGTTTGGGGGACAATATTCCTGTTGGCCTGTCATTTTGACCCCCTATAACTTGCCTCCTTCAATGTGTATGAAAAGACAATTCATGTTCCTTTCGTTGCTCGTTCCCTGTCCTAAGAACCCTAAGGGAAATTTGGATGTGTATATGCAACCGTTGGTACAAGAGTTGAAACAATTATGGGAAATAGGCGCAAATACTTATGACATTTCGAGGAAACAAAATTTCAATCTTTGAGCAGCCATCCTTTGGACTGTTAGTGACTTCCCAGCTTACGGTATGTTGTATGGTTGGACCACAGCGGTTAAGAAGGCTTGTCCTTATTGTATGGATAAAAGCAAAACATTCTGGCTTGAACACGGTGGCAAAGTTTCTTGGTTTGATTGCCATCGCCAATTCCTTCCAACAGATCACCCTTTTCGAAATAGTAAAACTGCATTTTGTAAAAACAAAGTTGAAAAAGGTTCACCGCCACACATCATGTCAGGTGAGGAATTGTGGGAATGTGTGAGACACCTTCCAAAGGCAACTGATGGGCCGGAGGCATTGAAACATCTCAAAAGAGCAAAAAAAGGGTGGTTCAAGCAATCCTCGTTATGGGAGCTTCCTTATTGGAAGCATCTGCTCATCCGTCACAACTTGGATGTCATGCACATTGAAAAGAACTTCTTTGATCAGTTAATCCACACCATTATGGATGTGAAAAAACAGACATGTGACACGCCATCGGCTCGAAATGACATAGCTAAATATTGTAAAAGGCCACAACTTCATCTGCAGGAGGACGGTAGGGGAAAAGAGTACATGCCAAAAGCCCCAGTTTCTCTTGATAAGCCTCAAAGAAAAGTGTTGTGTGACTGGGTTAAACAGTTGCGTTTTCCAGATGGATATGCCTCTAATTTGAGCAGATGCGTAGATTTACAAGGTTGTAAGCTTCATGGTATGAAAAGCCACGACTGCCATGTGTTCATGGAGAGGTTGTTTCCTATTGCTTTGAGGGAATTGCTCCCTACCCATATTTGGAATGCGGTTACAGAGATCAGTCAATTCTTCCGTGATTTGTGTTGTTACACAATCACCATTAGTGACATGGAGCGATTAGAGAAAAACATAGCTGAAATCCTTTGCAAGCTTGAGAAGGTGTTCCCTCCAGCATTCTTCAACTCCATGGAGATT
The DNA here is from genome assembly GCF_001683475.1 of Chenopodium quinoa. Classification (NCBI taxonomy): domain Eukaryota; kingdom Viridiplantae; phylum Streptophyta; class Magnoliopsida; order Caryophyllales; family Amaranthaceae; genus Chenopodium; species Chenopodium quinoa. The sequence goes on along the minus strand of NW_018744504.1, from coordinate 987,517 downwards.
TACCTATTCATTTGCCATATGAGGGCAAGTTATGTGGTCCTGTTCAATATAGATGGATGTATCCCTTTGAAAGGTAAATCAAAGTCCCCTTCACTTCCTCTTTCATACAAAACCTTCATAGTCATGACCTATTTACACAATTATTTATACTAATTTAATTGCAGGTTCCTTAATCACTTGAAACGTAAAATTGGGAACAAGGCTCGAGTTGAAGGTTCCATATGTAATGCTTATCTCACCTAAGAGATAGCAAACTTTTGCTCAAATTACTTTCAGTCGTTAGTTGACACAAAAACTCGGGATCTCGGTCGAAATGTAAATGTAGACGTGGAATCAACAATGGACAACGCTGACTTACCAGAGTTGTTCTCGGTGGATACCGGTCATGTCTCAACTGAGGGTAAAACTCGGTATTTATATGAAAAAGAACTCGAATGTGCTCATTTGTTCGTTTTACGAAACTGCGGCATTCTTGGTGAATACGAAAGGTATATGTGTTAAAGAATGAATTTTATTCATAGTTCTGAAGAATTAAAATGGTTGAATTACTTATTTCTATTGTATCATTGACCTAATAGGAAGTTTCAGGACTACGTTCTTAGTTCCCGACCTTTTTTGCGTACAGAAGAAGTTATGGAGAAATGTGACACTAAATTCTCTGATTGGTTTCACCATAAGGTGATAGAAATGTTCTAGCTCTTTAAATATGCTTTTTAGATCTTGCAATTCACTTTAATTAATTATGGAATTGTGACGTAAATAGGTGGTTGAAGAGAAACCAAATTCAGATGTCCTGCAAGCATTGTGCATGCGTCCTTTCAATCGTGTTTGAACTTGGAGGTAGATTTTTGTTGGTGGATTTAATTTCCATACACATTCCCATGGCAAACACAAGTCCACGATGAATTATGGTGTATGTGTGTCTAGTGATGACGGTGGAGAGTACTTTGGCATTCTAGATGATATAATTAAACTTGTCTACACTGGTCCAAAAAAAGAGTACAAGACTATTTTGTTTAAGTGTAGTTGGATGGATTGTGGTAGGGGTATGAACATACATGAACAATACAAGCTAGTAGAAGTGAATCATACTAAGAAATACCCCAAGTATGATCCCTTCGTATTATCTTACCAAGTGAGCCAAGTGTACTACACATCCTACCCAAGCCTAAAAAGAGATCGAGTTCAATGGTGGGTTGTGTTTAAAACACAAGCAAGGTCAGTGGTTGATGCTCCAGTGGACCTTGATTTTATGCAGGCATTGTCGCCACAAGTCCATGCAACGTTTTGTCCACCGAATGACATTCCTGACTATGACCTAGTTGAGGATGATGACGAAGATGATGATGGCGGCTTAATAATCTCAAGCGATGAAGATGATGAATCAAGCGTCGACTCTAGTGATAGTGACGAGGATGATGAGATCGATGTGGTTTTAGATGATAGTAGTGATGATACCAGTAGTGATAGTAGCGATGAAAGTCATGACTAGGAGATCGAATTTTATTTGTTACTGTAAAATGAATACTTAAATTTTCTTGTAGTTGTGTAATTGTCGGTTGAATTTGATTGTCACTGTAAAATCAATTAAAGAGTTTGTCGTTTTATTGTTAATCTTGTTACATCTCATTATACTTGTAATTTTTATAATGTTAATAATATCATGGCATGTGACTGACATCTTTTTCAGGTGGAAATGTTGGGAGGGAAAAAAGGAGAATCATTAAAGAAAAATAAGGGAAAGGAGAAAAGGCAAGTTCTCATTTATGATGACGACGAGGAAATGGTGGACGTGGAGGACGCGGCAGATTTGGGTGACAATGAGGATCCTCAAACACAGATGCAGATACATCATCATGAGCAACACCTTCCGGGGAAACAAGCCTCACAGTCTTCTTAGTTGGTGGTATTAGAACCTGCCACTTGCTGGTATGTATGTAGTTGTAATTTCATTCCCTTTCTACCCATATTTCTTATCACTGACCTATGTATCACTCTAACATAAACTATTTATTTATTATTTGTTCATGATTCACATTAAAATAGGTTTGAAGATAAACCTGTGAGAAACGTCGTCTCTAACACCCTAACAGGTTACTATCGAGCTGCTTGGAGGAATTACGGAGAGGTTGATAAGAAGACGAAGGATCATTGGTGGAACTTGTTTTGCGTATGACATTTTATACTTATAGCTATGTATTACTAAATGTATTGATGGAGTTGTGTTTGATAATTTTAAATGTTTGTCATATGCAGAAACAATGCACATGGGCACCTGAGTTAAACGACCATGTGAAGCGAACCTTCGAAGTCAAGTTCGCAGATCGGCTGAAGGACATGTTTCACGCAGTCACACACAGGATGAATGGTAAGAAGCCAAGATGGATGATCGATGAAGTCCACAAGGATATGATGGACATTTTGGAAAATGATGAAGAGTACAAGAAGAGGTCCGAACAAAACAAGAAGAACAGAAGAGGCGGATCGATGGACAATGTGGTTGAGCCAACCCATTACCAGGGTTCAATTTCATCTGTACAACATGCTAAAAGGATGGTGAGTTTGTTTTTTAGGCAATTGAAAAAGACAACAATTATGGTTACATTGAAATGATAAGCTTAATTTGCTTTGGTGCATGTACGTTCAAAGGCGGCGAAAAACAATGGCCAGTTACCAACTACACATGATCTTTTCATGAAGACACACTTCAAGGAGATCCCTGGGAAAGGAAAGGTGCCAGAAAATGCCAAAGTCAAGAACATTGCGGTAACAACTTTAATATAATTTTGGCTTTAAACATATTAATTCGGCTTGAAATGGCTTGATTTTGAGAATATGGACCCATAAACTTATAAGTTTTCTACTTTTATGTGATTTAAAGTCATAAACTCTTATAAATATGTAAATATGGGATGGTTTGAGAAAGAATGAGTTCAAAAGTTAAGAAATAAAGAAAATAGGCCTGTAAGAACCCATTTTGGCTTGAAATGGCTTGATTTTGAGAATATGGACCCTTAAACTTATAAGTTTTCTACTTTTATATGATTTCAAGTCATAACTTATATGTTTATTTGCTTTACTAGTAACTTATGTTGTTGGTTAATTGTTTAAACTATATATTATTGTGTAATGTCTTTCTTGTAGGAGAACTACCAGAAGAATGTTGAAGAAGCCACCACTCAAGGGATTAAAAAGAATCCTAATGAGTTGTTTTTGGAGAGTGTGGGTGGTCGCAACAAGAAGGGTCGAGTGAGGGGACTTGGCCAAAGTGCAGAGCTGTACTTTGGCAACCGGATGGGTCGAGGTTCTAGGTCTTCACAACAGTACACACCGTCTGTTGTTAGTCAGATGCAGGACCAAATGGACCATAGGGTGGAGGCTCTTCGTAGTGAGATTCGCAATGAACTCCGGAGTGAAATACAAAGTGAACTTCGGAGTGAAATGGAAGTTGAGATGCAAGCTCAAATTCAAGCTGAAGTAGCCCAAATGGAAAGGAGAGCCGAGGAGAGGTGGAATGACTTCATGAGACGATTTGGCAACAACTCCTGTTCCACCATTCAGCCTCAGCGACGAGACCCTAGGGATGACCCGGGTAGTGGAGGAGCAAGCCAGGGTACCCCTGCAGTTTTTTAGCCTAGCTTAGGTTAATGTGGTACGAACAAGTAGTTAATTAGAATTTACGTAGCGTTTGATGATTTTCCCGCTTTTGTAGAATTACTATATATTATGTAGCTTTTGGATATGTTTAACTTCAAAACAGCTTTTGTGGAAATATATATATTTATATTTCCGAAATTGGTTTATGAATTTAATTTTCACAGGTATTAGGTGCAGGAACATAGGTTATTAATGCTGGACAACTAGAATTTTGGCTTTGTGAATTATATTATGCGACGGAAATAATTAATATTTAGTTTGTCGGAATTGATTTGCGGTGGAAAAATGAAGAACATTCCGTCGCTGACACAATCCTTATCGACGGAAACTTCCCTCGCAAAAGTTGAAAGTTTGCAAGGGATTTAAATTCCGTCGCAATTAATATTTTAGCGAGGGAGTTTCCCGTCGCAACTAATATTTTAGCAAGGGAATTTTCCGTCGCAATTAATATTTTAGCAAGGGATTTTTCCGTCGCAAATAATATTTCAGCAAGGGATTTTTCCGTCGCAAATAATATTTTAGCAAGGGAATTTTCCGTCGCAAACTTCCGACGAAATACAATTCCGTCGCAAATATTGAACTTTTACGAGGGATTTTTCCGTCGTAAGTTATTATTCAACGACGGAATTTTCCGTCGTAAATCTGCGACGGATAACACTTGAAAGTCAGATTTTCTTGCGACGGATGCTATTCTGTCGGTATTTCCGTCGCAAATAGCATTTCCGACGGAATTTCCCTCGGAAATTCTTTTTTTTCCTACGAAAGGTTTTGCGACGGATCGTTACGACGGAATTCCGTCGGAAATGCTATTTGCAACGGAAATTGGCTTTTTTGCAAGGGAAAATTTCCGTCGGTATTTAACCTTTTTCTTGTAGTGTAATATAAGAGGTAAAATATTTTGTTGCTGAATTACGTATAAAATACAGTTTGTAGTTTAGGACTGGGCCCCTATTAAAGTTTTTGCTCCGAGCTCCAAAAGTGTCTGAGACAACATTGGTACACTGCTGATGAAGTAACTCTTGTAACATTAACAAAGTAAACCCTATAATCCTAACAAAGTAAACCCTATCTATAATCTATAACTAATACTAAAATAGCAACCGCTGACATCATCCTATCTTAAAATAAAGTAGACACATGTCAAGTTGTTATTAACAAATTTCCCTCCAAAAGTATTTATGATGTCATCATTTTCTGAATTTAATTTTATTTCATTAAATTTTGGTAATCTATATTATTATTAGTTTCAATTTCCGAAAAGCGGTCTATTCTCTATAATAATAATACTTTAATTTTTCTTTCTCATGTACCCCTTTTATCACTCATTTTTTATATGAGCTCTACTTTAAAATTAAAAATTAAAAAAAAAAAGTATTTGATGTTTTTTTCGGAAACCATATTTGATGTTTGTTTTGAAGATTTTTTTTGGTTTTAATTTTGGTATGAAAACTAAACAATTTTTAAAAAAAATTATTTGTAAAAACGTGCATTGCACGAGACTATTCTAGTAACCCTAACAAATTAATCCCATGAATGATAATAGCTGGCCAATGTGGCCACATGAGATAGCCAGCCACATATAAAAAATCACAATTTAAGCATTGATCTCATGAAAATATTATAATTTTAGTGTTTTGGAGGATTATGGGGTGAAATGTTATCAAAAATGACTCTACAACTATTATGTAGATGTGTCAAGCTTAATATTATTACGATTAACTCGAAAGAAGGAATATAAACTAAGATTCATGTGGTTGTGCTTAGTCATCACAAATGCTCAACTCTCAATCTATTTGATTTGATGAAAAGAGTGTAGACTTTATGGCAGTCATGCTCACTGCCAAGCAGGATCTAATGGTCCCTATTTTATTCTACGCTACTACCACTAAATATGATGGGTTGAGAAATTTGATTACTTTCTTTAAATTCTGTCGGACTTCGCATAAATTTATCATGCCAATAGTACTTTTTTTAATTGTATTTGGTGTTTCCTTTCTTCATGTCCTCTGGAGGATATACAAGTAAATCAACTTATCAAAGAGTTATATTCGTCTTTTCATGGTATAAGTTGGAGATAAAACTGTAATTTGTAGGTTATCATTTTAAAACTTTCGTCATTGTTCGATGCCAATCGTTGAAGTCTTCCATTCTCTCTTCTTCATCACTATAATTTGAAGAGATTCAATGAAAGCATGAAAGCTCAAAAGCACCTTCAATATACGAGGGTGGCATGACATTCCTCTCGGGGTTAACCATGTCATTTATTTCTCCATTATTTATAGGGTTTTCTTTAAATTTGGCAGCTTCATCGCTAAAATGATGATGGAAATGTTCGCTTTCATTAGAGGAGTTTGATGAGGTGCGTTAATGGAGGAGGAATGTAACACCCTTGAATATTAAAACAATAAAACACAAATTAATACTTAGGCAAATATTTTACAAAAAAGATTAACTTGGACAGTCCTTTGCATCTACATTATTTAAGTAAACTAGTTCCTCTGTATTATACACTTCTAATTTATAGTCTAATTATTTCAGTATACTTTATATTGTGTCATCTGTTTTATCTATCAGTGCGTTTTTGTGTGACTAGTCACACTGTATGACCGGCTAACATATACCAAAACACAAATCATATTTAGGACAAAATTAAATTTTGTGATATTTGTTACTTTTATGGTTGTTAGTAGGGATGGCAATGGATCTGTACCCGACCCGGATCCGTGGATTCAGATCCTTTTTTCACGGATCTGGGTCTTCAAATTTTGGACCCAACGGATCCGGGTCAGATCCGGGTCTTGCTGACAAAAACGGCTCTGGATCTGGGTCTGGGCCCTAGACCCGGATCCAGATCCGTGGACCCGTTTTTTTTATTTTTCCTATTTAAAAAAACTAAATTGTTTGTTTCTTTATTAAAAATGTTGATAATGTTAGTAATGATAAAGATTAACCCTTTCAATAGATGAATTTTGGATGCTCACATTATATACATCATCGTTGTTTTTTTACTAGTTCATATGTAACATAGTATTTTTTTTGTTGCTTATAATTTTAATTCAAAATATGAGTGTATAAGTTGGTTAATTTGGGGTTGAACTTAATAACCAACAACGTAAGATTGAAATAAATTTTTTGACCCGAACATTACATGTATTGCAAAAAATTAGGCAAAATATATTGGACCCGTTTTGGACCCGAATCCGTTGTACCCGACGGATCCGAATCCGGGTCTTCATTTTCTAGACTCGACAGATCCGGGTCGGATCTGGATCCTATATACAAAAAGGGATCTGGATCCAGGTCCATCCGAATCCGTTCCAGATCCGACCCGTTGCCATACCTAGTTGTTAACATGCTACTCCCATTTAATTTGTTAGTCATTTCAAAAAGCTTTGGAAATTAAAGGCGTTAGTGAAATAGACCCATCAATAGGACGTAGCTAAAGCCCAAAGAAGTGGTCCGATATGTCGCAAAGTAAGATGTAAGCGGTTACAAATAAAAATAAGTGTACATCAAAATCACAGTTTAACTTACAAATGTAGGTAATACTGTTTTCCAGATTAAGAATATCTCCTCGAACGTGTGTGGCTTCTCCCCAATTTATGTCATCTATGAATCTATGATGATATTAGAGTCGATAGAAAGTGGTTTGATATTTGCTTATTTTCTCACGTTAAAAGAGCATCTAATACCGCTGCCCATTGGACGTAAACTCAAAGTGTTAGAAAATAGACAAGGATTGATTGATTTAGGTTATGGGTTTAATATGTGCATAACATAGACAACAATGTATAAAACATAAATTTGAGAAATAAAGTATAAAATAAATAACTTGTCAAAAATAAATAAATAAATAAAATGAACACACAGATAAACGTGGTTCGATTAAAATGACCTACATTCACAAGGTAAGGGATATTATTTTGTTCTTAGATTTCATGGAGGATAAACAAGAAAGATAACAAAAGGAGATACAACACTCTCAATCTCACAAAATCTCTCAAAAGTGGAGTTAAACAACGGCTTGAATTGACTAGGCTAATCAATCAATATTTAGCACTTCTAACTGTCCACCCAACGACTCTTTATATAATATATTAAAACCCAAATGAAACCCTAAATTATTCCCCAAGAAATATCATTGGTAGCCATCATAAATAAACCCAAAAAATAGGAAGCAAAAACGTCTCATTCGACTAGGCATGGGCGTGCTATGTAGGGGCACGTCTGTGTCCCTATCCCAGCTTTGATAGTCTTTCATAAAACGACCATAATATTCTCGTTTCTTATTAGAATTGGCATATGATCTATCGTTAAAAAACTCTTAAAACAAGTTATCACCTCCAATTTAAATCACCTCAAGATCATTTCTAGATTGAGAGATTTATGTGTTTGTAGTCAACCCTTTGTCATTGCACTAGATTTCAAGTCACAATTAACACGAAGTATGTACGTTTACCATTCTTCCCTCCCCTTCCTTTCCCTCCCCTCTTCTTCTCCTCCCTCCCCTTCTTTTCCTTCCCCTTTCTTTATCCAAACAAACTGTTAATCACATGACTTGCAACAATGCATTAATTTGTTAATCACATCACTCCCGCAAACCCTTGCAATTTTTAAATTTTCTTTTTCATAAACAATTTCCAATAACCTAGTTGCACGTTTGTTTATTCTTTCCTTGTACACAATGTTACTCACTAAATTCAAGTATTGCAAGTATTTAGGAACAAAGGGAGTATCATTGCTTCTCTCTTAACTCAAAACAACTTATCAGATTTTCACATTTCACAATAGCCATTCGAATGCTACCTAGTCTGGAAGTGGAACAACTGAGCAAGTGCTTGTCCATGATAATTGTACTGCACGGCCAAATCGTGTGCCAGCCTTTTATAACAACATTCTTGATGTGTTTTGGGATAAGGGAAGATAAGGAAGGAGCATGTAAATGGATGTCAAATGAGCTGACAGATGATGTAACCCCATGAAGAATATGCTTTACATACAATAACAGGATGACCAATTTTGATTCACACTGGCTGCATAGATTATCATGAATGGAAAACAAAGGCACCAAACATTCAAGTATTCAAACTGCCAATCATTTTACGAGTTACATTCGATGTAGGCAGAACATCTGCCACGTGGTGCTTCGTGAGGATGGAAACCAATTGGCTTGATGTAAGGTTTCGAAATCCAGATTTGATTTCAATTCCTGAAAATTGATATTCTAACATTTAATTTCAATCATGATCTTTGTGAAAGTGTAGGATTTTGAGTACCAGAAATTCAGATACAATCACCATGTTTGGAAAATGAGTGAAATGTAAAATTACCAATTATAAAGAGTATATAGAATTATAATATTAATAAATTTATAATCAAAGAATGAAACCTGAGGGAGTTGATTAGATCTGTAGTTCAGCATTCAGTAAATTTAGTTAATAACCTATATGAATTGATTCTAGGTCAAAGTAGGAAGTGTTAGTCGTTGAAGATGACTAGAATGATTACTCTGTAGATAATATGTTGCTGTAATGTTGTAGACAGAGAAGAAGGAAAGGTTTAACAATGGCCGTTGATGATGGATATATAATTATATATGATAGTAGATAGAGCGAGCTAGAGGTGACTGGTGAATGACAATATACTAGAAGGGATGATAGAAGATATGTAAGACAATAAAATACAAGTGAATATCAGAATTCTAAATGATACAAGTAAAAATGGATTACTGGATTTCAATTTTTTTTTTTTTTTTTTTTTTTTTTTTTTTTTTTTTTTGGCCTTGTTAAACCAGTTTCTTTGGATTTAGCTCAAATCCTGGCCTTGTTAAACCAGATTCTTTGGATTTAGCTCAAATCCAATACCAGATTCTTAGGATTTACAAACAAATGACGTGCTAAATCCAGCATTTCAAAAGAAATGCTCATTTCAAAATAGACAATAAGTTTTACACGCAATACCAAATGGGATGATTATGTTTTTGCATCCTTTGGCTGTGGATGCAGCACTTTCTCACAGTGAAAAAATGGTTTCTTACTTGTAAGCCTCTAAGAAGTTAGTTTAACGCCAGTAGCCTAGTATACAGTCACTGACTCCTATTAAAAAGATGAACATACTGTTCACACAGGCTTTCTATAGACCTCGCAAAAATACCAAAACTTGGAATAGCAACAATCCAATACGTAAACACTCAACAATAAAAAGACATTTTTATTATTTTTTTTTTTTTAAAAAAAAACAGGTAAATAGGAAATAGGTTACTTTGAATAAAGACTTCAACCTGCTGAGTAATTATGCCTTGGCCTTCCCAGCTTGAAGAGCTTGAATTTTTTGCTGAACCTTCATTATCTACAAGTGATAGAATAACCAGATAGAACGTCAGAGATGCCAATAAGTAATGATTATCTCAGAAGAGAATTAATAGCTTCCTAAATGTAACCTTGGAACAATATCTCATTACTGGCTAAATTATGTATATTTCAGGAATCATAAACCATGTGATATTAGGTTGATAAGCTACAAGTGCCAAGAGAATAACCAAACACCATGTTTGAATTACATCAGTGCATAAATTAGTAGCCAAATGGACTGATTGCAGAGCTAACTAACAAGCATCCTAGATGCTGCATGAAAAAAAAAATAACAGAAAAACAAGCACACCCTGATCCTTGATCCTTGTCTTAATAACATAATCTTTACTTTTGTTTCTCTCTTTCCAGTCTCAAATGCAAATCCAGCCCGTCATTAAGTCCAACATTAGCTGCAAACCCTCGGATAGGATAAGTAGCATAATATATTAGTAGCAGGAGATCTGGTGCAAGCAGCTTATGGCAAACAAAAGCACTTTTTCGTACTTTCCAGAAGAAAGGTCATCATCTGAGGATCTATGTGAGCAGCCATTAAGAGCTCAAAGCAAGAAAGACTGACCCTGATGGACCTGATTTAATCACCTTCAGCCAAGATGATTGACTTAGGGGCTTCTTTCTAGCAGAACTGTTTTCTAGATTATTACAAAGTAAAACTATGTTCATTCGCTGTTTGAATCAGCTTATGTGACAATTTATATTCACAAAATTAAATGTCAAAGGTTTGCTCCCAAACCATAAGGAGAGAGTCGCTTCAGATACCCTAAACCAATGAACATTATAGACTCCATATATTATTGTCATCACACTCAGTGGGAAGCTGGGAACAAAATCAAATACATCATTTCTTGTCCCCTTATACATGTTAAAAGTAGCAACATTAAAGCATGTGAGTAATAGAGCCTACTGAATTAGACATTCATTTCGGAATAAATAGATTGATAGCTTCTTCCATTGAAAGGAATTGGTGATATTAATTTATGGATGATGATAATTTATTCACATGGGATATATTCTCCAGGTTAATGCAAATGTATGCACATGGGAAGTGGGCCAAAATATTGCTAGGAAAGTTCCTTCATGAAGGTCTTTAATTCATACATAACAAGCAAAACAAATAACCTATTCCTCTCAATTCTTAATAACTCAACCAAAGGGAAGAAATGCTAATCCTGTTCCCTTCAAATCTCTTCCCTTCTCTTCCATTGCCTTCCTTTACATGCAAACTATTTCACATAACCAATCAAGCTGAAAGGGACCTAAGCCTTCTTTTAAGGGAAGAAATGCCAATCCTGTTCCCTTCAAATCTCTTCCCTTCTCTTCCATTCCCTTCCTTTACATGCAAATTATTTCACATAACCAATCAAGCTGAAAGGGACCTCAGCCTTCTTTCAGAAGAAGACTTCTATCTTTCTAGCGCATTATTACCTACAATATATGCACCAGAAGCATAACAATAGAACAAAGAAAGTTCCTTCCTAAGCAAAGAGAGAAGACTGTATTATGATGTCAACAACACTAAAGCCAAAAAAATCCAACCAACTCATGAATGGGGATTTCAGATGGAATTAGGCAGTTCATGACTCCAGAGAGACTGAATCATAAGTTAAATTGATGTCATTGCCTTGAGTAGGTGATAGAACGAGCGGAAAAAAAAAAGGTGGAATGGATTTTTAAGTACTTCAGAAATAGCAAAGATACCAGCTGGAAAACAAAGCCCAACTTCTCTGAGTTAGAATTAAAAAAAAATGACTTGAGTGAGTGAGACACAAAGAGGAGAGAGATAGAGATCCTAGACAAGCATATTTTAAGGGTCTAGTGCCTACATCTAACAGTCTTTATCAAAGAGAGAAGAGGAGAGAAAATCCAAAGTAGTTATTAAGATCCTTTTCTAACCAGAATCATAATAATAAGATTAATAACATCCACCTTTGACAAACCATTAAATAGGTGATGACTCATTGTTTTAGCTATCTTCCCATAAAGAAAGACCCAAAGTTCTTTGATTACTGTTATATTATTATGGAGGATGATTAATCTAAAAGGAAAGCAGAAGATTCCCACCAACTATGTGATTGAAACAATGCCAATGGATTTCATTTATGAACATTATGTGATCATGCTTCACAGGGTCAAGCCCTTTAGCTTTCAGCACTGATGTTCACAAGGTTAAGCCTCACACACACACCTATGAATGTGTCTCACTGCCACAAATCATCCTAATATTAAGAAGAGGAGAGAAAATCCAAAGTAGTTATTAAGATCCTTTTCTAACCAGAATCATAATAATAAGATTAATAACATCCACCTTTGACAAACCATTAAATAGGTGATGACTCATTGTTTTAGCTATCTTCCCATAAAGAAAGACCCAAAGTTCTTTGATTACTGTTATATTATTATGGAGGATGATTAATCTAAAAGGAAAGCAGAAGATTCCCACCAACTATGTGATTGAAACAATGCCAATGGATTTCATTTATGAACATTAAGTGATCATGCTTCACAGGGTCAAGCCCTTTAGCTTTCAGCACTGATGTTCACAAGGTTAAGCCTCACACACACACCTATGAATGTGTCTCACTGCCACAAGTCATCCTAATATTAAGAAGAGGAGAGAAAATCCAAAGTAGTTATTAAGATCCTTTTCTAACCAGAATCATAATAATAAGATTAATAACATCCACCTTTGACAAACCATTAAATAGGTGATGACTCATTGTTTTAGCTATCTTCCCATAAAGAAAGACCCAAAGTTCTTTGATTACTGTTATATTATTATGGAGGATGATTAATCTAAAAGGAAAGCAGAAGATTCCCACCAACTATGTGATTGAAACAATGCCAATGGATTTCATTTATGAACATTATGTGATCATGCTTCACAGGGTCAAGCCCTTTAGCTTTCAGCACTGATGTTCACAAGGTTAAGCCTCACACACACACCTATGAATGTGTCTCACTGCCACAAATCATCCTAATATTCCCCCCCCCCCCCCCCCAATCTTCCCTCTTTTATCTGTTCTTCATTGATGCTGGAATCTTTCCCAAATAATAGTCCTTGATTACTGCAATTGTAATATGAAAGGCAAAGAGTCAAAACTGACTGCAGCAGGTCCCCACCAACTGGTGGAAGGAGACCACATATTGATGAAACATTTACAGATATAGAACATGTGGGCATGCTTTACAGTTTAAGTCATCTATCCTGCAGCATCAATGCAGCCACTGATTAAAAAACCTAACCTATGGAAAAGGCACGGAGAGGGCCTAGAGTCATCACATCCAGCAATTCTGTATTTCTGGACACTGCAAGAAGTCCAGGATTCAAGGGCAATGAAAAACATGTGTCCAGGGTCCATGGAGTAAAGGATAATGTCCAGGACGTTTAATCAATTGAGAATGCAGACTTCTAATCATATCTGTTAAAGATGATAACCAGCAATTGCAGGAAAGAGACAAAAAAAATAAACCACCCAAAAGCAAGAAAGCATTCTATTCAGGTCCTATTTGGCGGTAGCATTTCAGGTAGCAGATGGCGCTTTGACTAGGTCTAAACACTACTTAGAAACAATAAGAATAGGGTAGCAGTTTGAGTAGTGGTTAATGGTGAAGGTAGCGTTTTTCAAATGTAAATTATATTAGCATTCCAAAGGTAGCAATTAGAATTTGAAAATGTATAGTTACTTTTTAACAGCTATAGTATATGTTTTTTTGAAATTTTAATATTCAAACAACTACTTTTACCAAACACTAATACTCAATAGCTACTCTAATAGCTAACCTTTACCCGCTACTAGTTGACACATGCTACTGTGCTGCTCACCAGCTAAAAGCTACCACTAGTTTTGTCACCAAAAAAAAAAAAAAAAAAAAAAAAAAAAAAAAAAAAAAAAAAAAAACCTATATCTGTTAAAGGCATCTTAAAAGAGATGAATTAATATGCATACAAATACTATTAGCCTTGTGTTACCTAAAAGTTTCCAATTCAACAATGTCATTGTTCATGACGTAGTTGTATTACGGATTATAAGGTCCATAAAATAGAGAATCTTCAAGTTAAATCGATAATCCCTAACTAAAATATATAAAGTAGTAAGCTACTTGGAACCTGATTTTAAAAAAGAAATTAAGGACTACTGATATTCTAAATTTCCTAGATTAAGAAACTGTTTCCATTAATCTTGAACGTCCAATAACTTTCTGTTCTTGCGCTCTGCATCAGATATGCATGATAGAGCAATGATTAGAAGGAAACTTAAGGAGGCAACTCTGACTTATCTCTTGCAGAACTTCCATAAAATGAACGAGTCAGTCTAATGTCTTGCCACTTCACGTGCCATTTGCAAATAAAATATGTGGAAAAAAAGAAAGCTTACAATGAATTCTAAGCTAGAATTATGGAGGAAGATTTGAAAGGATTTAAAATTGGAAAATAAATAATAAGTTCCACAAGCAAATCAAGTTTAATGACATCACTAGCCAAATACAACAAAGCTCCAAATTGAACAAGTCACCCAAACAAATGACAGTTTAAGATATTTACAACCCGCAGTCAGATAGACAATAATAATAATAATAATAATAACAATAACAATAACAATAACAATAACAATAACAATAACAATAACAATAACAATAACAATAACAATAACAATAACAATAATAATAATAATAATAATAAAAACACTAAAGTGGATATAAAACACAAACTAATGTTGTAATATTATATGGACAATCAAACCATTATATTCTGCTTTAAAGGAAATCCAAAATAGTGGGTAATTAGACCCTTAATATTTTGATATTGATGACAAAAGTGTTGCTGAAATTTATACAAAAACAGTTATGCAAATGAAAGTAAATGATTAATGTAACTAACAGAATATAACACTTCAACAAATAATCTCCCTTCTTCAACCCCCCTTTCTCCCATTTGTCACATCACACAACAATATATATACAAAAGAATTTACAAAACATTATGAGGATCCCAAAGATAGAAAGAAATAAAAAGTAAACTATTAATAATTTTTTATTTTCTTTTTGTTCAATCGGTGTGACTATCACGTTTGTCAACGCACATCTTTAAATATTAATAATCTATAATTATCTATAAGTAAAATTAATACTTTAAAAGAATTTATCAAGATGAACCCCAGACATGACTAGTTTTCCTTGCATTTACGTAAATAGCTATTTTTTAAAAAAGTCAAAGGGGTGTGTGTTAATTGTGTCAAAATGAACATACGAGCAAACTAAAAAAAACAAAGGTATTAGTATACAATTTAAAAGTTCTGACCCTGAAAGGGGTGAATTACATTGAATTGGCAAATAGTAGCTTTTGGATAATAAAGCAAGATTTTAGAAGGGAAAAAATCTACTAAATCCCCTTTTGAATGATACAGCCATCAATATAAAAAATGAATGAGAACGATAAGAGTCCTGAAAAGCAAGTATAAAATTCAGAGAAACTGAAAAGTATTTCAGACTCATAGAGCCTTCCAATCCCATTAAATGTCTACAGAAATCTGTAGTAGGAAAACATTTTGTGAAGGCTGACTCATTGAGTACCACAATGCTGAACCAAGACAACAATGGAGGTTGCAGAACAGAATCCAACATAGCTGATATGATTCTACGTCAAATGGACTTCACAAAATCTAGGGCACTAATTTAGAATCAAATTGACCTAAACAAATGGATTTGAACACACGTTCAAACTATAAACCAAACTAGAATTGCTAACAGTGTGTTTGAATTGAAGGAAATGGAGGGAAAGGAAGGGAAGAGAAATGGAGTATCATTCATTTGGATAGCAAATGAGGAAGGGAGGGAATTGGAAGGGAGAGAAATGGAATGATTAAATTGTAGGAAATTGATCCCTCCAACAATATGGAGAGATTTGGAAGGAAAACTCACCATTCTTCCCTCCCCTTCCTTTCCCTCCCCTCCTGTTCTCCTCCCTCCCCTTCTTTTCCTTCCCCTTTCTTTATCCAAACAAATTGTAAGCGAATAAGCATCTCACCTACTCTCATAAGTTTTATCACAAAGCTTTATACTTTATTAATCACAATCTCACACACACACATTTTAACATCCTACGGCCCTTTATATAGGTATATTAATCGTACTAGAGTACTAGGTTTCCTAATTGCAATAAAACACGATCTTTTTAGTCACATGAAAGCCCTATTCTTGAGGAATAAGAACTAGCATGCAACTTCTCTAAAATCTATACTACTTAAATAAAATCCTATGTCCCTTATAGCTCTGGCACACATTTATTTGATAACTATAAGCTAAATATTAATATACCCTAAATACCATTAATATACAAATCAGTAGCTCGTGAAGTCAAGTGTTGTGAAAACTATGGAGCCCAAAACCATTGCAAATCCCAATTTGGCCCCTGAGAAGATCACTTCAGCCTAAAAGGAAAGAGACAACTTTGCTATTTTCCTAGAAGATTTAAATCCTTTATAAGTTATTGTTATTCACATACATCCAGCTTTTTTCCCACTGAAAAGACACATAACCAGCATAGGTCACAAAAAGTAGATTACAGAAACAATTTATCTATGATGAATTTGTATGCTCCAGCAACCCTCCTCCTTAGAACTACAAAGCCTCCCCCCTCCCACCACACATCAGTGCATCCTCACCAATGATCTATATGTCTGCTCCACCCACCCCACCCCACCCCCAAACCCTTGCAGATCCCAATTTGGCTCATCACAAGAACAATTGAGCCTAAAGTAATTTTAAGAAGAGTTAAAATTTATATAAGTTAGTCACATATATCAAACTGCTTCCCCAATGAGAGAGACATAGCCAAAATAGGTCAATAAAATTTACATACAGAAATAATTTATTTATGATGCCAATTTTTCACATCCAAAAAGGCAACAAACTTCCTCAGAAATAAATTATCCTATATAATGATAGAAGTATAAAAGAGGATAACTAAGAGAGAAAAAGTTGATTATAAGTTTTTGAGAAATATGTCCTACCAAAAGAAAATGGTGATGAAACAGATTTACGTATATACCACTACTTTGGCATTTTCCTAATCAATCATCACCACTTCCAGTACAACTCTTAGATAGGATGCCAATCTAGCCAAAGAAGTGGCATGAGGACATCTAAATCACGGCATGTAAGAAAAGCTAAATTTAGGAGAAGTAGAATGGTGAGAAACTTGAGGACATTTTACAAAGAGTTGAACACGAGAATACTGAAATTATTTAAAATACTCCCTGCCATACCCCTTTGAACTTTCTTAGCAAATGTCTTAATAAGGATTTCAAACACTAAAGTTGATTAGAAAGGTAGTATGAATGCATAAAACAGCTACCAACCCCAAACAGATATCTCATATCCTACAATCCTATGATCTGCACTATTCTGATGCTTTAGACTAAATCTAGACACAAACCCAAGTGTCTCTGAAAAAATGCCAGCACTCATCTTACTCATCATTTCACTAATAACATCAACCACCATATCATATGCTTTGCTAAAGTCATATTTGAGAACAAAACCCTTCCTCTTTTTTCTACCAGCACCATTCACCAGCTCATGGTTAAGATATTGTCATCTACCCACACTTGGTGTAATATATTGTCTTCTACTAAGACTCATGTATGCCAATAAAAATGGATTTTAGCAAAATCTTGGGCATCAGATACTAGCTTCATCAATGTGAAATTCTATCCTAATAGAATAGCTCCAAACAAAGGTCTTGAAAATGGAATAGCTCCAACCTACATTAGATACTGGGCTTGTTAATGTAAAATCTTTTACCTAGAATCCTTAGTCCCTCTCATAACAATGGTCTTGAAAATGTAAACTTAAGTCTCTGCATAAAAAATATCATGAAAGTTTATTCATAAGTAAAACCATAAGGGCGACATGTTTTATTGTTTCCAACTCAAAAGAAAGCAAAATAAATAAATAGAATAATAAATATGTATTCTTCTGCTCCAAAAAAAACCCAATCATGCATAGAAGAAATGACATAAATATAGCATAGAGAGGCCAACATTTTAACACTTTGACTATTAATTATACTCAAGTTAGTTTTATCATTATGCCAACTTTTTCAGCCTGAAAAAAGCACTAAACCAAATTGCTAACTTTCTTCTCATGTTTTTTTATTCAACTAAATATAATACATTGTATACTGGGAAAAGAAATTAGAGGGGTTGGAACCCAACTCGTCATTGAAATGTTCCACCAATAGATATTTGTGCATATGGAGTATCTAGCCAAAGAGGACTAATTCCAAAGAGGATCATGCAGACATCCTTCCAGGGAATAAAAAAATCTCTTATCATATTCATATGAGCCAGATACATACCACGTTAACTCATGCTTATGACACATTTTCTGAAGCAACAAATTAAGTCTCTGACCCAAGGTCCCAACTATGCCAAAAGAAAATCTACCATCTCCTAAATAAATACTTTATGACATAGATACAGTGGAGTGCACACAAGACTCTGATTTTTTAAGCCTTAAATTGCAAAAGATATTTAAATACTATAATGAATAATGACAATAATGATGAGTGATGACATGACTATAAAACCTTAAGACTTTCCGTTCACTTTGTTATTGGAATCATAAACAGAAATAATAGAAATAAAGAAGAAGAGATTTGATGTAATTAAATTGCTAAATAGAGCACACAATACCAGCTTAAGTGGCCAGACACATTCACTAAGAAAAAGCTAACAATATAAAACTTATATCAATATACATTATAATATTGTTTTTCCCTAAACTCCTCGATTTATGGGCGAATTCTCCTCTTCTTGTTACTCAAGCTACCTGCGGTGACAATTTCTAATGTGCCCTTCCCTTATGCTCAATCCATTACACACTTTCTAATTAAAATAGAACCCAAATTCATTTGATCCCCTGGTAGTTGCCATAGTTCCTCCATCTATAGTCACTAATATACAAGAACTTGCAAATACTCCGAAACAGTTACAAGTAACGGGTCAAAAAGTATCCTCAGATAGATACTAACCCTTATGAATGATGCTCAAAAAGTTTCTCCTCCATTTGTTTTAAGCAAAGTGAGGAGAACACCCCATTGCCCATCCTTTAAGCTTCTAGCAATATACCTGTTTTCAACTTACCCACTTATAACCAGTTCCATTATATCCTACCAGGGTACATCCATGATGTATCCTACTGAGACATTGAGCATGTCCCAATCATCAATGGATAGGAGGCTAAAGCTTCTAGTACGTCTAAGACTCTAAGCCTCCAAAATGTTACTCAGAGGTTTCAATAAATCCTTAAGTTTATGGTGATTGCAAGCCTGCTATAATAAGGCACTACAATGACAAGATATAAGACTTTCAAATGTATTAAAAAGAGAAAATCGACTGATTAAAATACATACCCCCTCCTTCTTGCTATTTTGCTTGTCTTCCATATCTTGTAGGGTAGCATCAAGACGTTTCCTGAAATACAAATGGAAATAGATAAACACCACATAAGAGAGTACATATATATATATAGTATTCGATAGGAAAATTTCTCCTACCTTTCTCAGACTACAGTGGGTTAAACATTATAGCATATGTGGTGCATCAACATATTTTTAACATGTGCATTGGTTAAGTTTATCCTTCTTGTTAATTATATCAGTCTTCTGTTTATCTTCCTTTTGAACTGTAAATCTTTGGTTTGCTTTGAAAGAATTATTATTAGCAATTGGATCAATTATGAGGAATCCATACTCCATAGACATACACTTTCTTAATGTTGAAGAATATTCAAGCAACATTAGAAATAAAATCAAATGTAGCACGTGCAAATTGGATAAAAGGGGGTGATGGGAAACATATAAACATGCACGGTTTGCACATGAAAGGAACTGAGGGAGCATCCGCATATCAATGTAAAAAAAGGCTCAAGGTGCAGATGAGGCGATGAAAGTCCTGTTGCGCCTTGGTGTACCTCTTTGAAGCAAGGTGTGCAATATTAGACAATTAAAGAGATTTGCCTATGTGCGCCTCAGGCACCTCTTTGAATGCACCTTGCGTAGAGCTAAAATGGCGCTCTACCCTAATTGCCTAACGCCTAGACATGCCTTGGGCGTGCCTTTTGATACATTTTCATTGATTCATTCGCCCTCCTTCTCAAATATGTCTGTGGTGCTTTTGAATTTGCCACAAATGACATTTGCATAACCTTTGTTATCTAAAAAAAATATAGTCTACTGATTCCTTAATCACTAGTCATGGTTATTCTTGCAAAACATAATGAAAACTACAAAGAGAACGAATCCACAATCTTGGTTCCGAAATAAAACTCTTCAATCAAACACTTACTGGAATGTTTATGAATAACAAAAAGTTTCCTTTAAAGAGAAAAATTAACAAGGCTTCTGTTAAATGTCATGCAAAGCCATTTCAGAAATTTGTTTATTTTTATAGTATTAGGACTCAACTCCCACCATAGCTAGATTGATAGTTATGATGTTAACACACGCGTATTGACATTTCATATTACCCAATTTGTAATCGAGCATGACCAAAAAAAGAAAAACACAAAGAATGCAGCAAGCACAACTCGACTAGCAATAGTGCAATACAGCATTCTATATTCAACTCTATTATACATCAACTCAATAATTATAGAACAAAAACCCGAAAAGAGCATAAAATTTCAATGATAAAAGAAAAGAGCACATACAATTCAGCAGAAATATACTCAATCCTCTTGCGCACATTAGCATTTGCTTCTGCCAAATCCTGCTTAACTAAAACTGGACCTATCAATTTGTACACATTCGCATCTTCACTCAACAAATCCAACTCCTATACCAAATTCATCAACAAATTTTTCAAGCCAATTAATATATAAAACCCAAATTCACAACAAATATCATATAAAATCAGTATACTAGTAAAATACCTTGAGAACGAGCTCATTTTCGCCAAGCTGAACGGTGTATTTCTTTCGGATTTCATGATTTTTAGCAATATCTGATTTTTCAGAAAAATAATACATTTAAGGAGAAAACTAAGATTAAATTAGATGAATATACGAGAATATTAGAGAGTAAGAGTTTGCCTTTTTGGAGTTTGCGAAGATCGTTGGCTTTGGATTCTAGGTCGCGCTGTAAGTCTCTGGTGGCTGCTGAAGACGCCATTTGTGTTTTGGAAGTGATTGCTCCTATCAACCTTTTGAACTTCGAGAAAAGAATTCTGCACCGGGGGAAGCAGGAAGCAGGGAGGGGGAAAGATGAAAGGGGAAGGTAATGGACTGGACTCGGGTTTAAGGTTTGGCAAATGAAGGGGAATGTCAATGACCGAATGATGGACCGCTACCCGGTATAGGTCACCTCGCCCAATACCAAGTAAAGTCAGCTTTTTTTTATAATATATTTTATTTAGGGTAAATAATAGTACTTAATGAATTAATAACAGTATTTGATAAATTAATAACAACACCTTATAAAATAACAGTTTTAATAATACACAGATTTTTACTATAATTCGATCTTATAATTACTTAAATGACTTTTATTGGTACTAGTTATCACTACGCTACTACTTATACATCGAAATGGATTATTATAATAATTTAACAGCTCACCATGCTTCGCAATAATAATTCTTTAATTAGAGAGTTTTGACCAATACCTGAATTTAGTCGACAATGGAACCTCCGACGTTCTGAGCTTCCGGCTTTACCAAGGTAGTTAACCCCAACCATGTCTTCCTTAGATCGGGCTCGGCACAGATCTAATTCGTTTCATACCTTAGATCGTAATCTCTAATTAAACAATCCTTACTGTATTTATGATGGAACTTCTTAAACAGAAAGATAACTCATTTGATATATAAGGTTCAAGGGGATAATGTTCCCTTCTTGAACGAAACTTTTATTTAATTTGAAAGGATTACAACACTCAGATATTACAACAAACACACAAACTGAAAAGCTTAAACAAACATAAGCTGAACTAGAGTTTTCTCTACTTTAAGAGAGATGAAGAACCGAATATGTCTCTTAAGTTGAGTATTTTTCTCTAGAAGACTCCCTAATGATTTCAGAGCAATTCTCTTGCTAACTCTTCCAACTCTACCTTCACTTCTTTGCCTAATGCCTTTTATATAGGGGAAGGCTCACAAAAGTCACCGACACTTTCTATGGCTTACAGAAAATCATGACTCAGCAAGTGAATATTGTTCACTACTTTTCTAAAGATTCTTTAAACAAATAAAACGTGCTACAATAGTAAAAGCATAATACATAATTGTTGGTATAGGCTCAGGACTCCATCATATCTTGTAGACCACATTTGTTGTCCTTACTGTCTTCATAATGGACATACATTTGGTTGTCTTCTTCTATACCTAGATCCATCACACATTTAGCAGCATAGGATTCATCCCATGTGACAAAGATCTCCAATAAGTGCCCTTTTCCCTCTAAGGATAAATATCTCCCAACTTCAACTTGTTCGAGATAATCATACACTGATTCACCATGTAATACTCCTTCTTCTAAATAATTTCTTAACCATTATGGTGCTACTATAGTAGTATTTCCCACATGTATTATGACTAGTGGTTCTTCTTTTAACGCTATGAACTGGTTAAGACACTGAGCAATATAGAAAAATCCATAAGCTCTTGCCTCCGTAGGATCTTTTACTCGCCTCTGCTAGATACAGATTGGATCTTTGAATTTGCGATGAACGTCTTCAAACATAATCAGGAAATGTGGAGAGTTAATTTTTCCTTCAACCATTTCAATGTTTGCACGTTGCACTTGGACTTGCTCAACTCTTCCTTTATATCTTGTTGCTTCATAAATTCTCTTAAAAAATACTTTTGGAATTTCGTGAGTTTCTCAAAGAACGTAGTATTAATATCAGGAAATGGTACAATACTATGAACCATCCCATAATCATAAACTCTGTAGTGCTCCACTACATATGGTGCCATCCATTCCAGTGAATGTGGATGAATTGACACAGTATCAACTCTTGAATTGATGTTGAATATTATTCTACTTCCCCATATATCATAGACATCATACATCTTGTATGACCTTGATACAACTAGATCATACCAGAACCTAAAATTGTTATTTTTTATTTTATTTAGTATTATATCATGAATATCAGGAGTGAGTCTCAAGATAATGACCATCACTTTGTACATAGGAATCTTCGAACTGCTACATGACAAATTTTAATTAAACCATTTTGAGATCTTCTTTTTGATGAAACAATCATGGTCTCCATCAAGGCCCAAGTGGAGGGTGAAACCCGCTCCATAGCTTCATCAGTTTCTTCAATAAGAGTTTTTCTCTCTGCCTCCATCTTTATTAGTTGATGGGCAGAAGGTTTTTTCTGATGTCTTGTGCTTCTTCTCCATTAGTCAATTCTCTGATTAGACTATCGGCTAAAGAATTCTTTGATCCCTATATATGTTTAACAGTAAAAGATAATTGATTAAGCCATAATTGCCAACGCAGGAGTCTCCCTTGCGCTTGCATATTAGACAAATTCTTTTTTAATAAAATCGAGTATGCCTTTGCAATATGTTCTATTTAAGAACTGTTTAGGGGCTAAGAAGATTAAGAACTTCTCTATCTCTCAAATAACTGCAAGGATTTCCTTTTGCATCGTAGGATAATTTAACTCAGCTTTATTAAAACTTCCACTGCTATATCTGCAAAGTCTTTCTCCTTCTTTGATTTTTAACACAGCATTCCAGTGCTCATTACTAGCATCTGTTTTAATTAAGGATTAAATCATCTTCACTAGTAGGTAATGTTAATATAGAAAGATCTTTACACATAGCTTTTAAATCTTTAACAATTTTGGAATCACTTTCCTTCCAGTTCCAAGTTATTTCTTTCTTGAGTTTTTGCTGTAATGGTTTTCTTAATAAAACAAGATTTTTTATGAAATCAGAAGCATATATAGGTTAAACATCCTAGAAATCTTTCTAGTTGTTTTCTATCTTCAATTTTATCTGGGAATTTTTTAATTTTTCCAAAATATACTTTTGCAATATTATTTGTCCTGCTTTAATTTCTAATCCTAGAAACTCAATTTCTTGTTTAGCATAAACACTTTATCCTTTCCAAGGATTATACTATGCTCTGCACATTTTTGAGTTACTGCTTTAAGATCATTCTTATGTTGTTCTAAATCTTTTGAGAATATTAGGATATCATCTATATAGACCAAAAACAATGATTAAGTTCTCTAAAAATATTATCCATTCTTCTCTGAAATATTTGTTGAGCATTTTTTAATCCAAAAGGCATTACTAACCATTAATAATGCCCTTGAGGGACACTAAATACAGTTAATGGAATACTCTCTTCTTCCATTTTTATTTTCCAATAATTACTCTTACAATCCATCTTAGAAAACCATGTGGCTCCTTGTATTCTATTAAATAACACAGTTTTATTAGGAATATAATAGCCATTAAAAATAGTATTGTCATTTAGCTGCTTATAATTAATGACCATTCTAGCTTTACCTCTTTTTTCTTTTGCATGATTTCTTACCATGAATGCTGGACTATTATGAGGACTCTTGCTATTCCTAATTAGCTTTTAATTCAACAATTCTTTTATTTGTTCATCAAATTCCTGTATATCTTGGTAGGTATAGACCATTTATCTTACTCTAATAATCTTATTAGAATTTGTTAGAGTTATCTTAGCACATGCCTTATCTTTTTCCCAATGTTTTAAAGGATTTGTTGAATATAATATTTCACATAATTTTTCTTGCTGCTTATTTATCTGATCTATTAATGATGAATCACACTCAGGCCCTGTTCTTTTGAGCTTCTAGGAAGAGCAGAGCAGGGGTTAGCAGAGCAGAGTAGATTTTAGGATAGCAAAGCATAGCCGAGCCGAGCCTAGCAGAGCAGAGCATACTGCTACTGCTGCTGCTGCTGCTCCTGCTACCTACTGCTGCTACTGCTACCTACTGCTGCTACTGCTGCTGCTACTGCTGCTGCTCCTGCTACCTACTGCTGCTACTACTGCTGCTACTGCTGCTGCTACTGCTGCTGCTACTGCTACTGCTGCTACTGCTACTGCTACTGCTACTGCTACTGCTACTGCTACTGCTACTGCTACTGCTACTGCTACTGCTACTGCTACTGCTACTGCTACTGCTACTACTACTACTACTACTACTACTACTACTACTACTACTACTACTGCTACTACTACTACTACTACTACTACTACTACTACTACTACTACTACTACTACTACTACTACTACTGTAGACACCTAAAAATGTCTCCCCGAAACCAAACCCGATGATGAAAAATATTTCATCGCCATTATTGGTCGGGTTTAGTATTTAATCCCGAAAGTCCTTAAAAAATTATATTTAATTAAAATCAGTTTTTAATAATCCATGGATCAGTCTTGATGTTTAGTCAAAGCATAATTTATTTTTAATTTTAGCCCAAACCTTTTTTGTTTTATTTATTATTTTGGCCCAAACCTTTTTATTTTATTTATTTTTATTATTTTGGCCCAATTAATAAATATTAAATCAGAAATGGCCCAAAATTATCAATTAGCACTTAAAAAGGCTGAGCGAAATTACGGTAGAAATGAATTTAGACGGAAAAATGGACGCACAGTTTCTTGTGTCACGGCAATAAGCACCACGTCACGGGGCTCAAAGCCCCGCCACGGTGTGCATTCCCATGACACGGTTCCAGGGGGCAACTCCGTGTCTTTTCTGTGTAAACCCTTTACGCGTTTTATCTCCCATAACCTAATTATTTCCCGCGCCACTCTGTTTTTCCCCGTGTCACGGGAGTTTGCCCCGTCTGACGGTGCCTGGCACCGTGTTGCGGTGCTATTTTTTAGGGTTTTTATCTTTTCAGGGTTCCGTGTGTTCCCTCTACTCATTTTCCCTATAAATACCCCCTCATTTTTGATGTACGGGGCATGAATTAACTCTCTTTTTCTCTCTTATATGCTCTAGCCTACACACTAGCCTACCCTTCTTCTTTCAAAATTCCTTCTTCAAGCACTCCAAGGAGTCTATACTTTACCCGAGGTTCTGTACTTAAGCCAAGGCGTAAAAGGTAGAACTGTTTGAGAGTTTGGTCCCAAATCAACTCTATTTAATTTAGTTATTATTTTTCCATGAATTTACTATCGTGTTTATTATTTTATAGTTGCAAGCAAACAGAATCAAAGTAAGAATTATGTTCCTTTTATTTCTGTTATTTTTCTATCGATTTTATATTGTTGGATTTATTGTTAAATTGCTTTCAATATTAATGTTTATTTATTATATTTATTGATCACCATATTGCATGTTAAAGGGAACATGTAATTGAAAATCACGCATAATAAGATAATTTGGACGACCGGTTTAGGTTCTTTTTTAATCTTGTTGTTTAATCAAATGATTACGATATTTTAGAATTATGTGTTGCATTAATATTAAACCAATTTAGCATAATAATAGTTTGAAGTAAATTGAATATTTTGTTTGTATGCCTTTGAGATCGCAGGAATCACTTTTCACAATAAGAATCGAGTAGAGGCCAATACGGGCGAATGTGACTCCATGACTCACTTTGTACCATCATCCTCAATCCTCCTTTTGTGGTTCCGAACCATATGGAGTTAGTAATCTCATAGATTATGAATGGGGTGTAACCTTCACGGGTCAATCGTTTTTGCCTATCGTTGTCCCTTTATTCGTGGTTGCCTTTTATGATCCGTGAACGGTTTACAAGTTCCTTAAATATTTGTTGGTGGCTCCCTACTTTCCTTGTCCCTAATCGTATATGTTAATTGAGATGAACACTACAAGAGGGGGGGGGAGGTGAATTGTAGTTGAGTTCCTAAATAATAATTTTGCAAATATAAAACAGAACAAAATAGGAACTTGCGATGCACACAGATTTTACGAGGAAACCTTCTAGTGCCCAACTAGAAGTAAAACCTCGACCCTACCTTAGGGATTTCAAACACAAATAATTCCACTATAATAGGGCAAACACCAAGTTACAACCTATTATAATTCAGCCTCTACTCTCAAGTTCCAGAATGAACTTGCTACAGAACAACACCTTGTTCTACCCAGTTTGAGTCCCACACTCAAACTCACTCGTACACCCTAAGTACAGATCTTCCCCCTTCTCACCAGAAGCTCTCTCTGTATGCAATGATAAAAATACTCTCACCCCAATAAACCCAAAACCAAATACAAGAATTAACACCTAGTATATGATAGGCAAGCTATGCATGAAACCCGAAACTAATATGACAGTATAACAAGCTTGGCAAACTTACACGACTATAGCTTTGTAAATTCTTCACGCATAAAACTCACAAAAACCTAGGCTCATGTTATTCTCTACTATTTATACGAGTATTACCTGTATAAACAGTAGGTTTACATAAAGATAAATAAGTAAAACTTAACTTATCTTAAAACACGGTTTTTTAATTAAATCCTTTGAAGAAAATCTTTTTAGAAAATAAGATAGAAATATTGAATTAAAAAGCATAATATCTTTTTAACAAACTGTTTTTAAGAGATAAATATTTAAAGAAAATTATTTTCCGATTTCTATCTTTTATCTTTTTCGATTTTAATTTATTTGCCAAGCTAACTGTCACGCTTCTAATAAGTTTCATGCATATCCTACTTAACATATTTAACAATGAATCTAGAAGATAAAATGTTAACTAAAACATTGCTGCGCTGTACTCTTGTTCTGGTAGGTTTACTTGGACTCCACACTTACTAAGTTCCTCCAAAGATCTTAGTCAGCAATCTTCAAGTTCCTGTGAAGGAACGTTCCTGTGAGGGAACTCAGTTCCTGTTAGGGAACTCTTCTTTTATATTGAATAACTTTCTTGATAAAGAACTCCTTCAAGTCTTCTCAGCTTTAGTTACTTCTTCCATCTCCAAGATCAATTTCACCTAGGCTGCACAAACACTTGAAAAGTCTTTATGAGATGAGTTTGCTGTAACTTAAGTTCCTCATCATCAAAACCTTTAAACATCAACAATTTCCCCCTTTTTGATGATGACAAACTTAAGCAAACTCTTGAGAAAGTTAAAACAAAATAAAAGGTCGTATTTTTGTATTTTAATTTTATTGACAGAAAATAATAAACATACAACATAAATAAAACAAAAACGAAAAGTAAGCTAAGTAAACTAAACTGAGAAAGTTATGATACTTTCTCAACTGGAACCCAGAACAACTTCAGCCTCTATGTTTGCTTCTTCTTTTCCCCATTTTGGCATTATGAAAAAGTCCTGTATTTTCAAGTTTATGAAACATCCACCAACAGCTCCACAAGTAATTCATCGAGTGTGGGAAACTAAAGGCAGCGCTGCTAAACAACCTCAAGTAAGATCTACTCTTCAGCACAAGTGTTCAAAACATACAAAAACACACTAGTATAAGCAGAGTTCCAACTATTCATTCCATAAACCAAAATATTTAACATCCAGATGAACAATTTTAAAAATTTACAATCAAAATCAATTGTTCAAATACTTAAAAACGAAAATTAAATATGTTCATAACTAAGACAGTGAGAGAAAAAGCTAGGCTGATTTGGAGGTGGGTTAGGCTGATTTTGAGATGGGGTAGGCTAGGTTTCAAGAAAATCCAGAATCTTGTTGAAGTCCTCCTTTGTTTGCTTTGTAGAGGCCTCCAACTTTTCTTCAACCCCCTTGAGCTTCACTAGGAACTCCTCCTTCTGTTCCTGTAGAGCCTTGTGAAGTTCTTTCTCCTGGAACTCCTTCTGTTCTTGAAGGTCCTTGGTCTGATTGAGCATCATTCTCTTGAGTTCCTTCAACTCCTTCCCCTGCTCCTGGACCAATTTTTCAAGTGTCAGCACATGAAGTTTTCTAGCAGAGTCCTTCATTTGACTCTCTACCCTCTCCATTCTGTCAGCCAACTCAGCAACTTGCCCTTCAAGGATATTCTCCTCGACATCCAATTCCAGTGGTTGTTCCATGCTAGTTTGAGGAACACTACTGGCAGAAATCCTCCTACTCTTCCTTACAGGCTGTTCTGACATAGCCTTTTCCTTCCTCTTCCCTGTAACTTTCTCTTTCTTTTTCTCTCCTTTATCTAATTTCTGAATTTTTCCCTGTACTACTTCCAGACTTAACCCAGCAAGGGTTTCCTCATTGATCACATTTTCTGGCTTCTCATTCAAAGCCCCATATTTTCCTTTTAAAACCACTCATGCGTTTTCAAAAACAGTAGACAAAATGGCTCCATACCCTACTTTTGTCCTACTTGGAACACAATGAGCTAGATGCTGATACATCAAAGAAGGAAATTTCACCTTAATCTTCTTTGAAATGCAGAAGATTACAACCATATCCATTAAGCATGCCTCCCCCTTCTTAGAAGTCCTAGGCAGAATAGTCATTTTCACCAAATTGAACAGTAGCTTATTTAGAGGGCTTAGATCATTATGACTCATGACCTTCTTACCCCTCTGTCCCCCTAATTCCTCAACTATATCCCCAGCCATGAAATTTCCTACATTGATACTACCCTTTCCCTTCAAGTAAGTATCATAACCTTCAGTAGGAGCTTTTAGAATTTTACCTAGAGTTTCTAGGTCCAATTCAATCTTTACATCATTCACCATGCTCGTTATTCTTCCCAATTTTGCCTGAAAATTATGGCAAAATTCATTCATAGCAGCAGGATACAAGTAATTTGATGAAACCCTAGTCAACAGAAATTCCCAACCTTGAAATTTAATTAAATCAAGAAACTCTAAAAATCTTGCTTTCCTGCACCACACAGCGTCAAGACGATGACCTACTACATACCTTCCTGCCATTGATTCAAGTTCCTCTTGATCAGTTAACTCCTCTTCTTCATCTTCCTTTTCCGATTCTTCCTTTTCTGAGTTGTTCTCCTCTTCTTTTTCTTCCTCTTCTCCCTCACTTATTTCTTCTTCTTCTCTGTTCTCCTCTGTTGTCTCTTCTGGGTTCTTCTCTTTTGCAAATTCATCAACTTCCTCAATTTGCTCTTCCAGAGACTTGTCACTTTGTTTTCTTTCCTTCCACTCCTTTAATTTTTGAAGAACGTTCGAGACAGAGAAATCCCCTTGATCGATTGTACTCTCTACTGCTTTTGGTTTTGGAGGAGATTTCTTAGGGTTTTCAGAAAGTGTTTGAGAGGTAGAAGATGCTTTGTAGTTTACCATGGCTAAAGGAGATGATTCTTCCTGAATTTAGTTTTCTGGACTTTGGGATTCTTCAGAGGAAACAAACTCAGCAATGATCACCATTGAAGCTTAAGGAAGGGTTTTAAAGGGGTTTTCAAAGTTTTACTGAGAGGGAGTAAATTCGATGTGACAGTGAGGTGAAAGAAGTGGGTGAAAATTTGCTTTTATAATAAATGAAGCGGTGGGAGAGAATTTAGGAAGTTTTCACTGTTTAGTTATTAATTGAACAAATTCAATTAATTTTTCAAAATTTAAACACTGGATGAATCTTTCAAAAATTTTAAATTTCCAAATTCAGTTTATATTGATTGAAGTTTCTATAAAACACAATTGGAACACGCTTTCAACATGTATGGAATGTACAAATTTAATAACTTATACTGTTGAGCAATTTAATGAACTTACCTTTGGTAGTTAACAACGGTGACACTTTAGCTATGTTTATCACACCAAGTTTGTGGTAGAAGTTATTTTTGCTCTATTTACAATATTTTTGACTTTGCCATATCTTGGGACTTCAGAGGCTAGTATTCAGCTTGATCATTCCAAGTTCCAGTCTCAATTTCTCAAATCTTTCTCTGTTCAAGGGCTTGGTTAGAATATCTGTAATTTGATTTTCAGTTTGGCAAAATTCTAACTTAATATTCCCTTGCTCCACATTATCTTTTAGAAAGTGATGCCTAATGTGGATATGTTTTACCTTTGAGTGTTGAACTGGATCTTTAGAAATACATATAGCACTTGTATTATCACAATAAATAGGCACACAATAAAAAATAATACCAAAATCTCTGACCTGTTGTTTTATCCATAAGACTTGTAAGCAACATGCTGCTGCAGCTACATACTCAGCTTCTGCTATAGATAAAGCAACTGTGTTTTGCTTCTTGGAACCCCAAGAAACTAAACAAGGTCCTAAAAATTGTACCATACCTGAAGTGCCTTTCTTGCTTACCAAGTCACCTGCATAGTCAGCATCTGTAAAACTATTCAAATCAAAAGAATCACTTCTAGGATAGAAGAGACTCAAATCGTCAGTTCCTTTCAAGTATCTAAGGATTCTTTTTACTGCTGACAAGTGAGACTCCTTTGGATTTGCTTGGAACCTAGCACACAGACCCACACTAAAAGATATGTCAGGTCTACTCGCTGGTAGATAAAGTAGTGAACCTATCATACCTCGATACATAGATTGATCAATGCAAGTTCCAGATGGATCTTCATCCAATCTAGTAGCAATTCCCATAGGAGTATTGTTGGTTTTGGCATTTTCCAACTTGTATTTCTTGATCAGTTCCTTAATATATTTTTGCTGATGAATTATAATTCCCTCTTCAGTTTGCTTAATTTGCAAACCAAGAAAGAAATTTAATTCTCCGGTCATGCTCATTTCAAATTCTCCACTCATAAGGTCAGCAAAATACTTGCACAGAGATTCGTTAGTTGCACCAAATAAAATATCATCAACATAAATTTTTACAACTAAGATATCAATTCCATTTGACTTTAACAACAATGTTTTATCAATTTTGCCACGTTTAAAACCATTAGCCAAAAGGAACTTAGATAATCTTTCATACCATGATCTAGGAGTTTGCTTTAACCCATAAAGAGCCTTGTCAAGCTTATAGACATGGTTTGGGAACTCTGGATTTTCAAATCAAGGAGGCTGCTCCACATAGACTTCCTCATTTAAGTATCCATTTAAGAATGCACATTTAACATCCATATGGTACAGCCTAAAACCCATATAAGCAGCAAAAGCAATAAGTAAACGAATAGCTTCTAACCTGGCCACAGGTGCAAATGTTTCTTCATAGTCAATTCCTTCTTGCTGGTTGAAACCTTGTACAACTAGTCTAGCTTTGTTCCTGACAATAATACCATGTTCATCTAGTTTGTTTCTGAATACCCATTTTAGTCCAATGGACTTCTTGTCTTTAGGTCTAGGTTCCAGATGCCAAACTTTATTTCTTTCAAATTCATTTAGTTCAGCTTGCATAGCATTAATCCAGTCTACGTCAGTTAAAGCCTCAACATAATTTTTGGGTTCCATGGAAGAAAGGAATGCATTGAATGCACAGAAGTTCCTAAGCTGAGATTTGGTTTGAGTTCCTTTTGTGATGTCACTCATGATTGTGTCAACTGGATGAGATTTCTAATATTTCCAGGGCCTTGGAGTGAAATCTTTGATTGGATACATCCTCTCTTCATTATTGTTGACTGGTTCTTCTGTAGGAACTTGATTCTGGAACTCAGGTTGAACTTCTTCAGGAGTTTCCACATTTTGGCCTTCATTATGATTTTCAATCTGTTCTTGAAGTAGAGTTCCTGGTGCATTCTCCAACTCTGGTTCAACATTTGCTTCAGGATTTGTTACTTCTGCAATTTCAACTTGCTGCTTCTGTAGTGATACCGATTCCTCATCTGGATTTTGCTTACGCACAAGTCCAATCTCGAAATCATCATCACAATCCTGTAAATCAACCAAATTTTCAGTCTCATCAAATATAATATGTACAGACTCCTCAACACACATTGTTCTTTTATTATAAACTCTATAAGCTTTACTATTTGAGGCATATCCTAGGAAAACTGCCTCATCACTACGTTCATCAAACTTTCCCAAGTTCCTTTTACCATTATTGTGAACAAAACATTTACAACCAAAAGATCTAAAGTAAGAAATATTAGGTTTTCTCCCTTTCATAAGTTCATAAGGAGTTTTGTTGGTGATGGCCCTAACAGATACTCTGTTGAGTATATAACATGTTGTGTTCACTGCCTCAACCCAGAAATTTCTAGGCAGCCTGCTTGATATCAGCATTGTTCTTGCCATGTCTTCAAGACTCCTATTCTTGCGTTCCACTACTCCATTTTGTTGTGGAGTTCTTGGGGCAGAGAAATTGTGATCCATACCATACTCAGCACAAAATTCATCAAATTTTGAATTCTCAAATTCTGTTCCATGGTCAAATCTAAGATGTATCAACTGATTACCTGTTCTTCTCTGTTCTTTCTTAACAAAAGCAACAAACTCGTCAAACGTTTCATCCTTACTTACAAGAAAGAAAACCCAAGTGAACCTTGAAAAATCATCAACAATAACCATTACATATTTCTTACCACTTCTACTTTGGATTCTCATTGGACCACAGAGATCCATATGAATGAGTTCCAAAGGTCTTTTGGTACTTACCATCTTTTTGGACTTGAAAGAAATTCGGGTCTGTTTACCTTTAGCACAAGCTTCGCACACTTTGTCATACAGGAACTTAATGCAAGGAAGTCCTTCCACTAAGTTCTTAGATCTTAATTTATCTAGTAAAGAAAAGCTTGCATGGCCAAATCTTTTGTGCCATAAAAGAGGATCATCCTCAATAACACTAAGACATGTTAAACTACTGTTAGGAACCTCGTTAAGATCCACAACATATGTGTTCCCTTTTCGAGTTCCTTCTAAAATAATGTTCCCAGTGTCATTGTGGATGATTCTACACTTATTTGAAGTAAAGCTAACAGAGTTACCTTTGTCACAAAACTGAGAAATACTTAACAAATTGTGCTTGAGGCCCTCGACCAAAAATACATTATCAATAGCATGGGAACGTGACCTTCCTATCTTGCCAATAACAATTATATCACCTTTCATATTATCACCAAAGGTCACAGTTCCACCATAGTAGGCATCCAGTGAGAGAAATCTAGTTTTATCTCCAGTCATGTGCTTAGAACAACCATTGTCGAGGTACCAAGTGTTGTTCCCCCTCACTGGAACCTACAAGAAGAATTTAAACGTTAGAGTCAGGAACCCAGGTTTCCTTGGGTTCCTGTGTAACATGGGTTGATTCATTTTTCTTTACCCAGATTTGTTTTACATGTTTGATATTCTTCTGAGTGCTTTGTTCTTTCTTAGGGCACTTAGCTTGCTTATGCCCTCTATTGCCACAGAAGTAACAAACAATGCTACAGGGCAAGTTGACATACTTCTTTTCTTTCTGGAACTTCTTTTTAAAACCTAAACCTTCAGTATTCTTAGTTTGAGCCTTAGTGATCCAATCAGGAACTCTATACTCTATTAGTTGTTTATCTTTCCTAGCCCTCTCAAGTTCCCCCTCAAGACGTGCCTTATCCATTTTTAACTCTTCCAAATCATGTTTCAATTTTTCAAAATTCGGATAATCAGTCGGTGGAGGAACTTCAGAGTTAGGAGTATCAACACTCAGTTTTAACAAAGACAATTCCACATTCAAGAGTATGTTATCTTGTTTTAAGTTCTCTAGAGTCTCTTTTAGAATTTTATTGTCATCAAACAGACTGAAGAACTTGTATTGAATGTCAAACTTCATGTTATCAACCCATTCACTGTCCTCTTTGTAAGTTATCAAAGCTTTATCACTTAGATGTTTGGATCTATGCAATTCTTTTGGATCTTCTTGGATTTCCAAAACATTATCTATTAGATTCTCTTTAAACAGATGTTTTAATTGATTGTAAGAGAACCATACCTCAGACTCAAGCTCAGCTTTACCAGTTTTTGCCATTAGACATAAATGAGCAGTTTCTTCTGATGGTTGATCCTCCTCTTCTTCTTCTGAATCTGTATCTCCCCAAGCAGCAAGCATGGCTTTCTTAACGTTGTCTTTGGTGAGGTAAGGCTTGTAGACTCTTGACTCCTTGGATTTCTCCTTGCCTTTAGTCTTTCCTTTCTCTCCATCCTCAACAGGACAATCTTTGATTAAATGATCCTTTGATCCACACTTGAAACACGTTGTGTTTCTGGAACTTGTATACTTCTTGTTCTTGTCAAACTTCCTATTGTTCATCATCTTCTTAAATTTCCTTACTAGCGTAGCCATCTCTTCTTCATCAACATCTGATCCTTCTGAGTCTTCAGCCTTGAGTGCCAAACCTTTATTTCTGGAACTTTCAGTGTTGGAACTCAGATGAAGTTCATGAGTCATTAATGATCCAGCTAGTTGTTCCATATTGAACTTAGTAAAGTCCTTAGCTTCCTGCATGGCAGTAACCTTGGATCTCCAGCGTTCATCTTGTGGTAGGCTTCTTAAGATCTTCCTTGCATGTTCATTAATAGGAATTTGCCTGCCAAGGGAGTTCAGTTCATTAATAATATCATTGAATCTAGTAAACATCTCTTCTATGGTTTCTTTGGATTGCATTTCAAACCTTTCATACCTAGACATTAATAAATCTATTTTAGAACGTTTTACCTCGTTAGTACCTTCATAAGTTACCTGTAACAAATCCCAAATCTGTTTGGCAGACTTGCATCCCATGATACGATTATGTTCATGGGGTCCAAGTCCACAGTGTAGATACTTTATAGCTAAAGCGTTCATTTCAAGTTTCTGATAATCTTCTTTATCATAATCAGAAATAGATTTAGAAACTACCTCATGCTTGTCATTGGTTTGAGTTATTTCAAAATCACCAGTTTCAATTACACGCCAAACCTGGTAATTTTCGGCCTTGATGAATATCTCCATCCTGTTCTTCCAGTAGGCATAAAACTTACCGTTGAACATAGGTGGACGTTGGGTAGAGTACCCTTCTTCAAGTTTCTCCTTATAATTCATCTCTCCAGGAACTTACTCAGCAAAATTATCTGCTTGCACGTGAGAACCGTGCTCTGATACCAATTGTTAATTGAGATGAACACCACAAGGGGGGGGGAGGTTAATTGTAGTTGAGTTCCTAAATAATAATTTTGCAAATATAAAACAGAACAAAATAGGAACTTGCGATGCACACAGATTTTACGAGGAAACCTTCTAGTGCCCAACTAAAAGTAAAACCTCGACCCTACCTTAGGGATTTCAAACACAAATAATTCCACTATAATAGGGCAAACACCAAGTTACAACCTATTATAATTCAGCCTCTACTCTCAAGTTCCAGAATGAACTTGCTACAGAACAACACCTTGTTCTACCCAGTTTGAGTCCCACACTCAAACTCACTCGTACTCCCTAAGTACAGATCTTCCCCCTTCTCACCAGAAGCTCTCTCTGTATGCAATGATAAAAATACTCTCACCGCAATAAACCCAAAACCAAATACAAGAATTAACACCTAGTATATGATAGGCAAGCTATGCATGAAACCCGAAACTAATATGACAGTATAACAAGCTTGGCAAACTTACACGACTATAGCTCTGTAAATTCTTCACGCATAAAACTCACAAAAACCTAGGCTCATGTTATTCTCTACTATTTATACGAGTATTACCTGTATAAACAGTAGGTTTACATAAAGATAAATAAGTAAAACTTAACTTATCTTAAAACACGGTTTTTTAATTAAATCCTTTGAAGAAAATCTTTTCAGAAAATAAGATAGAAATATTGAATTAAAAAGCATAATATCTTTTTAACAAACTGTTTTTAAGAGATAAATATTTAAAGAAAATTATTTTCCGATTTCTATCTTTTATCTTTTTCGATTTTAATTTATTTGCCAAGCTAACTGTCACGCTTCTAATAAGTTTCATGCATATCCTACTTAACATATTTATCAATGAATCTAGAAGATAAAATGTTAACTAAAACATTGCTGCGCTGTACTCTTGTTCTGGTAGGTTTACTTGGACTCCACACTTACTAAGTTCCTCAAAAGATCTTAGTCAGCAATCTTCAAGTTCCTGTGAAGGAACGTTCCTGTGAGGGAACTCAGTTCCTGTTAGGGAACTCTTCTTTTATATTGAATAACTTTCTTGATAAAGAACTCCTTCAAGTCTTCTCAGCTTTAGTTACTTCTTCCATCTCCAAGATCAATTTCACCTAGGCTGCACAAACACTTGAAAAGTCTTTATGAGATGAGTTTGATGTAACTTAAGTTCCTCATCATCAAAACCTTTAAACATCAACAATTTCCCCCTTTTTGATGATGACAAACTTAAGCAAACTCTTGAGAAAGTTAAAACAAAATAAAAGGTCGTATTTTTGTATTTTAATTTTATTGACAAAAAATAATAAACACACAACATAAATAAAACAAAAACAAAAAGTAAGCTAAGTAAACTAAACTGAGAAAGTTATGATACTTTCTCAACTGGAACCCAGAACAACTTCAGCCTCTATGTTTGCTTCTTCTTTTCCCCATTTTGGCATTATGAAAAAGTCCTGTATTTTCAAGTTTATGAAACATCCACCAACAGCTCCACAAGTAATTCATCGAGTGTGGGAAACTAAAGGCAGCGCTGCTAAACAACCTCAAGTAAGATCTACTCTTCAGCACAAGTGTTCAAAACATACAAAAACACACTAGTATAAGCAGAGTTCCAACTATTCATTCCATAAACCAAAATATTTAACATCCAGATGAACAATTTTAAAAATTTACAATCAAAATCAATTGTTCAAATACTTAAAAACGAAAATTAAATATGTTCATAACTAAGACAGTGAGAGAAAAAGCTAGGCTGATTTGAAGGTGGGTTAGGCTGATTTTGAGATGGGGTAGGCTAGGTTTCAAGAAAATCCAGAATCATGTTGAAGTCCTCCTTTGTTTGCTTTGTAGAGGCCTCCAACTTTTCTTCAACCCCCTTGAGCTTCACTAGGAACTCCTCCTTCTGTTCCTGTAGAGCCTTGTGAAGTTCTTTCTCCTGGAACTCCTTCTGTTCTTGAAGGTCCTTGGTCTGTTTGAGCATCATTCTCTTGAGTTCCTTCAACTCCTTCCCCTGCTCCTGGACCAATTTTTCAAGTGTCAGCACATGAAGTTTTCTAGCAGAGTCCTTCATTTGACTCTCTACCCTCTCCATTCTGTCAGCCAACTCAGCAACTTGCCCTTCAAGGATATTCTCCTCGACATCCAATTCCAGTGGTTGTTCCATGCTAGTTTGAGGAACACTACTGGCAGAAATCCTCCTACTCTTCCTTACAGGCTGTTCTGACATAGCCTTTTCCTTCCTCTTCCCTGTAACTTTCTCTTTCTTTTTCTCTCCTTTATCTAATTTCTGAATTTTTCCCTGTACTACTTCCAGACTTAACCCAGCAAGGGTTTCCTCATTGATCACATTTTCTGGCTTCTCATTCAAAGCCCCATATTTTCCTTTTAAAACCACTCATGCGTTTTCAAAAACAGTAGACAAAATGGCTCCATACCCTACTTTTGTCCTACTTGGAACACAATGAGCTAGATGCTGATACATCAAAGAAGGAAATTTCACCTTAATCTTCTTTGAAATGCAGAAGATTACAACCATATCCATTAAGCATGCCTCCCCCTTCTTAGAAGTCCTAGGCAGAATAGTCATTTTCACCAAATTGAACAGTAGCTTATTTAGAGGGCTTAGATCATTATGACTCATGACCTTCTTACCCCTCTGTCCCCCTAATTCCTCAACTATATCCCCAGCCATGAAATTTCCTACATTGATACTACCCTTTCCCTTCAAGTAAGTATCATAACCTTCAGTAGGAGCTTTTAGAATTTTACCTAGAGTTTCTAGGTCCAATTCAATCTTTACATCATTCACCATGCTCGTTATTATTCCCAATTTTTCTTGAAAATTATGGCAAAATTCATTCATAGCAGCAGGATACAAGTAATTTGATGAAACCCTAGTCAACAGAAATTCCCAACCTTGAAATTTAATTAAATCAAGAAACTCTAAAAATCTTGCTTTCCTGCACCACACAGCGTCAAGACGATGACCTACTACATACCTTCCTGCCATTGATTCAAGTTCCTCTTGATCAGTTAACTCCTCTTCTTCATCTTCCTTTTCCGATTCTTCCTTTTCTGAGTTGTTCTCCTCTTCTTTTTCTTCCTCTTCTCCCTCACTTATTTCTTCTTCTTCTCTGTTCTCCTCTGTTGTCTCTTTTGGGTTCTTCTCTTTTGCAAATTCATCAACTTCCTCAATTTGCTCTTCCAGAGACTTGTCACTTTGTTTTCTTTCCTTCCACTCCTTTAATTTTTGAAGAACGTTCGAGACAGAGAAATCCCCTTGATCGATTGTACTCTCTACTGCTTTTGGTTTTGGAGGAGATTTCTTAGGGTTTTCAGAAAGTGTTTGAGAGGTAGAAGATGCTTTGTAGTTTACCATGGCTAAAGGAGATGATTCTTCCTGAATTTAGTTTTCTGGACTTTGGGATTCTTCAGAGGAAACAAACTCAGCAATGATCACCATTGAAGCTTAAGGAAGGGTTTTAAAGGGGTTTTCAAAGTTTTACTAAGAGGGAGTAAATTCGATGTGACAGTGAGGTGAAAGAAGTGGGTGAAAATTTGCTTTTATAATAAATGAAGCGGTGGGAGAGAATTTAGGAAGTTTTCACTGTTTAGTTATTAATTGAACAAATTCAATTAATTTTTCAAAATTTAAACACTGGATGAATCTTTCAAAAATTTTAAATTTCCAAATTCAGTTTATATTGATTGAAGTTTCTATAAAACACAATTGGAACACGCTTTCAACATGTATGAAATGTACAAATTTAATAACTTATACTGTTGAGCAATTTAATGAACTTACCTTTGGTAGTTAACAACGGTGACACTTTAGCTATGTTTATCACACCAAGTTTGTGGTAGAAGTTATTTTTGCTCTATTTACAATATTTTTGACTTTGCCATATCTTGGGACTTCAGAGGCTAGTATTCAGCTTGATCATTCCAAGTTCCAGTCTCAATTTCTCAAATCTTTCTCTGTTCAAGGGCTTGGTTAGAATATCTGTAATTTGATTTTCAGTTTGGCAAAATTCTAACTTAATATTCCCTTGCTCCACATTATCTTTTAGAAAGTGATGCCTAATGTGGATATGTTTTACCTTTGAGTGTTGAACTGGATCTTTAGAAATACATATAGCACTTGTATTATCACAATAAATAGGCACACAATAAAAAATAATACCAAAATCTCTGACCTGTTGTTTTATCCATAAGACTTGTAAGCAACATGCTGCTGCAGCTACATACTCAGCTTCTGCTATAGATAAAGCAACTGTGTTTTGCTTCTTGGAACCCCAAGAAACTAAACAAGGTCCTAAAAATTGTACCATACCTGAAGTGCTTTTCTTGCTTACCAAGTCACCTGCATAGTCAGCATCTGTAAAACTATTCAAATCAAAAGAATCACTTCTAGGATAGAAGAGACTCAAATCGTCAGTTCCTTTCAAGTATCTAAGGATTCTTTTTACTGCTGACAAGTGAGACTCCTTTGGATTTGCTTGGAACCTAGCACACAGACCCACACTAAAAGATATGTCAGGTCTACTCGCTGGTAGATAAAGTAGTGAACCTATCATACCTCGATACATAGATTGATCAATGCAAGTTCCAGATGGATCTTCATCCAATCTAGTAGCAATTCCCATAGGAGTATTGTTGGTTTTGGCATTTTCCAACTTGTATTTCTTGATCAGTTCCTTAATATATTTTTGCTGATGAATTATAATTCCCTCTTCAGTTTGCTTAATTTGCAAACCAAGAAAGAAATTTAATTCTCCAGTCATGCTCATTTCAAATTCTCCACTCATAAGGTCAGCAAAATACTTGCACAGAGATTCGTTAGTTGCACCAAATAAAATATCATCAACATAAATTTTTACAACTAAGATATCAATTCCATTTGACTTTAACAACAATGTTTTATCAATTTTGCCACGTTTAAAACCATTAGCCAAAAGGAACTTAGATAATCTTTCATACCATGATCTAGGAGTTTGCTTTAACCCATAAAGAGCCTTGTCAAGCTTATAGACATGGTTTGGGAACTCTGGATTTTCAAATCAAGGAGGCTGTTCCACATAGACTTCCTCATTTAAGTATCCATTTAAGAATGCACATTTGACATCCATCTGGTACAGCCTAAAACCCATATAAGCAGCAAAAGCAATAAGTAAACGAATAGCTTCTAACCTGGCCACAGGTGCAAATGTTTCTTCATAGTCAATTCCTTCTTGCTGGTTGAAACCTTGTACAACTAGTCTAGCTTTGTTCCTGACAATAATACCATGTTCATCTAGTTTGTTTCTGAATACCCATTTTAGTCCAATGGACTTCTTGTCTTTAGGTCTAGGTTCCAGATGCCAAACTTTATTTCTTTCAAATTCATTTAGTTCAGCTTGCATAACATTAATCCAGTCTACGTCAGTTAAAGCCTCAACATAATTTTTGGGTTCCATGGAAGAAAGGAATGCATTGAATGCACAGAAGTTCCTAAGCTGAGATTTGGTTTGAGTTCCTTTTGTGATGTCACTCATGATTGTGTCAACTGGATGAGATTTCTAATATTTCCAGGGCCTTGGAGTGAAATCTTTGATTGGATACATCCTCTCTTCATTATTGTTGACTGGTTCTTCTGTAGGAACTTGATTCTGGAACTCAGGTTGAACTTCTTCAGGAGTTTCCACATTTTGGCCTTCATTATGATTTTCAATCTGTTCTTGAAGTAGAGTTCCTGGTGCATTCTCCAACTCTGGTTCAACATTTGCTTCAGGATTTGTTACTTCTGCAATTTCAACTTGCTGCTTCTGTAGTGATACCGATTCCTCATCTGGATTTTGCTTACGCACAAGTCCAATCTCGAAATCATCATCACAATCCTGTAAATCAACCAAATTTTCAGTCTCATCAAATATAATATGTACAGACTCCTCAACACACATTGTTCTTTTATTATAAACTCTATAAGCTTTACTATTTGAGGCATATCCTAGGAAAACTGCCTCATCACTACGTTCATCAAACTTTCCCAAGTTCCTTTTACCATTATTGTGAACAAAACATTTACAACCAAAAGATCTAAAGTAAGAAATATTAGGTTTTCTCCCTTTCATAAGTTCATAAGGAGTTTTGTTGGTGATGGCCCTAACAGATACTCTGTTGAGTATATAACATGTTGTGTTCACTGCCTCAACCCAGAAATTTCTAGGCAGCCTGCTTGATATCAGCATTGTTCTTGCCATGTCTTCAAGACTCCTATTCTTGCGTTCCACTACTCCATTTTGTTGTGGAGTTCTTAGGGCAGAGAAATTGTGATCCATACCATACTCAGCACAAAATTCATCAAATTTT
Source organism: Chenopodium quinoa (assembly GCF_001683475.1). Taxonomy (NCBI): domain Eukaryota; kingdom Viridiplantae; phylum Streptophyta; class Magnoliopsida; order Caryophyllales; family Amaranthaceae; genus Chenopodium; species Chenopodium quinoa. The sequence goes on along the minus strand of NW_018744504.1, from coordinate 945,188 downwards.
GAATTCTCAAATTCTGTTCCATGGTCAAATCTAAGATGTATCAACTGATTACCTGTTCTTCTCTGTTCTTTCTTAACAAAAGCAACAAACTCGTCAAACGTTTCATCCTTACTTACAAGAAAGAAAACCCAAGTGAACCTTGAAAAATCATCAACAATAACCATTACATATTTCTTACCACTTCTACTTTGGATTCTCATTGGACCACAGAGATCCATATGAATGAGTTCCAAAGGTCTTTTGGTACTTACCATCTTTTTGGACTTGAAAGAAATTCGGGTCTGTTTACCTTTAGCACAAGCTTCGCACACTTTGTCATACAGGAACTTAATGCAAGGAAGTCCTTCCACTAAGTTCTTAGATCTTAATTTATCTAGTAAAGAAAAGCTTGCATGGCCAAATCTTTTGTGCCATAAAAGAGGATCATCCTCAATAACACTAAGACATGTTAAACTACTGTTAGGAACCTCGTTAAGATCCACAACATATGTGTTCCCTTTTCGAGTTCCTTCTAAAATAATGTTCCCAGTGTCATTGTGGATGATTCTACACTTATTTGAAGTAAAGCTAACAGAGTTACCTTTGTCACAAAACTGAGAAATACTTAACAAATTGTGCTTGAGGCCCTCGACCAAAAATACATTATCAATAGCATGGGAACGTGACCTTCCTATCTTGCCAATAACAATTATATCACCTTTCATATTATCACCAAAGGTCACAGTTCCACCATAGTAGGCATCCAGTGAGAGAAATCTAGTTTTATCTCCAGTCATGTGCTTAGAACAACCATTGTCGAGGTACCAAGTGTTGTTCCCCCTCACTGGAACCTACAAGAAGAATTTAAACGTTAGAGTCAGGAACCCAGGTTTCCTTGGGTTCCTGTGTAACATGGGTTGATTCATTTTTCTTTACCCAGATTTGTTTTACATGTTTGATATTCTTCTGAGTGCTTTGTTCTTTCTTAGGGCACTTAGCTTGCTTATGCCCTGTATTGCCACAGAAGTAACAAACAATGCTACTGGGCAAGTTGACATACTTCTTTTCTTTCTGGAACTTCTTTTTAAAACCTAAACCTTCAGTATTCTTAGTTTGAGCCTTAGTGATCCAATCAGGAACTCTATACTCTATTAGTTGTTTATTTTTCCTAGCCCTCTCAAGTTCCCCCTCAAGACGTGCCTTATCCATTTTTAACTCTTCCAAATCATGTTTCAATTTTTCAAAATTCGGATAATCAGTCGGTGGAGGAACTTCAGAGTTAGGAGTATCAACACTCAGTTTTAACAAAGACAATTCCACATTCAAGAGTATGTTATCTTGTTTTAAGTTCTCTAGAGTCTCTTTTAGAATTTTATTGTCATCAAACAGACTGAAGAACTTGTATTGAATGTCAAACTTCATGTTATCAACCCATTCACTGTCCTCTTTGTAAGTTATCAAAGCTTTATCACTTAGATGTTTGGATCTATGCAATTCTTTTGGATCTTCTTGGATTTCCAAAACATTATCTATTAGATTCTCTTTAAACAGATGTTTTAATTGATTGTAAGAGAACCATACCTCAGACTCAAGCTCAGCTTTACCAGTTTTTGCCATTAGACATAAATGAGCAGTTTCTTCTGATGGTTGATCCTCCTCCTCTTCTTCTGAATCTGTATCTCCCCAAGCAGCAAGCATGGCTTTCTTAACGTTGTCTTTGGTGAGGTAAGGCTTGTAGACTCTTGACTCCTTGGATTTCTCCTTGCCTTTAGTCTTTCCTTTCTCTCCATCCTCAACAGGACAATCTTTGATAAAATGATACTTTGATCCACACTTGAAACACGTTGTGTTTCTGGAACTTGTATACTTCTTGTTCTTGTCAAACTTCCTATTGTTCATCATCTTCTTAAATTTCCTTACTAGCATAGCCATCTCTTCTTCATCAACATCTGATCCTTCTGAGTCTTCAGCCTTGAGTGCCAAACCTTTATTTCTGGAACTTTCAGTGTTGGAACTCAGATGAAGTTCATGAGTCATTAATGATCCAGCTAGTTGTTCCATATTGAACTTAGTAAAGTCCTTAGCTTCCTGCATGGCAGTAACCTTGGATCTCCAGCGTTCATCTTGTGGTAGGCTTCTTAAGATCTTCCTTGCATGTTCATCAATAGGAATTTGCCTGCCAAGGGAGTTCAGTTCATTAATAATATCATTGAATCTAGTAAACATCTCTTCTATGGTTTCTTTGGATTGCATTTCAAACCTTTCATACCTAGACATTAATAAATCTATTTTAGAACGTTTTACCTCGTTAGTACCTTCATAAGTTACCTGTAACAAATCCCAAATCTGTTTGGCAGACTTGCATCCCATGATACGATTATGTTCATGGGGTCCAAGTCCACAGTGTAGATACTTTATAGCTAAAGCGTTCATTTCAAGTTTCTGATAATCTTCTTTATCATAATCAGAAATAGATTTAGAAACTACCTCATGCTTGTCATTGGTTTGAGTTATTTCAAAATCACCAGTTTCAATTACACGCCAAACCTGGTAATTTTCGGCCTTGATGAATATCTCCATCCTGTTCTTCCAGTAGGCATAAAACTTACCGTTGAACATAGGTGGACGTTGGGTAGAGTACCCTTCTTCAAGTTTCTCCTTATAATTCATCTCTCCAGGAACTTACTCAGCAAAATTATCTGCTTGCACGTGAGAACCGTGCTCTGATACCAATTGTTAATTGAGATGAACACTACAAGAGGGGGGGGGAGGTGAATTGTAGTTGAGTTCCTAAATAATAATTTTGCAAATATAAAACAGAACAAAATAGGAACTTGCGATGCACACAGATTTTACGAGGAAACCTTCTAGTGCCCAACTAGAAGTAAAACCTCGACCCTACCTTAGGGATTTCAAACACAAATAATTCCACTATAATAGGGCAAACACCAAGTTACAACCTATTATAATTCAGCCTCTACTCTCAAGTTCCAGAATGAACTTGCTACATAACAACACCTTGTTCTACCCAGTTTGAGTCCCACACTCAAACTCACTCGTACTCCCTAAGTACAGATCTTCCCCCTTCTCACCAGAAGCTCTCTCTGTATGCAATGATAAAAATACTCTCACCTCAATAAACCCAAAACCAAATACAAGAATTAACACCTAGTATATGATAGGCAAGCTATGCATGAAACCCGAAACTAATATGACAGTATAACAAGCTTGGCAAACTTACACGACTATAGCTCTGTAAATTATTCACGCATAAAACTCACAAAAACCTAGGCTCATGTTATTCTCTACTATTTATACGAGTATTACCTGTATAAACAGTAGGTTTACATAAAGATAAATAAGTAAAACTTAACTTATCTTAAAACACGGTTTTTTAATTAAATCCTTTGAAGAAAATCTTTTCAGAAAATAAGATATAAATATTGAATTAAAAAGCATAATATCTTTTTAACAAACTGATTTTAAGAGATAAATATTTAAAGAAAGTCTTTTTCCGATTTCTATCTTTTATCTTTTTCGATTTTAATTTATTTGCCAAGCTAACTGTCACGCTTCTAATAAGTTTCATGCATATCCTACTTAACATATTTAACAATGAATCTAGAAGATAAAATCTTAACTAAAACATTGCTGCGCTGTACTCTTGTTCTGGTAGGTTTACTTGGACTCCACACTTACTAATTTCCTCCAAAGATCTTAGTCAGCAATCTTCAAGTTTCTGTGAAGGAACGTTCCTGTGAGGGAACTCAGTTCCTGTTAGGGAACTTTCTTTTATATTGAATAACTTTCTTGATAAAGAACTCCTTCAAGTCTTCTCAGCTTTAGTTACTTCTTCCATCTCCAAGATCAACTTCACCTAGGCTGCACAAACACTTGAAAAGTCTTTATGAGATGAGTTTGCTGTAACTTAAGTTCCTCATCATCAAAACCTTTAAACATCAACAATTTCCCCCTTTTTGATGATGACAAACTTAAGCAAACTCTTGAGAAAGTTAAAACAAAATAAAAGGTCGTATTTTTGTATTTTAATTTTATTGACAGAAAATAATAAACACACAACATAAATAAAACAAAAACGAAAAGTAAGCTAAGTAAACTAAACTGAAAAAGTGATGATACTTTCTCAACTGGAACCCAGAACAACTTCAGCCTCCATGTTTGCTTCTTCTTTTCCCCATTTTGGCATTATCAAAAAGTCCTGTATTTTCAAGATTATGAAACATCCACCAACAGCCCCACAAGTAATTCATCGAGTGTGGGAAACTAAAGGCAGCGCTGCTAAACAACCTCAAGTAAGATCTACTCTTCAGCACAAGTGTTCAAAATATACAAAAACACACTAGTATAAGCAGAGTTCCAACTATTCATTCCATAAACCAAAATATTTAACATCCAGATGAACAATTTTAAAAATTTACAATCAAAATCAATTGTTCAAATACTTAAAAACGAAAATTAAATATGTTCATAACTAAGACAGTGAGAGAAAAAGCTAGGCTGATTTGGAGGTGGGTTAGGCTGATTTTGAGATGGGGTAGGCTAGGTTTCAAGAAACTCCAGAATCTTGTTGAAGTCCTCCTTTGTTTTCTTTGTAGAGGCCTCCAACTTTTCTTCAACCCCCTTGAGCTTCACTAGGAACTCCTCCTTCTGTTCCTGTAGAGCCTTGTGAAGTTCTATCTCCTGGAACTCCTTCTGTTCTTGTAGGTCCTTGGTCTGTTTGAGCATCATTCTCTTGAGTTCCTTCAACTCCTTCCCCTGCTCCTGGACCAATTTTTCAAGTGTCAGCACATGAAGTTTTCTAGCAGAGTCCTTCATTTGACTCTCTACCCTCTCCATTCTGTCAGCCAACTCAGCAACTTGCCCTTCAAGGATATTCTCCTCGACATCCAATTCTAGTGGTTGTTCCATGCTAGTTTGAGGAACACTACTGGCAGAAATCGTCCTACTCTTCCTTACAGGCTGTTCTGACATAGCCTTTTCCTTCCTCTTCCCTGTAACTTTCTCTTTCTTTTTCTCTCCTTTCTCTAATTTCTGAATTTTTCCCTGTACTACTTCCAGACTTAACCCAGCAAGGGTTTCCTCATTGATCACATTTTCTGGCTTCTCATTCAAAGCCCCATATTTTCCTTTTAAAACCACTCCTGCGTTTTCAAAAACAGTAGACAAAATGGCTCCATACCCCACTTTTGTCCTACTTGGAACACAATGAGCTAGATGCTGATACATCAAAGAAGGAAATTTCACCTTAATCTTCTTTGAAATGCAGAAGATTACAACCATATCCATTAAGCATGCCTCCCCCTTCTTAGAAGTCCTAGGTAGAATAGTCATTTTCACCAAATTGAATAGTAGCTTATTTAGAGGGCTTAGACCATTATGACTCACGACCTTCTTACCCCTCTGTCCCCCTAATTCCTCAACTATATCCCCAGCCATGAAATTTCCTACATTGATACTACCCTTTCCCTTCAAGTAAGTATCATAACCTTCAGTAAGAGCTTTTAGAATTTTACCTAGAGTTTCTAGGTCCAATTCAATCTTTACATCATTCACCATGCTCGTTATTATTCCCAATTTTGCCTGAAAATTCTGGCAAAATTCATTCATAGCAGCAGGATACAAGTAATTTGATGAAACCCTAGTCAACAGAAATTCCCAACCTTGAAATTTAATTAAATCAAGAAACTCCAAAAATCTTGCTTTCCTGCACCACACAGCGTCAAGACGATGACCTACTACATACCTTCTTGCCATTGATTCAAGTTCCTATTGATCAGTTAACTCCTCTTCTTCATCTTCCTTTTCCGATTCTTCCGTTTCTGAGTTGTTCTCCTCTTCTTTTTCTTCCTCTTCTCCCTCGCTTATTTCTTCTTCTTCTTCTCTGTTCTCCTCTGTTGTCTCTTCTGGTTCTTCTCTTTTGCAAATTCATCAACTTCCTGAATTTGCTCTTCCAGAGACTTCTCACTTTGTTTTCTTTCCTTCCACTCCTTTAATTTTTGAAGAACGTTCGAGACAGAGAAATCCCCTTAATCGATTGTACTCCCTACTGCTTTTAGTTTTGGAGGAGATTTCTTAGGGTTTTCAGAAAGTGTTTGAGAGGTAGAAGATGCTTTGTAGTTTACCATGGCTAAAGGAGATGATTCTTCCTGAATTTAGTTTTCTGGACTTTGGGATTCTTCAGAGGAAACAAACTCAGCAATGATCACCATTGAAGCTTAAGGAAGGGTTTTAAAGGGGTTTTCAAAGTTTTACTGAGAGGGAGTAAATTCGATGTGACAGTGAGGTGAAAGAAGTGGGTGAAAATTTGCTTTTATAATAAATGAAGCGGTGGGAGAGAATTTAGGAAGTTTTCACTGTTTAGTTATTAATTGAACAAATTCAATTAATTTTTCAAAATTTAAACACTGGATGAATCTTTCAAAAATTTTAAATTTCCAAATTCAGTTAATATTGATTGAAGTTTATATAAAACACAATTGGAACATGCTTTCAACATGTATGAAATGTACAAATTTAATAACTTATACTGTTGAGCAATTTAATGAACTTACCTTTGGTAGTTAACAACGGTGACACTTTAGCTATGTTTATCACACCAAGTATGTGGTAGAAGTTCTTTTTGCTCTATTTACAATATTTTTGACTTTGCCATATCTTGGGACTTCAGAGGCTAGTACTTCAGCTTGATCATTCCAAGTTCAAGTCTCAATTTCTCAAATCTTTCTCTGTTCAAGGGCTTGGTTAGAATATCAGCAATTTGATTTTCAGTTTGGCAAAATTCTAACTTAATATTCCCTTGCTCCACATTATCTTTTAGAAAGTGATGCCTAATGTGGATATGTTTTACCTTTGAGTGTTGAACTGGATCTTTAGAAATACATATAGCACTTGTATTATCACAATAAATAGGCACACAATAAAAAATAATACCAAAATCTCTGACCTGTTGTTTTATCCATAAGACTTGTAAGCAACATGCTGCTGCAGCTACATACTCAGCTTCTGCTGTAGATAAAGCAACTGTGTTTTGCTTCTTGGAACCCCAAGAAACTAAACAAGGTCCTAAAAATTGTACCATACCTGAAGTGCTTTTCTTGTTTACCAAGTCACCTGCATAGTCAGCATCTGTAAAACTATTCAAATCAAAAGAATCACTTCTAGGATAGAAGAGACTCAAATCGTCAGTTCCTTTCAAGTATCTAAGGATTCTTTTTACTGCTGACAAGTGAGACTCCTTTGGATTTGCTTGGAACCTGGCACACAGACCCACACTAAAAGATATGTCAGGTCTACTCGCTGTTAGATAAAGTAGTGAACCTATCATACCTCGATACATAGATTGATCAATGCAAGTTCCAGATGGATCTTCATCCAATCTAGTAGCAATTCCCATAGGAGTATTGTTGGTTTTGGCATTTTCCAACTTGTATTTCTTGATCAGTTCCTCAATATATTTTTGCTGATGAATCATAATTCCCTCTTCAGTTTGCTTAATTTGCAAACCAAGAAAGAAATTTAATTCTCCAGTCATGCTCATTTCAAATTCTCCACTCATAAGGTCAGCAAAATACTTGCACAGAGATTCGTTAGTTGCACCAAATAAAATATCATCAACATAAATTTTTACAACTAAGATATCAATTCCATTTGACTTTTACAACAATGTATTATCAATTTTGCCACGTTTAAAACCATTAGCCAAAAGGAACTTAGATAATCTTTCATACCATGATCTAGGAGTTTGCTTTAACCCATAAAGAGCCTTGTCAAGCTTATAGACATGGTTTGGGAACTCTGGATTTTCAAATCCAGGAGGCTGCTCCACATAGACTTCCTCATTTAAGTATCCATTTAAGAATGCACATTTGACATCCATCTGGTACAGCCTAAAACCCATATAAGCAGCAAAAGCAATAAGTAAACGAATAGCTTCTAACCTGGCTACAGGTGCAAATGTTTCTTCATAGTCAATTCCTTCTTGCTGGTTGAAACCTTGTACAACTAGTCTAGCTTTGTTCCTGACAATAATACCATGTTCATCTAGTTTGTTTCTGAATACCCATTTTAGTCCAATGGACTTCTTGTCTTTAGGTCTAGGTTCCAGATGCCAAACTTTGTTTCTTTCAAATTCATTTAGTTCAGCTTGTATAGCATTAATCCAGTCTACGTCAGTTAAAGCCTCAACATAATTTTTGGGTTCCATGGAAGAAAGGAATGCATTGAATGCACAGAAGTTCCTAAGCTGAGATTTGGTTTGAGTTCCTTTTGTGATGTCACTCATGATTGTGTCAACTGGATGAGATTTCTAATATTTACAGGGCCTTGGAGTGAAATCTTTGATTGGATACATCCTCTCTTCATTATTGTTGACTAGTTCTTCTGTAGGAACTTGATTCTGGAACTCAGGTTGAACTTCTTCAGGAGTTTCCACATTTTGGCCTTCATTATGATTTTCAATCTGTTCTTGAAGTAGAGTTCCTGGTGCATTCTCCAACTCTGGTTCAACATTTGCTTCAGGATTTGTTACTTCTGCAATTTCAACTTACTGCTTCTGCAGTGATACCGATTCCTCATCTGGATTTTGCTTACGCACATGTCCAATCTCGAAATCATCATCACAATCCTGTAAATCAACCAAATTTTCAGTCTCATCAAATATAATATGTACAGACTCCTCAACACACATTGTTCTTTTATTATAAACTCTATAAGCTTTACTATTTGAGGCATATCCTAGGAAAACTGCCTCATCACTACGTTCATCAAACTTTCCCAAGTTCCTTTTACCATTATTGTGAACAAAACATTTACAACCAAAAGATCTAAAGTAAGAAATATTAGGTTTTCTCCCTTTCATAAGTTCATAAGGAGTTTTGTTGGTGATGGCCCTAACAGATACTCTGTTGAGTATATAACATGTTGTGTTCACTGCCTCAACCCAGAAATTTCTAGGCAGCCTGCTTGATATCAGCATTGTTCTTGCCATGTCTTCAAGACTCCTATTCTTGCGTTCCACTACTCCATTTTGTTGTGGAGTTCTTGGGGCAGAGAAATTGTGATCCATACCATACTCAGCACAAAATTCATCAAATTTTGAATTCTCAAATTCTGTTCCATGGTCAAATCTAAGATGTATCAACTGATTACCTGTTCTTCTCTGTTCTTTCTTAACAAAAGCAACAAACTCGTCAAACGTTTCATCCTTACTTACAAGAAAGAAAACCCAAGTGAACCTTGAAAAATCATCAACAATAACCATTACATATTTCTTACCACTTCTACTTTGGATTCTCATTGGACCACAGAGATCCATATGAATGAGTTCCAAAGGTCTTTTGGTACTTACCATCTTTTTGGACTTGAAAGAAATTCGGGTCTGTTTACCTTTAGCACAAGCTTCGCACACTTTGTCATACAGGAACTTAATGCAAGGAAGTCCTTCCACTAAGTTCTTAGATCTTAATTTATCTAGTAAAGAAAAGCTTGCATGGCCAAATCTTTTGTGCCATAAAAGAGGATCATCCTCAATAACACTAAGACATGTTAAACTACTGTTAGGAACCTCGTTAAGATCCACAACATATGTGTTCCCTTTTCGAGTTCCTTCTAAAATAATGTTCCCAGTTGTTGAGTCCTTTAGGTTTTGATTGATAGTTTTGAATGATGACAAACAGCTAAGGGAAACAGGTCTTTGAAAGTGTTCAATACAGTTGGGGAAACCAGCTAAAATAGAACACTGTTTCCCTAGATAAGTTATTACTTATATGAGATATTTGTTGAACTAACTTATCTTTATACAGGGAACAGTTAGATGATGAATGAGCTATGCACTTGTAGGAAACCAGTATAAACTGTTTTCTCAAACTGCTTTTATGAAAGGCAGTTACTTATTTAGGATTGTACATTAACTTTGTTGAATGTGCAGTATCTAAGTTGATTTCTAAGATTGGAAGCTTGAAAGGATTTTCGATCAACTTAAAGGAAGGTCCTTTGGTCAATAATTGAGTTCATTCATGGAAGCTTTCAAGACTTAACGAATGCATGAAGGAAGACTACACTCAAAGAGTTATTTAGGAACTTCATGTAAATGCTCCGTAGTATAACTTATATAATTGAGTATATAAAGTGCTTTTAGTATATTAAATATCGTTATGAAATTTGGTACAAGGTTTGGAACAAATTTCATAACATATTCAGTTCAGGGAACCAGGCCAGGGAACCAGGTTAACTGAACAGATTATTCAAGCTGCCGTTTTTACAAAGATTTTATAAAAAGATATTTTCCGAAAAATATTGATTTAAAATATATCCAAGCAGCTAAGAATAAGATGATATTTTTGGTTAGTTAAAAACTAGGAAGTATTTTATCTTAAATTGATTTTATCTTGTGATCAAATCAATTAAGATAAATACTTACCATAAATCGTATATATCTTATATGCATGATTTAAGGTAACTAGGGTTTAGCTAACTAACCTATAAAAACACATCTTATTCTGAATAATCAGACACGGCTCTCACGCATTTTAATAGAGTTTTATTTTTGAGAGCTAAAAGCACTAATTCAATTATTAAGTGATACACAAGAGCATAATAGTGTTTTAACGTTTTTCTCTATTTGACTTTTGAGAGTTAGATCATTAGAGAGTTCTTGATCTTGTATTAAGTCTTTGACAGAGGGGTTGAAGACTTGGTGAGTGTTTGTGAGTTCAAACACACTAGGAACTTACGAGGGTAAGTTTAGAGCACATTCGGAGTAGAGTGTGGGGTTTACTGGTTCCCGGAGTAGGGAAACAGTAGAGTGTTCTTTGTCTTTATTTTTCGGAGTAGATTAATAAAGGACTTAGGATAGGAGGAAGTAGGCCAGAGTTGGCTGAACCTCGTTAAATCTGTGGTGTTCTTTATTGCTTTGTTTTATTCCGCTGCATAAGGGAACCAGCACAACTGGTTCCTTACACATAATCCGAAAAGAAGCAAAAATCGCTAACGATTACTTAACACTCAATTCACCCCCCCTCTTGAGTGCCCATTGAACCTTCAATTGGTATCAGAGCCTAAGCTTCTCGAAAGAGTAACATCTAGAGGAGTTAAGAATGAGTACTCAAGAATTAAGTGCAATTGGTTATGACAACAAGACACCAAAGTTTAATGGAAATAATTATGCTTGGTGGAAGAACAGGATCCAGAATGTTATCATGGGTATTGATTATGAATGCTGGCTCGTAGTTAAAAATGGTCCTAATATCATTCTCAAGACAGAAGCTGATGGGAAACAGGTTCCCAAGAAGGATAGCGAATTGGTCACTGCTGATTACAAGTTGCTGGAGAAAAATGCTAAGGCAATGTCAATTCTACAACAAGCAATAGGTGAGACCGAAACAAATCGTATCTCTGGTTGCAGTAGTGCTAAGGAGATATGGGACACCCTTGAACTTGCGTTTGAGGGAACCAGTGAGGTAAAACGATATAAAATTGATTTAATCATGTCTAAATACGAATTGTTTGCCATGAATAAAAATGAAAAAATCAATGATTGCTTTCGTAGGTTTATGACTATTGTTAATGATCTTAGATCACTTGGTAAAAATTTTGTCTGATGAGGATCTTGTGAGAAAAATTTTGCGTAGTTTAACAGATACATGGACAGCTAAGGTAACAACAGTATATGAAGCAAAGGATCTGTCAACCTTGTCTTTGGAACAGCTTATTGGTTCCCTTATGACTCATGAGATGCTGATTGACTCTAAGTCTGACAAGGAACCAGCCAGAGGCATGGCACTGAAGGGAACAGTAGAAGAAGAAGAAGATGAGATCAGCATGATTGCAAAAAGATTTGAAAGATCTCTTCGTGATCAAAAGAGGAATTTCAAAGGTAAGAATTTCAAAAATACAAAAAAATCTAACTCTTCCTCACCTTCAGGTTGCTTCAAGTGTGGTGAGAAAGGACACATCATTCGTGATTGTCCAAAATGGAAGGACAAGCAATCTCAATCTGGAGATAAGAGGGCTTTCAAGAATGCCATGATAGCATCTATGTGGGGAGAATCTGACTCAGGATCTGATGAAGAGGAAGATACACCTAATTCTGATGTTTGCTTAACTGCTTTCACAAACATCAAGGAGAACAGCACTGGTCCGGGAACCAGAGGGGGAACCAGTACATTCAAGAAATGCTTGATGGCTAAGAAGGATGTACTACAAAAACATAAGGTAAACCTTGAACAAATTAGAATAGATATGCATGAATATGATAGAGAAAATATGCTCGCTTGTATAGATTCTTTATTGGATGAATGCTATAAATTAGGTGAAACTTATATAACTGGCAAAAGAGAATTAAAAGAAAAACGTAATGAATGTAAAATTGTTATTGCTAGTTGTGATCACCTAGAGATGGTTTGCCATAACTTGAAAAATCAAGTTGCTGAACTAGAAGTTGAATTGGACAAGTGCAAGGTAGAACTAGGAAGGGCAAGATCTTCTGAACTTGACTATCCGAGTGATGGTGAAGAAGATTTGATCTCCTGGTTCCCCAGAGACTTATCAACTACTAGTGAAGTCCTTGATTTTTCAACAGGCATAAGTAAAGCAAATTCTTGCAATAGAACTTCTCTGTTGAAGGCCTTTGAAACATTGGCTTTCAACTTAGAAAATTCTCACAAAGAAATTGCTTCACTTAAAGCTGTTCAGCCCCCTGGTTCTCCTACTGGAACCAGCATTGAAGTCAGCAGTATGATTAATGAATATGAAAGTACTATCTGTAAGTTACATGCTGAATTTAATCAACTAAAAAGTGAAAAGCAATCAGTAGTTATTGACATGTCTAATGACCCTATGGTTTTAGATCTTAACTTACAACTTGCAACTTTAAAAAGTAACTTTGAGTTTTTGAAAGAGAAAAACGAGTTGTTAGTTAAGACACTTGAAACAAAAGAAAGGGAATTGCATGACAGTCATAGACATGTGGATAAGCTACTGAATGCACAAAGAACCTTGGACCATCTGACTTCATCAGGAGGAAACAAAGGAAAATTTGGTCTTGGTTATACTAGACAGAGAACCAGGACTAACTGGTCTCCCAGAGAAACCACCTGGATCAAAGAATATCAGCGAGGTAAGTATGTCATGACTAAAGAGATGCACGTGTGTTTTCATTGTGGTAAGAATGGACATAAGATACATGAATGTCCAGCTAAGAAAATTAGTGCTAATAAGAACAGCAAGAGTGTAATGTATGTGTGGAGAAGAAAGGATCAACAAGATGTTAATGTTGTTGAAAAGGGACCCAAGTGTGTTTGGGTTCCTAAAACTAATGTTTGATTTACTCTTGCAGGCTAGAGTGAAGGGAGACACCTATTGGTATTTGGACAGTGGTTGCTCAAGACACATGTCCGGGGATAAAGATCAATTCCTTTCACTAGTGGCCTTTGATGGAGGAAGTGTCACCTTTGGGGATAACAGCAAGGGAACCATCACAAGTTTAGGTAAGGTTGGTAAGACACTTTCTAACGCAATAAATGATGTTTATTATGTTGAAGGCTTGCAACATAATCTCTTGAGTATTTCTCAATTATGTGACAAAGGTAATAGAGTTGAGTTTCAAGCCAACCTATGTCACATAGTTAACTCATAAACAGGAGAACTTGTATGTGAGGGAACCAGGAAGCATGATGTCTACATCACCTTCTTAGATAAAATCCCTCAAGACAAGTCCATCTGTTTGAGAGCTGTTTCTGACAATAATCAATGGATTTGGCATAAGAGGTTTGGACATGCTAGCCTAACACTTCTAAACAAACTTAAAGCACATGACTTAGTGGTAGGTCTTCCTAACATTAAGTATGAAGCTGATAAAGTTTGTTCTGAATGTGTAAGGGGAAAACAGGTCAAAATCTCTTTTAAGCCTAAAAACTGTTTTGAGTACCAGCAGACCCTTCGAACTTGTACACATTGACTTGTGTGGTCCCATGAGAGTACAAAGTCGAAGAGGTCATAGATATGTCTGTGTTATGGTTGATGATTATTCCAGGTACACTTGGGTAATGATGTTACACACAAAGGATGAAACGTTTGAAGAATGGGTAACATTGGTGAAACAAGTGGAGAACCAGCTCACCCACAAGCTGGTCTCGGTAAGATCAGACCATGGTACTGAATTTGATAATGCTAACTTTATTGATTATTGTAGGGAACATGGAGTTAATCACAACTTCTCAGCCCCTAGAACACCTCAACAAAATGGTGTTGTAGAAAGGAAGAATAGAACTCTTGAGGAGATGGCGAGGACGATGCTCATTGAGAGTGGTCTCCCAAAGAGTTTTTGGGGAGAAGCTGTTGACACTGCTTGCTATATATTGAATAGAGGTCTCATTAGACCAAAGTTAAATAAGACTCCTTATGAACTTCTTAAAGGTCGAAAGCCCAACATCACATACTTTCGTGTCTTTGGATGTAAATGTTATGTGCATAATAATGGGAAGAATCAACTTGATAAGTTTGATCCTAGAAGTGATGAGGGAATCTTTCTTGGATACTCTTCTCACAGCAAAGCATATAGAGTCTTCAATAAAAGGACTCTTTGTGTTGAGGAGAGTGTCCATGTCATTTTTGATGAATTTAACATGTCTTCTGAGATTGCGCAGGTACAACCTGATGAAGTGATTGGATTGATGGATTTCACGGGGAACCAGTATACTGGTCCCACAGATGAAGTGCAAGCAGATCTAGGCCTACCAAATACTCCACCAGATGATAATGATGAAGTGCCTAGAGAAGAAAATGAAGATAATGAGGACTCTGAAGGGGAACCAAGTCCTGATGGTTCCTCAAATAATAGATAGGTAATGAGTTCAGGGGGAACAGAAGAAGGTACCACCCCTGAACCTGAGGTAAGTAATGATAGAGGAAACAACATGAATGTGAATCCTCCTGGCTCCTCAGAAGAAGAAGAGATTCATGAACATGCTGGTTCCCAACTTAATGAGAAAGCACAAAACAATCTTAATTTCAAAAGTTTTAGATATAAATATTCTCATCCCACTGATCAAATAATTAGTGATATAAATAAGGGGATTCAAACGAGAAGAAGTGTTTTTCAAAACTTTTGTGCCTTCTATTCTTTCCTGTCTAATGTAGAGCCTACTGACTATAAAATGGCATTGACTGATCCTGATTGGGTACTAGCTATGCAAGATGAGCTAAATCAGTTTCAGAGGAACCAGGTTTGGCACCTGGTTCCCCGTCCAAAGGAAAGATCAGTCATTGGTACTAGATGAGTCTTTAGAAACAAGTTAGATGACCTTGGTACTATAGTCAGAAACAAAGCAAGGCTAGTGGTGCAAGGGTACAATCAACAAGAAGGAATTGACTATGATGAGACGTTTGCACCAGTAGCTAGGCTAGAGGCTATTAGGATTTTAATTGCTTATGCTGCTCACATGAATTTTAAGCTTTTTCAGATGGATGTGAAGACTGCCTTCCTTAATGGCTATTTGAAGGAAGAAGTATATGTGGAGCAGCCACCTGGTTTTGAAGATGCACTGTTTCCCCAGCATGTATACAAGTTGGATAAAGCATTATATGGCTTAAAACAAGCTCCAAGGGCTTGGTATGAAAGACTGTCCAATTTCTTGATGGCAAATGATTACAAGAGGGGAACAGTAGACAAGACCTTGTTCATAAAAACCAGGGGGAAACACTTGATTGTAGTACAAATTTATGTTGATGATATTTTATTTGGTGCTACTAATCAAACTTTGTGTGATGAATTTGCAAATCTTATGCAGAGTGAATTCGAAATGAGTATGATGGGAGAACTAGGGTTCTTCCTAGGGCTGCAGATTAAGCAAACAAATGATGGTATAATGATTCATCAACAAAAGTACTTAAAAGAGCTGCTGAAAAAGTTTGGCATGGAGAACAGCAAAGCTTATGATACACCTGTTCCTACATCCACAAAGTTGGATGCTGATCTTAAGGGAAAAAATGTTGAAGCTACGCTTTATAGAGGAATGATTGGTTCTCTACTTTACCTAACAGCTAGTAGACCTGACATTGTGTTTTCTGTTGGTTTGTGTGCTAGGTTTCAAAGCAATCCAAAGGAATCTCACTTGAAGGCTGTTAGAAGGATACTTAGGTATCTTGTGGGAACAGCAGATCTGTTTTTGTGGTACCCCAAAGGCAGTACCATTGATCTCATTGGATATACAGATGCAGATTATGCTGGTTTCCTAGTTGATAGAAAGAGCACATCAGGTATGGCACACTTCCTTGGCTCTTGTCTTATATCATGGGGTTCTAAAAAGCAAAATTCAGTGGCCCTATCCACAGCAGAGTCAGAATATATAGCTGCAGCTTCATGCTGTTCCCAGCTACTGTGGATAAGGAACCAGCTGAAAGATTTTGGTGTTATTTATAAAAGTGTTCCTATTTTTTGTGATAACACTAGTGCAATCAATATTTCAAAGAACCCCGTGCAACACTCCAAGACCAAACACATTGAGATAAGACACCATTTTCTAAGAGACAATGTGGAAAAAGGATTGGTGGAGATGTTGTTTTGTAAAAGTGAAGATCAAATAGCTGATATCTTCACAAAGCCTTTATGTAGAGAGTCCTTTTGTAGGTTAAGAGTCCTTTTAGGTCTAGTTAGATTTTAGGAGTTGGCTTCAATTATTTCCTTCAATGATTGGCTAGAATAGGTATGCTTTTGTACTGATTGTGTATATAACTATGTTGCTTACTTACAAATATTGTGTAAATAACCTAAGTGGATTATTGTTGTATAAGAACAGGAGAAGTTATTTTGAAACATGCTGAGAATAGAATGACTGGTTCAGTACAGGTACCAGCAAGAGGAAACAGCAGTTCAGCTCTGATATGTCATCCGAAAATATTTTATTTTTGGAAGATTACTATAAGATAATTTCTTTTTGCAAAGAATTATCTTATTTCAGTTATTCTTATCCTACAAAGAGGCAAATATATTTAATTGCCTAATTTATAGTTGGTTGATTTTTTTTTGGTAAAAAGATAATTACCATATTTTAAATTTTCAATTTTTGAAATTATCTTTTCCGTTTATTTTGATTCTCAACCGGCTAGTTTTTGGAATTCATATGTTGTGCAATTAATATAAATACACACTAACACATTGATACAGTTTCACATCACATCATCATTGAATTCATCCTCTCTCTCGTTCAACAGTGGTACCCTAATCACTGTTCACTCCGTTTTCATCTCTCTCAAATTCCTACTAAATTTTGAAGCTTGTTTGCTACAATGGTAAGGAAATCAGCCAAGGCTTCAGCTAAGAAAGGAAAGGAGAAGACTCAAGCAAGTGAGTCCACTCAATTGAAGGAGACCACCATCACTGAAACTAACCCTGCTCCGACTTTATCGAGCAATTCACTTCCTACTACCACAAAGAACCCATCACCAACTCCGTCTCCATCTTCTAAATCTCCCTCACCTTCACCTCCCAAAAATGCACCTTTACCCAAAACCCTTGAGGCTGATGATTCCATCATCAAAGAACCTGCCTCATCTCAGGGGGACCAGCCCAAAAGCGCTGAAGAATTCTTCAATACTGTTGGAGAAAGGGAAGAGGAGGAAAGAAGTGAAGAAGCGGATCTACAGATTATTGGGCAGAAAAAGGGGACTTCAAAACCCTTGGTTCACAGCAGAGTGACTAGGTCTTCCCTGAAAAACATTGGCGAAGTAGTAGTGGAGGAACAATCGATGGATTCTGCTGGTACCAAACGAAAGAGAACAGCACGGAAGTCTACAAGAGGTATGTCAGTAGAATCTCCATCTGTTGGTATGACTGATTTAGGATCTAGGGTTGTGCTATCTGGTTGTAAAACAGAAGTTGGTTATTTTGATGAAAGTGCCTTAAGTGATGTGAAAGAGTTGTTAGAATATCAAGGTTGGATGGCTTTGTTTGATGTCTGTGATGCTAATATTGATGGTGTTAGAAAGTTTTATATAAATTTGAAACAAATGGTGGATAGGTCGTTAGGATCAGCTGTGAATGATGTTGAAGTAAATGTGTCTGTTGCAAGTTTGGCTGGGTTGTTGAATATACCCAGAGATGGTTTTGATGAGTATTCTGGAGATGGATGGCCCACACTTATTGGGGTCAGTCCAGATGAAGTGCATGACTTTGTGTTTGGAGGGAAAGTTCCAAAGAAAGCTGGAACTTTTAAAACTGGTAGCTTGAAGGAACCAGTGATGCTGGTTCTTCATTCTCTGTGTAACAAGATGATTATTCCTCGAGCACAAGGTAGGGGTTTTGTGCGCATCATGGAAATGGTGCTTATATATTTGCTGATGAATAAGATTAAGATAAATCTCCCTTCCCTAATGATAAACCATATGATGAATTGCTATAATTCCTCCCACCATTCTCTTCCTTATGGTTCTTACATAACTAAGCTTCTTAAAGAGAATAATGTTTCTCTTAGTGGATCAACTACTTCTGTAATAGTGTTTACCAAAGGTATTCTGAAACAAAAGGGGTTGATCATAAGTGCTGGGGTGTTGAAGTTTAGGTAGGAGGAACCAGTAGAGACTCCTAAGCCTGCCAAGAAGAAACAGAAGGCAGAGGAACCAGCAGGTCAGAAGGTTATTCTTAAGAGGCTGGAGAGTCAGGAAGAGAAGATGAGTGCTGTAGGGGATCAGCTTAGCAAGTTAGTGACCTTAGTTGAGGATGAGCAAGTTAGAGAAACAGGTTGCTGGTAGTTCTGGAATTGAGAAGGAACAAGTTGAGGAGGACCAGCAAACAGACCAGCAGGAAGATGACAATGAAGAGGAGGAGAACCAGGATGAAGCAGTTGAGGAGGCTGACACTGAAGAAGAGGAAGAAGATGATGAAAATGATGATGATGATTGAATCTGTTTTCTTTTTCATTTAGCCTACCTTTATTATATTATATTCTGAATAACTGATTCTGTTGGACTGTTTTTATTCCTCCCAATCCATGAATTTGTTTTGATATGGATTTGGGCTCTATCGTTTACTTTTGATGGTTTGTATTAAACTATGATCTTTATTGTTGGCATGGCTTTACTTTGACTAATCTAACCTTCTTTTGCAGCACTTTATTTGTATAATGGTTGATGCCATTGGATGGTTTAGCACGTTACTTTATGCATGAGAGGCTACTTTTGCATATCTTTTTAATGATGCCAAAAGGGGGAAAATAGTTGAAGTTGAAGCCTATAGTCTTTACTAGTTTAGATTGAGTCGCTTTTGAGTCTTTTTACTTTTACTTTGACTTTATTTTATTTTCTGTTTCTGTTTAGGGAACCAGTTGGCTTAACTGACTTGTTCCATTGAGTCTTGAGTCCTTGAAGTTTTTGACTACTTTCTTTTGAGTATGTTCACAGGTGCAGAAACTTCAAATGTTTGTCATCATCAAAAAGGGGGAATTTGTTGAGTCCTTTAGGTTTTGATTGATAGTTTTGAATGATGACAAACAGCTAAGGGAAACAGGTCTTTGAAAGTGTTCAATACAGTTGGGGAAACCAGCTAAAATAGAACACTGTTTCCCTAGATAAGTTATTACTTATATGAGATATTTGTTGAACTAACTTATCTTTATACAGGGAACAGTTAGATGATGAATGAGCTATGCACTTGTAGGAAACCAGTATAAACTGTTTTCTCAAACTGCTTTTATGAAAGGCAGTTACTTATTTAGGATTGTACATTAACTTTGTTGAATGTGCAGTATCTAAGTTGATTTCTAAGACTGGAAGATTGAAAGGATTTTCGATCAACTTAAAGGAAGGTCCTTTGGTCAATAATTGAGTTCATTCATGGAAGCTTTCAAGACTTAACGAATGCATGAAGGAAGACTACACTCAAAGAGTTATTTAGGAACTTCATGTAAATGCTCCGTAGTATAACTTATATAATTGAGTATATAAAGTGCTTTTAGTATATTAAATATCGTTATGAAATTTGGTACAAGGTTTGGAACAAATTTCATAACATATTCAGTTCAGGGAACCAGGCCAGGAAACCAGGTTAACTGAACAGATTATTCAAGCTGCCGTTTTTACAAAGATTTTATAAAAAGATATTTTCCGAAAAATATTGATTTAAAATATATCCAAGCAGCTAAGAATAAGATGATATTTTTGGTTAGCTAAAACCTAGGAAGTATTTTATCTTAAATTGATTTTATCTTGTGATCAAATCAATTAAGATAAATACTTACTATAAATCGTATATATCTTATATGCATGATTTAAGGTAACTAGGGTTTAGCTAACTAACCTATAAAAACACATCTTATTCTGAATAATCAGACACGGCTCTCACGCATTTTAATAGAGTTTTATTTTTGAGAGCTAAAAGCACTAATTCAATTATTAAGTGATACACAAGAGCATAATAGTGTTTTAACGTTTTTCTCTATTTGACTTTTGAGAGTTAGATCATTAGAGAGTTCTTGATCTTGTATTAAGTCTTTGACAGAGGGGTTGAAGACTTGGTGAGTGTTTGTGAGTTCAAACACACTAGGAACTTACGAGGGTAAGTTTAGAGCACATTCGGAGTAGAGTGTGGGGTTTACTGGTTCCTGGAGTAGGGAAACAGTAGAGTGTTCTTTGTCTTTATTTTTCGGAGTAGATTAATAAAGGACTTAGGATAGGAGGACGTAGGCCAGAGTTGGCTGAACCTCGTTAAATCTGTGGTGTTCTTTATTGCTTTGTTTTATTCCGCTGCATAAGGGAACCAGCACAACTGGTTCCTTACACATAATCCGAAAAGAAGCAAAAATCGCTAACGATTACTTAACACTCAATTCACCCCCCCTCTTGAGTGCACATTGAACCTTCACCAGTGTCATTGTGGATGATTCTACACTTATTTGAAGTAAAGCTAACAGAGTTACCTTTGTCACAAAACTGAGAAATACTTAACAAATTGTGCTTGAGGCCCTCGACCAAAAATACATTATCAATAGCATGGGAACGTGACCTTCCTATCTTGCCAATAAGAATTATATCACCTTTCATATTATCACCAAATGTCACAGTTCCACCATAGTAGGCATCCAGTGAGAGAAATCTAGTTTTATCTCCAGTCATGTGCTTAGAACAACCATTGTCGAGGTACCAAGTGTTGTTCCCCCTCACTGGAACCTACAAGAAGAATTTAAACGTTAGAGTCAGGAACCCAGGTTTCCTTGGGTTCCTGTGTAACATGGGTTGATTCATTTTTCTTTACCCAGATTTGTTTTACATGTTTGATATTCTTCTGAGTGCTTTGTTCTTTCTTAGGGAACTTAGCTTGCTTATGCCCTGTATTGCCACAGAAGTAACAAACAATGCTACTGGGCAAGTTGACATACTTCTTTTCTTTCTAGAACTTCTTTTTAAAACCTAAACCTTCAGTATTCTTAGTTTGAGCCTTAGTGATCCAATCAGGAACTCTATACTCTATTAGTTGTTTACCTTTCCTATCCCTCTCAAGTTCCCCCTCAAGACGTGCCTTATCCATTTTTAACTCTTCCAAATCATGTTTCAATTTTTCAAAATTCGGATAATCAGTCGGTGGAGGAACTTCAGAGTTAGGAGTATCAACACTCAGTTTTAACAAAGACAATTCCACATTCAAGAGTATTTTATCTTGTTTTAAGTTCTCTAGAGTCTCTTTTAGAATTTTATTGTCATCAAACAGACTGAACAACTTGTATTGAATGTCAAACTTCATGTTATCAACCCATTCACTGTCCTCTTTGTAAGTTATCAAATCTTTATCACTTAGATGTTTGGATCTATGCAATTCTTTTAGATCTTCTTGGATTTCCAAAACAGTATCTATTAGATTCTCTTTAAACAGATGTTTTAATTGATTGTAAGAGAACCATACCTCAGACTCAAGCTCAGCTTCATCAGTTTTTTCCATTAAACATAAATGAGCAGTTTCTTCTGATGGTTGATCCTCCTCTTCTTCTTCTGAATCTGTATCTCCCCAAGCAGCAAGCATGGCTTTCTTAACGTTGTCCTTGGTGAGGTAAGGCTTGTAGACTCTTGACTCCTTGGATTGCTCCTTGCCTTTAGTCTTTCCTTTCTCTCCATCATGAACAGGACAATCTTTGATAAAATGATCCTTTGATCCACACTTGAAACACGTTGTGTTTCTGGAACTTGTATACTTCTTGTTCCTGTCAAACTTCCTATTTTTCATCATCTTCTTAAATTTCCTTACTAGCATAGCCATCTCTTCTTCATCAACATCTGATCCTTCTGAGTCTTCAGCCTTGAGTGCCAAACCTTTATTTCTGGAACTTTCAGTGTTGGAACTCAGATGAAGTTCATGAGTCATTAATGATCAAGCTAGTTGTTCCATATTGAACTTAGTAAAGTCCTTAGCTTCCTGCATGGCAGTAACCTTGGATCTCCAGCGTTCATCTTGTGGTAGGCTTCTTAAGATCTTCCTTGCATGTTCATCAATAGGAATTTGCCTGCCAAGGGAGTTCAGTTCATTAATAATATCATTGAATCTAGTAAACATCTCTTCTATGGTTTCTTTGGATTGCATTTCAAACCTTTCATACCTAGACATTAATAAATCTATTTTAGAACGTTTTACCTCGTTAGTACCTTCATGAGTTACCTGTAACAAATCCCAAATCTGTTTGGCAAACTTGCATCCCATGATACGATTATGTTCATGGGGTCCAAGTCCACATTGCAGATACTTTATAGCTAAAGCGTTCATTTCAAGTTTCTGATAATCTTCTTTATCATAATCAGAAATAGATTTAGAAACTACCTCATGCTTGTCATTGGTTTGAGTTATTTAAAAATCACCAGTTTCAATTACACGCCAAACCTGGTAATTTTCGGCCTTGATGAATATCTCCATCCTGTTCTTCCAGTAGGCATAAAACTTACCGTTGAACATAGGTGGACGTTGGGTAGAGTACCCTTCTTCAAGTTTCTCCTTATAATTCATCTCTCCAGGAACTTACACAACAAAATTATCTGCTTGCACGTGAGAACCGTGCTCTGATACCAATTGTTAATTGAGATGAACACTACAAGAGGGGGGGGGGAGGTGAATTGTAGTTGAGTTCCTAAATAATAATTTTGCAAATATAAAACAGAACAAAATAGGAACTTGCGATGCACAAAGATTTTACGAGGAAACCTTCTAGTGCCCAACTAGAAGTAAAACCTCGACCCTACCTTAGGGATTTCAAACACAAATAATTCCACTATAATAGGGCAAACACCAAGTTACAACCTATTATAATTCAGCCTCTACTCTCAAGTTCCAGAATGAACTTGCTACAGAACAACACCTTGTTCTACCCAGTTTGAGTCCCACACTCAAACTCACTCGTACTCCCTAAGTACAGATCTTCCCCCTTCTCACCAGAAGCTCTCTCTGTATGCAATGATAAAAATACTCTCACCCCAATAAACCCAAAACCAAATACAAGAATTAACACCTGGTATATGATAGGCAAGCTATGCATGAAACCCGAAACTAATATGACAGTATAACAAGCTTGGCAAACTTACACGACTATAGCTCTGTAAATTCTTCACGCATAAAACTCAGAAAAACCTAGGCTCGTGTTATTCTCTACTATTTATACAAGTATTACCTGTATATACAGTAGGTTTACATAAAGATAAATAAGTAAAACTTAACTTATCTTAAAACACGGTTTTTTAATTAAATCCTTTGAAGAAAATATTTTCAGAAAATAAGATAGAAATATTGAATTAAAAAGCATAATATCTTTTTAACAAACTGATTTTACGAGATAAATATTTAAAGAAAATCTTTTTCCGATTTCTATCTTTTATCTTTTCCGGTTTTAATTTATTTTCCAAGCTAACTGTCACGCTTCTAATAAGTTTCATGCATATCCTACTTAACATATTTAACAATGAATCTAGAAGATAAAATCTTAACTAAAACATTGCTGCGCTGTACTCTTATTCTGGTAGGTTTACTTGGACTCCACACTTACTAAGTTCCTCCAAAGATCTTAGTCAGCAATCTTCAAGTTCCTGTGAAGGAACGTTCCTGTGAGGGAACTCAGTTCCTATTAGGGAACTCTTCTTTTATATTGAATAACTTTCTTGATAAAGAACTCCTTCAAGTCTTCTCAGCTTTAGTTACTTCTTCCATCTCCAAGATCAATTTCACCTAGGCTGCACAAACACTTGAAAAGTCTTTATGAGATGAGTTTGCTGTAACTTAAGTTCCTCATCATCAAAACCTTTAAACATCAACAGTATATGTCAATTCCCACTTTCTATGAGTGCCAAGCATGTTCACCACATGCTTTAACATATGCTTTAAACATCAACAGTATATGTCAATTCCCACTTTTTTTTTTTAAATATTATTGCACTTAGTACGGGATATTTCATTACAAGCTTCCATTTGCATAATAACTTCATCTTCATAAACTAGTTCACTCACAGTTTTGGTTTTTTTATCCAATTACCTTCCTTTTAACAATAGAATAATTTGGATCTTCATTTAACTCGTAATTAGAATATGATCCCATATCAATACTATGTCTTGCTGGTTGTTTAAAGGCCTTTTTACTTTCATATTTTTCATTTAGTTTCTTTAGCAGAACTAATATTTCTTCTTCATCCTCTTCTGGCTTTTCATCACCTTGTTTTTTCATTCTTATTATTGTTGAATTTTGTCTACTTAGACTTGGTGATCTAAGACTCAGGTTTCTTTGTATTTTAGGTTTTGTATTCATTCCAATATGAAGTAATCCTGATTCATCAATTACCACCTTACTTGATCTATTACTAACTGTAGGGTTCATAAAGAATTCCACTAGGTGAAATAAGTGCTTTGGCAGCGGTTCAAACCCGGTCTAAGGCACCGTTTTGAACCGCTACCTATGTGGGGGTGCCAAATACCCCCCTTTTTAGCACCGGTTCAAAACCGGTGCCATATACCCAATTTGGCACCGGTCAACCGGTGCCTTTAACTGTTTTGGGCACCGGTTAACCGGTGCATAAAATAGTCTCCCGCCATTTTTTTTTGGTGGTAGCTATCTTTGGCACCGGTTAACCGGTGCCTATTTACCCAATTTTTTTTAATTTTATTTTTCCAATTTTCGTGCAATAATATTTATAAAAAAAACCTGTTTCAAGCAATAATAATAACCTGTAATTCTAGCACTTATATTAAATAAAATAATTAATAATATTATTATTATAATTACTAATAATAATAATATTATTAATTATTACAATAAGATACAAAAATAATATTAAAAACAAGAATTCAATTATATATATAGATATAAATATTCCCAAACGCAATACATTAAAAAAAAGTTGCTTATATATATATATACAAATAATATTAAGTAAATATATAATGAATAATAATATATATAGTTCAAAAGTTAACATAAATAATTTACAATTACAATGCCATTTACATGTTGAAGGTGATAAAAGACGCCAACATGTCACGAACTTCATTAAGCTCCTTGATTGTCAACGGACCATCGTTTTGGACCTTGCAAAACTTGAAATACAAAAACATTATGTTAAAATTAATTAATTAGGCAAAACAATATGTATTTTATCAAATATTACCTATATGACTTCTATGTAGCCCATTTCCTACATTACTTATCAAATGAACTATTTCTTTCTCATAACATGTCAATGTTGGGTAGTTGTATGTGTGTAAGCCCTAAAATTGAATCAAAAGAGCATTTTATTAAGGTTTATGACACTTTTTACTCAAAATGGACCGAATATGGCCTATATGACTTTACTTTGCCCATTTCCTACATTTCTTATTAAATGAACTTTATTTATCTCATACATGTCAATATTATCTAGTTATAGGTGTATAAGGAAAGAAATCACATCAAAAGAGCATATTAACACAAAATGGCCCCAATATGGCCCATATGACTTCTATTCAGCCCATTTTCTACCTTTCTTGTCAAATAACCTTTTTATTTCTCATAAAATGTCATTGTTGGGTAGTATTAGGTGTCTAAGGCTAGAAATCACATCAATATATCATTTCAATAAGTTTAACAACACATTTGACTCAACATGGCCCAAATAGGGCCTATATGACTTTTATGTAGCCCATTTCCTACATTACTTATCAAATGAACTATTTCTTTCTCATAACATGTCAATGTTGGGTAGTTGTATGTTTCTAAGCCCTAAAATTGAATCAAAAGAGCATTTTATTAAGGTTTATGACGCTTTTTACTCAAAATGGCCCGAATATGGCCTATATGACTTTACTTTGCCCATTTCCTACATTTCTTATTAATTGAACTTTATTTATCTCATAACATGTCAATATTATCTAGTTATAGTTGTATAAGGAAATAAATCACATCAAAAGATCATATTAACACAAAATGTGAAATAAGAAATTTCGTCCTGATTAGTCTTTAATCTCTTAATATATAACCATCATTAACTGTCGATAGCATGTCTAATTTTCCAGAGCTTAGAAGTTTTGCTTTGAAAGTTCATCATTTTTCTCAGAGCGTATTCTGCTTTATGCTGGATCTTCCAAATGTTTCTTTATTCACAATTATATGTTCATACACTGTGTAAATGAAGTAGATATAAACAACTATTACATCAGACACAAGTTAGAACATCTCACAGAATATTTCTCTACCAAAACAAGACAGAAATTGGCTCACCAGTAGTGAGCACTAATTGAACAAGGCTCCTAACAGTCCTAAGCAGCACATACTTGGCAGCCCTTTCTATTTCTGTGGGATGTGGGCAAATGGGAAATGTCTGAAGATGAAATGAAATTTTGCAATTTGAAGGGTTGTTCCTCAAGACCAAATATGGCCCATATGACTTCTATTCAGCCCATTTTCTACCTTTCTTGTCAAATCACCTTTTTAATTCTCATAACATGTCAGTGTTGGGTAATATTAGGTGTCTAAGGCTAAAAATCACATTAATATAGCATTTCATTAAGTTTTAGGACTTACCTCATCAAACTGTTGAGTGTCCGTACAATGAGTCACAATGTCAAGCATGAATCTCATCACATACAAAGCACAATCAAGTCCATTCTCTTGTTGTGCGCACTAGCATATGACAAACAAATCACATTAGTGAAACATGAAAAGGAAATTAGCAAATATTTACTAACATAGATTTTGAAGATAATCACAATATCATGTAAATTACCAACGGTGACTTCCATGTTGGACCTTTTGGAGCACGACAATGTAGCTTCTTCATAACACTACAGTAAAAAAAAGTACATTCAAATTTGATTAGTCGTATGGCTACTAAATTAGTTATTATTAGCAATAATCATCACTAGGTAGCTATATATATTTACTTTTGCAATATAGACTTCACGAACCACTTCTCCGATGATCGAGCTAAATCAAGGTGATAAATTGTGTTATTGGAATTACAAATCACCATGAGGCTCCAATGCTCCCTACATAAGTTCACAATAGAAAATCAAATTAATATTTAGGAGTCAACATATAATGAGGCCAAATCGATTGAATTTGACATGGTTAGACTTACTCTTTATAACATGGGGCGAATATGAACTTGTCTCCCGCACGCGCTGATTCCTTAATACTTTGCTCAACATAATACAACACGTCATGAGGGTCGCCTATGATTCTAGTAGTGGATAATTGCTTGGGGCATAACCACCCACCTTTACAAGGAGAATCAGTTTCAGTTAAGTGCTCTTGTAGTGCTATGCGTGCATGAACATTGAATAATTAATCAGATGTAGGATAATCACCAACAATTTGAATAACTTGGAAAAAAGTGTAGATTATGTGGGAATTGAAGTACCTCATGAATGTTTGAATGAGGGAAATGTTAAGTTTTGCACCACGTAGAAATTCCTTCACATCTTCTTTGCTGATCCATGCAACTACATCCTCATCATAGTGGAACATTTCCTTAGGAAGTGCAACTTCCATGGGATCGACCAAATGACAAGCACGGTTGTGAAGAAAGGTCATGTCAGCAGAGAGCGATTGAAGAATAATGTCTTCAACTAGTGGAGTAGGTTGCATGGGTGAACCTTTTGAAGAGTGCAACTTCGACGCTTGTTCACTCTTGGACCTTTGTTCACTTAGATTATTCTTAGGTTGATCAATGCTTTTAGGTTTGTTCACCCTCTTTCTCTTTGAAGTTTTGCTTCCATGCGAAATCTGAAATAGTTCGAGAAAGAATAAGTTTATAAGTTGAGAAATGAAGAAAATGGCTTTATTTTGATGAAATGGCCCAAAAACTTTAGAACTTTGCTTCTTGTATGTAATTTCAACACACAATCACTTATAAATATGTAATTATGATATGGTTTGAGAATGAATAAGTTTATAAGTTGAGAAATGAAGAAAATAGGCAAGTGAGTATCCATTTCGGCTCAAAATGGCTTTATTTTGATGAAATGGGCCAAAAAACTTAGAAATTTTCTTCTTTTATGAAATTTCAACTCACAATCACTTATACATATGTAATTATGATATGGTTTGAGAATGAATAAGTTTGCAAGTTGAGAAATGAAGAAAATAGGCAAGTGAGAAGCCTTTTTGGCTCAAAATGGCTTTATTTTGATGAATTGGACCCAAAACCTTAGAACTTAGCAATTTTTATGTAATTTCAACTGACAACCACTTATAAATATGTAATTATGAGATGTTTTGAGATGCAAGGAGTTTATAAGTTGAGAAATGAAGAAAATAGGCAAGTGAGAAGCCTTTTTGGCTCAAAATGGCTTTATTTTGATGAATTGGACCCAAAAACTTAGAACTTAGCGATTTTTATGTAATTTCAACTGACAACCACTTATAAATATGTAATTATGAGATGTTTTGAGATGCAAGGTGTTTATAAGTTGAGAAATGAAGAAAATAGGCATGCAAAAAGCCAT
This sequence comes from Chenopodium quinoa, assembly GCF_001683475.1. NCBI lineage: Eukaryota > Viridiplantae > Streptophyta > Magnoliopsida > Caryophyllales > Amaranthaceae > Chenopodium > Chenopodium quinoa. The sequence goes on along the minus strand of NW_018744504.1, from coordinate 916,258 downwards.
TCCGCAGAGTTTTTTTTAAAAAAATAAAATTAAATTGCTCAATTTTTTTTTTAAATATGCAAGTTCCGCCAAACCGAAACACCCGAGGGAGCCGCCCCCGCTGCCGGAACAGCAAAGGCAGCCCGCGCCGAGGCCAAAAGCAGCCCCGGCAGCCGCCTGCCAAGGCTGTAGCAGCCTCGGCAGGCGACGGCCATGGCTGCTGCAGCCAAGGCAACCGCTGCCAGGGCTGTTACAGCTGATAGGGTAAAGTCGTATCCCCAAATCAAAAGTAATTCCTAAATCCTCTAACTAATGTAGATAGGGAAGTAGGGTCGAATCCACAGAGAAACGAGTCTTTCTATTCTTAATTAACTAAAGTAATCTAAATTATAAAGTAACCAATATATAAATTTGAATGTGAAACTAAACTACGAGGGTTAAGAATAAGGAGAAAATAATATATAAAAGGATCTAGGGCATAGGTTCACCAATAAATAATATTCTAGGGTAGAATATAATAATCATTCATCAATGCATATATTAATCAGATTATAAAGGGCTTTCGCTACGTATTATAATCACACAATTAATTTACCGGTATTAAATCTCATCTTTCGAATCTTGACTTAACCATTTATAAATTAACCTGCCTACTGAAACTAGACCTAAACATCAATTCTCATCTTTCGAATCTCGAATCTATATTGTCAAACTCATGCATAAAAGATCAGGCCTAATCTAGTCACTGAGCATTAAATCAATTAATAGGAAATTAATCTAGCATTGACAATCAACAACAATAAATTACCCCTTCATATTATTTATGGATCCCCACAAACCCTAGAAATAAAACTACTCACACATAATAAAAACTAAACTAATCAAAGCAAATAAACAAGACATGATCAAAGGAATAAAGTAAACAAGTGAGATTAAGAGAAGAGAAATAGTTACCAAATAAATCTGGAATTAAGAATAGATTAAGAACAAAGGTATAAGAGAGAGAAACTAATCTAAAAGCTAAGTCGAGAGAGAGAATCTAAGAGAGAAGTAATTAAGAGAGTAAATAAGGGAGTAAAAAGATACTAAAATCGTTTTACGGAGAAGTATTTATACTCCGTACGAATCCTAAACTATAACAAACTTAAACGATGAAATTAACCCCTAATAATTACACGCGCCCGATCGGGCGAGGCACCGCCCGATCGGGCCCGCCTTTTTCTATGCCCCTTGCTTGGCACGTCGCGCCCGATCGAGTTTACGCTCACCCGATCGGGCGCGCTTCTTCCTTGAGGCTGCTATTGCGCGCATCTGCCCGATCGGGCGTAAGCTTGCCCGATCGGGCCCGGCTTCTTCTTCGAGGCTTGGATTTCGATTGGGCTCGATTCCTCGGCCCAAACTGGATTTCCTCATCAGGTCTTGATTAGTTGATCTAATAGCCCCGGTATCACTTACCGAGCCCTTAATCACCGGCTCACACCGATCCTGGGCTTCAAGAATGGTCGTGTCCCTCTAGCTTCCGTAGTCGATCCATGAAAACCCGGGAAAATGCTCCAAAAGTGAAATTTCCTGTAAAACTCAACTAAAACTACAAAAACACTAGAAAACACAAATTAGTAATAAAAGCGGCCCTCAAGAGCCAAAAACACTACTAATTATGACCACGGGACGGGGGTAAAACACTATATAAATTGGACATATCAAACTCCCCCAAGCCAAACCTTTGCTTGTCCCTAAGCAAAGAGCTCATCAATGAACATATAAAACATGCCTCATCCCAATAAACAAAATCAAGCACAAACGATTCAAGATAAATCTAATGAATATGCTTCAATGTCAATCAATCTCATTCATCTAATTATCCTTCATCCCCAACAATTGACAAGTAAATCAAACCACATGAGCATATAGAATTCAAGACTAGTGCTCACGCACTCAACTCTCATTTATGTGGCGAGTAAAAGATGTATTCGATCGCTCTCCAACCAACCCCTTTATTTGTGAACAATGCCCTCCCATCTCACACTCTCTTGTGTTTAAAACAATGAACGCTCAACCTACTAGTCGACTCGAAATACGTCAAATCATAACTTGCATTGATCAAAAACACTTTCACATTCATACAACTCTATGCACAAAGGTCAGAAGGTCTTTAAAGCTTGTAATGTAAGGATAGGGTAAAGGGTAGGATAAATTTAGGAAAATGTGAGAGTAAAGCCATGCTAAAGGGAGCCATATCCTAATAAAACCCAAGGTCACAACAAGTGATGACCAAAAACATCTCCAATCACAACTCAAGTCCACAAAAGTTCACCAAACAATCTTATATACAACACAATCCCAAAACTTACATATTCAATCACAAAATATGATAATATGAAATAGAGTGAATTAAAACAAACTTGAATCACTTATTCTTTTTCTTTCTTTTTTTTTCAAACTTGAACTCTTTTTTTTCTTTTGAATTTTTTGTTGAACAACCTTCAAATAGAACATTTGAACATATGAAACAACTCTTTTTCTGTGTTCTTTTTTTTTTCTTTTTTACCTCATATTAGAAATTTTCAACTTTGTAACACAAAACATCAATATTTTCCAATCATAATATCAAAGAACAATCACTCTTCTTTTATTCCCACGTTGTGCAAATAATGTGCACACCACAACTCCCTTAGCTCACCAACTAATAGCTCCCCCAAGCCAAGCTTGGGACTAGTAACCAATGGGGCTCATATAGGCTTGTAATGTGGCTAAGTAAACAATAAAAGGGCACAAGCAACAAAATGGATAGCAAAAAGGGAACAAATGTATCTAATATCGTCTGAAGGCTTCCTAAAAGAACAAATGCATTCATCCTCCTCAATGTGCGTAATATTGATCTATACAAACATTACTAATAGTTGCAAACCAATACTTAAATTCATTGACATACCAGAAACTGACACACGTTCCTAACCAAATCAACTAGTCAAGCACTATATTCACAAATAGTTGGCAAAATTGACGCATGTTTAGAAATCCAAGCAATTAAACTTCAAATCATGATCAACAAATTCACAAAGCTCATTATCATGTACCAAGAATCAAAATAATATTTTCTAAGTATGGGACACAAGGAAGCACGATTTACAATTCATTGGAACATGTTTTTTTGATTTTTTTTTTCAGATTTTTTTGTATTTTTTTCATGAAGGAAAGCAATAAAAACTACACTAGGAAAGCAATAAACAGAGAAGAGAGAAAGAGAGTTACCATATATACATGAAATCTCCCCCCAAGCCAAATCAAGCAATGCCCTCATTGACTTGGGAAGGTAGCTAGGAGAAGCTACTCCTCATCATCATCCATCCTTTCGTACCCTCCTCGATAGCTCGAGCCGGCACCTCCCTGGCTCGTTCCAGCACCACCATAACCCTAACCACTTGCGGAGTAGTTAGAGTTCACATTTCCCCCCTGTAGGGAATATTTCAAGCATTAATCCCCTAGCTTGAACCCCATTGTGATCATACACTAAAGTACGGTGGCGTCCAAAAGGAAAGTAGATAGAGCAAAAGAGTCGCCAACAAATTTTTTAAGGAACTTGTAAACCGTTCACGAGGTGAAGGTTACACCCCTTAACGATCCAAGAGATCGTCAACTCCATAAGGTCTTGAACCAAGGTACAAATCCAACCTAAAAGAGATTGAACCTGTCCTAATAATAGGCCTCTACTTTATTCAGATTGTATTCATGTGCGCTTTCTGACTAACATACAATCAATAGGATTACCCTAAACCTGTTTATCTATGTTGGTTGATTATTAATGCACAAATAAACTATTATTGGAGATCACTTGAATTATAATCAAATTAACCCTAAACAAGATTATTAATTATCTTATTAAGCGTGATTATAAGTACCAATTCCCTTTAAACCTGCATAAAAGACGTGATCAAGCAATAACAATAAATATAATATCAAGCAACATAATAACAAACATAAATAATTATCATAATAATAATAATAATAATAATAATAATGATAATAATAATAATAATAATAATAATAATAATAATAATAATCAGGATATTGGTGCTCGTGTAGCTGCTCACATCTTCAGTAGGATCGGGTTCGCTATAGCTAGAGGGGTGGGAGCCCAGATTGTATCTCGGCTCCCTACCAATTTCTTGTAAATTGATTGAATTTGTAGTTTTTTTAATTTTAATAATAATAATAATAATAATAATAATAATAATAATCATGTTAAAGCATAATAATAACAAGATCCTAGGCATGATACTAACAAGATTAATAACAAACCCTAGCATGTCACTAAACATCAATGATCAAATATATAGCCCTAACATGATACTAACGTTCATAAATATTAGGAAGAAAATAAAAGGCATCATACTTTTAATCATACTTGATATTAGAGTTACCCTAGACATGATACTAGGAATTTATTGTTGTCACCCTAAACATCAAATTAAGGAAAACATCCTAACATGATACTAGGAATCAAAATCTAAGCATGATTTCTATATTTTAATATCAATTAAACCATTAAAGTACTTACTTGGATGCCTCGTACCTTTTTCTAATAACAAAATACACGCGTTAGTAACTTCAAGGAAAATAATAATTAAAAAATTAAATTAAATAATTAAAATAAAGACTTGGGACCAAACCCTCAGAAATTAAAACCTTTCACGTCTAGGGCGAAGGCAACTTCGAATATGGCTAGGTGTATCTAGATCTAATGAATGCGGAATTTTGTATGTAAAAGGCTAGTTTAGAAAATAAAGAGAGAGAGAGAGAAAGAGAATAATCAAGAAAATCTTGATGAGAGTTGGTGTATGATTACGAATGAAAATTAATGATTGTAGATGAATGAAAATTGGTTATCAAAAACGGAGTTTTTAGAACGTTATTTATAAAGAAAATTAGCCAAAAAGATAAAATATCAAAACAGAGTTCTGGCGCAAATAAAATCTGATTAGCGCCAACGCTGGCTATTGGCGCCAGACGCCAACATTAGCGCCAGGCGCCAATGCTAGCGCCAAGCGCTACAGCTGGCGTTTGGCGCTGATCTAGAAATTCACGCGTTTTCTTAAAATCAGATAAAAATTGCCGTACAAGAGGATAAAATCGTATTTTCCTCAAAAAAGCGTTCTTTGATTTTAATTAAAACTCTGAAAAGTCAACAAAAGTCAATTTATCAATGCTAATTGAATTAGGAATGAAAAGAACCTTCTAGAAGAATTTAGAAGACTAAAACCATTCCTAATTACATTAGGAATGATAAATCTATATTAGGCCCTCTCCTAGTTCATTGGGCCGCATATAAGGCTCAAATCGGGCCCAGTTCAGTAAATTGGCCATAACTTCCTCAATATTCATCGGAATTGGGCTTATAATATATCGTTGGAAAGCTCTTGCCAAGCCCCATCCAACTATACTACTATTAGACCCATATTATGGACCAACCAAACTGGATTGGCTGTTTTTCTTAAAATAAGTTTTCAAAAACAGAGAGAAGAGAAAAGAAAATAAAACTATCCACAACACTAAACTTTCCACACTTTCACTTCATTCGATTATGATTCGACGTGAAAGGTACTCATCACCGGGTTTGGTTTTGGGGAGACACAAATGGGTGTCTACAGAAGCCCCCACTTTGACTGAGTTTGGAGAAACGCAAGTTTCGAAAACAAAAGTCAAAGTGTCGATAGGGACGGAGAATGATTCCGAATGTTCTGCGATCCTAAACCACTCGTGTAATGCCGATACCTGCAAACTAGCGTTAATTAAACAGATAAAAGAGTTAAGAGACGCGTATCTTGCACCGCCGATGTAATACCACGTATTTTTATACGTATTTTATTTAAAGTATGTATTTTATAAAGTATTTAAATAGTTGTAATTATTTTAATTAATGTATTTTAATTAATATTATTATTAAAGGAAAGTTTATTTAATTATTTTATTTAAAATTTGGGGTTTTATTTTAGGAAAGTTTAATTTTCAACAAGTTTTATTAGGGAAGGAATTAGGAAAACCTAAAAGAGGAAAGTTTAGGGAAGAGGGTTAGTAGAGAAGGGGTATAAATATCCCACTTATGAGGCAAATCAAACTTTGCCCAGAGTGGAGAAAACCCAAGGTAAACTTCTCTCTCTCCTCCTTATTTTTCTTTCTTGTTCTTTTTCTTTTTCCCCTTCCCCTTATTTTTTTCGGCTGCCCTTCTCCCTTACCACCACTGCCAGCAGCGGAAGCCGCCGCCAGCAGCCGGCAGCCGGTGGTGGCTGTCGTTCTTCCTCCTCTTTTTCCCCCTTTCTTTTTCGAGCTATATATAAAAAAAAACATAGCTTTCTTATTTTAATTTAACCTATGCTTAGATCAAATTATAATTTATGAGTTTTGGGATTTAATTTTGATGTTTGATAATTGTAATTATATGAATTAATTTTCAAATTTGGTTTTTCATTAAAAAGCCCCAAATTTTGAAACCCTAGGTTCTTGTTTCATGATTTATTGAAAGATTATGATGTATAATAGGGTAGGCCTTTGTTTTAAGTGTTTTAAAACCAAAGTACAGCAAGTTTTAAGTATAATAAAGTGCTGAACTTTTATGTAGAACACTTAATATTGGGTTTCTTGAAGAAATTTTAATTACCCACTAATTGGGACTTAATTTAGGGTGTTTTAAATATAATTTCAGCTTATTCTAATTAATTTATGAAGGGTTTTAAAATAATATATATTGCTGGAAATTTGTTTAGAGTGAATATTAATACTCTATTATGGATTTAATGTGTAGGAGACTTTGAAGTAAGCGATTTCTTCTAGTTGTGGCAGTTTTAATAATGTACTCAAGGTACGTTCCGTACTTAGCATATTTTGATGATGTAGAATCATGCTAGGTTTAATTTCAATCAATTACAAGTAGTATCATGCTAAGGTTTATGTATTGAGTTGTGAATTATTAGTGTTGGTGATTGAATTGTGAAGCATGAATTATTTGTGATGGTTTATGGATTGGAAAATTATATTTTGGCATGATTATATGGACTGCATATTTATTTATGGCATGATAGAGAGCATGTTTAATTAAACTAATTCTTTAATTATGTTTGGAATATTGAAAAGAAATTTTATTATGGTTCATATAATTTTTATTGATGCTTTAAGTATGAGAAAGGAGCTATATAAGTGTCTATGTACACAAGGAATAAATTGTATGTTGGTGCATTTGTGCACTTAAGGTGTTTTTAACACCGAGGGATAGGATTTTTGGCGCTTTATGCGTTTAAGGTGTCTTTGACACTGAGGTAGAATTAAAAAGGGTTTAACATTAAATATTATGTGGTCACTAAATATTCGAGAATTAAATTGGTATGTTTGAGTGATTGAAATATTATTGATGATTGAATTGTTATGCTTTGAGGGTCATCACCAGATCTAATAACATGTAAATAACGTAAAGTGAAAGAGATTACGCACCAAAACTCTTGGAACGTATATACCTTGAGTATGAACATATGGGGGGGAGTTATGTGACTTTATATTTGATCATAACTTCTAACGGAGTACAAGACGCTGTATATTCCTTTTTATTATTATTATGCGCTGGAATTCCGCCACCTATGTGTGGCACAGGTTTGTTGCTGGCACGGTTAGCTCATGTGTCAGTTAACCTCAATTTATTGGGGGAGGTATAGTTGGAAACCCGTTCGATGCGTAATCAACGCTAAATGAATTATTTAGTGTCTAGTTAAAGTGTCTTGTTGATTGTTGTGTGTGCTTGTAAACAGGTGCAATGAGGTAAGTGTGTGTGATGATAGGAGAATGCATGTTAGTGTGTTTAATTATGCTTATGTACTCAACTTTGCTGATTGTGTGTGTTGTTTGTGTCTGGCCATGTCTTTATCTGGCCCTACGATGATCCATTTTAATGGAGAGTAGTGGGGCAAGTAGAGATACACTTTTCAGGTATTGAAACATGTTCATGACGGGACCCGTAGAGATACACTTTTCAGGTATTGAAGCATGTTCATAATCATGTTAAAGCATAGGATGCGTATCGCCAGAGATCGAGAGACGAGACTCCTATGGGAGTCTTGCGGATTGGTTGCCCTATTTGAGACCTCCGAGGCTATGGTTGCCTCTAGCGGGGGTCACCACGTAGTACGCGCTATGGTGGAGTTCTTTTGGGTCACCACCAACACATTTCATTTTCCATGGGGTGAGATGATGGTCACTCCTACAGACTTCAGTCTCATCACAGGACTGGAGTTCTCTTCTGTGCCGCTGCCATTCGACGGCGGTATCGACGTCTTTTCTCCAGAGGTCGAGGAACTACTGGGGCCGATTGCTGTTTGGGCCCGAGCTGAGGTCGAGACGACTCAGTTTAGTGCTGGAGGGATTCGCCGCTCGACGCTGGCAGCGGCTCTTGATGACGATGCGACCACCTGAGAGCAGCGGGTGCGCATCTTTGTGCTGATGTTGTTGTCAGGGACATTCTCCCCTGATAGGGGTAGTAGGGCGTTGCTTTACTACCTCCCTGCTGTTCGCGATCACCGGCGGATCGGGACTTATGACTGGGCCAGCTTGGACTATACTGACTTCGTTCGCGCACTGAGGGACTCGTGTCGCCACCGGTCTCTTAGGACGAATGTCGCTTTGTCCGCTTTCTGGAAAGTTGTAGAGGTAAACATTATTCCCTATAAAATTTAGCCCTATATGTTTAGTTAGCATTTACTTATGCTTTAGCCTTTTGTAGATCTGGTTCTATGAATACTTTCCTTCCATTGCGCCGGCGAGACCATCGCCGAGGGGGTATCCGGTGAACGCCTCTTGGGCGGCCACCATGTGGACTTGTCTACTGCACGCGTCCGGAGTCGGATCATCTCGGTGCGATTTTTGGCGCTTATCTTGCTCTTCTGAGATGTTTTATACATGTTCTTACCCGATTGGTATTTTTATAGGGACCTGAGGTAGTATACCGGCCATGGGGTGATTGGACAGTCCCTGGATTAGCTGCACAGTACTCTGCTGAGCGCCGTTACTTTCTGGGGACCTACGGAGCAGTTGCGTATTTAGGAGAGAGAGTTGCTAGACATCACTCTTCCGATGTCTTTGTCGTTCCTGCTCCTCCACCACGCCACATGTTCGACGAGAGAGAGTTGTCGAGCATGGATGAGGAGCCTGGTTCTCTTTGGCGGTCCCATGTGATCCTTGGGCGGAGTTATGCTGAGGAGCTACTTCCTTTGTTAGCTCCAGCCCCCGTGCCGGCCGAGGATATGAGGGTAAGATTCTTGGCTTTTTGTTTTTCGCTGAGTAGCCCCCAAGTAACACCTTACTGATTTCTTTTCTAAAGTATTTAAATAGTTGTAATTATTTTAATTAAAGTATTTTAATTAATATTATTATTAAAGGAAAGTTTATTTAATTATTTTATTTAAAAGTTGGGGTTTTATTTTAGGAAAGTTTAATTTTCAACAAGTTTTATTAGGGAAGGAATTAGGAAAACCTAAAAGAGGAAAGTTTAGGGAAGAGGGTTAGTAGAGAAGGGGTATAAATTTCCCACTTGTGAGGCAAATCATACTTTGCCCAGAGTGGAGAAAACCCAAGGTAAACTTCTCCCTCTCCTCCTTATTTTTCTTTCTTGTTCTTTTTCTTTTTCCCCTTCCCCTTATTTTTTTCGGCCGCCCTTCTCCTTCACCACCGCTGCCAGCCACCGGCAACAGGCAGCCGCCGCCGCCAGCAGCCGGCAGCCGGTGGTGGCTGCCGTTCTTCCTCCTCTTTTTCCCCCTTTCTTTTTCGAACTATATATATATAAAAAAACTTAGCTTTCTTATTTTAATTTAACCTATGCTTAGATCTAATTCTAATTTATGAGTTTTGGGATTTAAATTTGATGTTTGATAATTGTAATTGTATGAATTAATTTTCAAATTTGGTTTTTAATTAAAAACCCCAATTTTTGAAACCCTAGGTTCTTGTTTCATGGTTTATTGAAAGATTATGTTGTATAATAGGGTAGGCCTTTGTTTTAAGTGTTTTAAAACCAAATTACAGCAAGTTTTAAGTATGATAAAGTGCTGAAATTTTATGTAGAACACTTAATATTGGGTTTCTTGAAGAAATTTTAATTACCCACTAATTGGGACTTAATTTAGGGTGTTTTAAATATAATTTCAGCTTATTCTAATAAATTTATGAAGGGCTTTAAAATAATATATATTGCTGGAAATTTGTTTAGAGTGAATATTAATACTCTATTATGGATTTAATGTGTAGGAGACTTTGAAGTAAGCGATTTCTTCTAGTTGTGGCAGTTTTAATAACGTACTCAAGTTACGTTCGCGTACTTAGCATATTTTGATGATGTAGAATCATGCTAGGTTTAATTTCAATCAATTACAAGTAGTATCATGCTAAGGTTTATGTATTGAGTTGTGAATTATTGGTGTTGGTGATTGAATTGTGAAGCATGAATTATTTGTGAAGGTTTATGGATTGGAAAATTATATTTTGGCATGATTATATGGACTACATATTTATTTATAGCATGATAGAGAGCATGTTTAATTAAACTAATTGTTTAATTATGTTTGGAATATTGAAAAGAAATTTTATTATGGTTCATTTAATTTTTATTGATGCTTTAAGCATGACAAAGGAGCTATATAAGTGTCTATGTACACAAGGAATAAATTGTATGTTGGTGCCTTTGTACACTTAAGGTGTTTTTAACACCGAGGGATAGGATTTTTGGCGCTTTATGCGTTTAAGGTATCTTTGACACTGAGGTAGAATTAAAAAGGGTTCAACATTAAATATTATGAAGTCACTAAATATTCAAGAATTAAATTGGTATGTTTGAGTGATTGAATAATTATTGATGATTGAATTGTTATGCTTTGAGGGTCATCACCAAGTCTAATAATATGTAAATAACGTAAAGTGAAAGAGATTACACACCAAGACTCTTAGAACGTATATACCTTGAGTATGAACATATGGGGGGGGGTTATGTGACTTTATATTTGATCATAACTTCTAACGGAGTACAGGACGCTGTATATTCCTTATTATTATTATTATTATTATTATTATGCGCTAGATTCTGCCACCTATGTGTGGCACAGGTTTGTTGCTGGCACGGTTAGCTCCCGTGTCAGTTAACTTCAATTTATTGGGGGAGGTATAGTTGGAAACCCGTTCGATGCGTAATCAACGCTAAATGAATTATTTAGTGTCTAGTTAAAGTGTCTTGTTGATTGTTGTGTGTGCTTGTAAACAGGTGCAATGAGGTAAGTGTGTGTGATGATAGGAGAATGCATGTTAGTGTGTTTAATTACGCTTATGTACTCAGCTTTGCTGATTGTGTGTGTTGTTTGTGTCTGGCCATGTCTTTATCTGGCCCTAGGATGATCCATTTTAATGGAGAGTAGTGGGGGCAAGTAGAGATACACTTTTCAGGTATTGAAGCATGTTCATGACGGGGCATGAGGGAAGAGAGAATCATGCTAGCTTCCATTAGAATATGATGTGTTTTATGCATTGAATATTTTATTATATTACTTTATGGACTAACACAAAAGTTTGGTTGTTTCGGTTTTGAATAAGGGCCTTAAATGGTTCCAAGTTATATTGGATTTTATTTGACTTTGGTTTTGTTGATTTTCAACTTTACTTTAGTTGGTTTGGTTTTTAAATTGTGTTATTTAAATAGTTTTGGTTTTCAAGTCTTCCGCTGTGTATCTTTGATAGTTGCCTTAGCCGTTTTCACGATGGCGGTAATGTCTTAGATATTCCTAAAACGTATTTTAAAAAGAGTAAAGTGTGTATTAAAAGGAAAGGAATTTATAGGGTGTTACAAAGTGGTATCTGTGAGCTTAGGTTGAGATTTTAAATTACCACTAACCCAAAAACATTTTTTTTACTGGATTTAAACTTGGCCAAGTGTTAATTTAATTATTAAACGATGATTGTTCTAATTTTATATTTTTTTTACATATATATTTATATTTTTTTAAGGGCAAAATTTTTTTTTTAATTAATTTATTTATTTATTTAATTATGGTCCGATTTTTTTTTTTTTTTTAAAAGAACACTTGAATTTTTTTTGTGTCAAAAAAAAAAAGTTTTTTTTTTTTGGGCCGAAATTTGATTATTTTTGAGGGAAATATGTACACTTTATTTTTTTTATGTATTGCAGGAAGCAAGGATTAAGGTAAGTACTATGTGTTAAAAGCTTTTATTAACATGTTGGTGAGCTTGGGTAGGATAAAGAAAGGGCATATAAGCTAAGATTTAAATTTCTCCCTAAGTGCATAATTTTATTTTGAGTAACAAGCATGTGATTTGACTAGATGTTCGTTGATGAGGCATGCAAAATATGTATTATTCTATGTGAACCCTAAAGATTGTATGATTGAACACTGAACTTTGTATTATTTATTTCATTTTATTTTATTTCTTTAGGGAAGGAAAATCTTTTCTAAACCTTTTCTCTACAGGATGCCAATCTTTCCTAGCAAGTTTACCCAAATGGGATCTCTCGTAAAGAAAAATAATGAACACCCCTATGACTTTGTAGAAAAGATCAGATACTTTTGTTCCTACATGAGCAATGTCCTACGAGAGAAAGTTTATGATACCCCTGATCGTATTTCGGCAATGATTGTCCATTGTCTTCCAGAGGAGCCCCCTTACTTTGCTGTCAAACAAAGATTTTCTGATTTTTATCTTCCAGGAGATATCCCAAATTACCATAAATACAGAGACTATTATGGCCAGTGGTATCCAGACTATATTTTCTTAACCAAATATCTCGTAAGGGTGGAGAAAGCTTATTGTCAGCGCTTAAACCTTCCTTACCCTAACTACTACTTTGATAACCCAGCAGAGAACAATCCTCCTCCAAATCAACAACCAGAAAATTCTGCTTCTTCTTCTTCGTCGGGGGGTAATCCAGCAGAGAATGGAGAACAACAAGAGGGTAATAGTTCACTTATGGACATTTCTGATCCAAACCCACCTCCAACTCCAATAATTATAGATATTTCATCGGATGAGGAAGAAGAAGGGGAGTTTGTTCTAGTAGAACCTGAACCTGAATCACCTGAACCAATGGAGGAGTCAAATTATTCTAACTTCGATCCTTCAAGCTACAAGCAATCCACCGACAAAAGGGACAACATTCGAAAGGATTAAATCTTATGACTTTCCTCGCCACGAATTCATATTCTTTAAAAGGTAGTGGTGGAAATGATTTGAATGATGTAGTGAGGCAATTGGCAGTGGTTGCCCAACAATTGGCAAGGAACTCAACTGGTAACGGGGATGCTCAAGGGGAGCTCTTTAAAAAGGTGGTGAAGAGCAAGCCACCAACCTATCAGGGCGAGCCTGATCCTGTTGTGTTGGAAAATTAGTTAAGGGAATTTGAGAAACTGTTTGGAGATGTGGGATGCCCTGAAAACTCTAAAGTGAGTTGTGCTACCTACTATCTGAGGGGTGAAGCTGACCTTTGGTGGAAACAAAACGAGGCTACCATTAGAGCATTACCTGGGTTCAACTGGACCAAATTCCAAGAAAAAGTGAGAGACAAATTTTATCCTAGCTTTTTGCAGAAGCAAAAGGCCGAGAAATTTTCAAACCTTAGGATGGACAAGATGACAGTTACGGAATATTACACCAAGTTTATTAAGTTATCCCGTTTTGCTGAAGGATCCGTCTCTACGGAGAAAGCAAAAGCTAGGAAGTTTGAGAGTGGGTTAACTACTGATCTGCAGTTGAAGCTGTGCGGGCAGGTATTTGAGACCCTGGATGAAGTATATGGGAGGGCCGCACACCTTTATGCTCTGGAAGAAAAGAAGAAGAAAGAGTTAGCTGAAATAGAAGGAAGAGAGAAGAGGAAGGAAGTGGGACAAGTTTCTGGAAACCAACAGGGAAACCAGAATGGTTTTAAGAAACAGAAGTATCACCATGGTAATAACTTCCACAACAATAACAACTTCCATGGTAATAACCGTCAAGGGAACCGTAACAACAATGGAGGGGCTAGAAACAATAACCAGGGGAATAATAAGAATGTAAGGATTTACTTCTGCAAGAGGTGTAGGAACAATCACCCTGGGAGGGATTGTGAAGGCAATTTGGTTACTTGTCGTGCTTGCAAAAAACTGGGGCATAGGGAGTATGAGTGTTACTCTACGAATGTTAATGGGAATAAACAGAACAACTATAACTCAGGAGGAAACCAGAAGAATTTCCAAGGGAACAACAACAATTTTTCTGGGAATAAGGGGGTGCAGCAGAATGGGGTGAGAAACAGTAACACCAACAATAGTAACAGCCAGCAAAAGGGAGGAACTGCAGGGAAACTGAATGTTTTGACTAGGCACGAGGCAGAGGCCACGAAAGATGTTATCACTGGTACTTTTTCTATTAACTCTATTCCTGTTAAAGTATTGTTTGATTCTGGTGCAACTTTTTCTTTTGTTTCTAAGGGTATTGTTTCAAAACTTAAGGACTGCTTAAAAACAGTAGAGGCAGTAGATTTACCTATAACCATCCCGACAGGTGGGGTAGTGAAATGTACCAAAACTTTTAGATATGTGACCTTAGAAATAGAGGGAAAGATATTTCCGTCTGATCTTATTGAGTTTGGGCTGAGCGACTTTGACCTTATCTTGGGGATGGACTGGCTGAGTAAGTATAATGCTGAGATTAGTTGTAGATCACAGAAAGTGAAGATGGTCACAAGCGGAAATGAATCAGTGACTTATTGGATGAATGGTAAAACAAAGTGCCCAATGGTAATATCAGTGCTAAAATTAGCAAAGTACATGAAGAAGGGACATCCAGTATATTTCTGCAGCGTTAAGGATATGAACCATGAACAAGTGGGAAATCCAGGAAATATAGAAGTGGTCAACGAATTTCTGGATGTGTTTCCGGAAGAGATCCCTGGGATGCCACCTAAGAGGGCAATCGACTTTACCATAGATTTAGTTCCCGGAACAGCCCCAATATTCAAGGCACCATATAGAATGGCACCTGCAGAAATGAGTGAATTAAAGGATCAGTTACAAGATTTGTTGGACAAAGTGTACATTAGACCAAGTGCTTCTCCTTGGGGAGCACCTGTTCTGTTTGTGAAAAAGAAGGATGGAAGTATGAGGTTGTGCATTGACTACAGGGAACTAAATAAAGTAACCATAAAGAATAAGTATCCCTTGCCAAGAATAGATGATCTGTTTGACCAGCTGAAGGGTGCCACTGTGTTTTCAAAGATCTACTTAAGATCTTGGTATCACCAACTAAGGATTTCCGACGAGGACATTCCAAAAACTGCATTTAGGACAAGATATGGGCATTACGAATTTACAGTTATGCCTTTCGGATTGACCAATGCCCCAGCAATTTTTATGGATTTGATGAATAGAGTGTTTCATCAATTTATAGATAAGTTTGTAGTTGTATTCATAGATGACATACTTGTGTACTCGAAGAGTAAGGAAGAGCACGCAAAACACCTAAGGGAAATTCTGCAAACACTAAGAGAAAACCACCTCTACGCAAAATTCTCTAAGTGTGAATTCTGGTTGGAAAAGGTAGCTTTCTTGGGACATTATGTGTCCAAAGAAGGAGTGGAAATAGATCCAACCAAAATAGAAGCAGTTAAGGGTTGGCCGACACCCAAGACAGTATCTGACGTGAGAAGTTTCTTAGGCTTAGCAGGGTATTATAGACGTTTTGTTAAAGATTTCTCCAAAATTGCTAAACCCATGACCACCTTGATGAAGAAGGACAAAAATTTTGAGTGGGACGATAAATGTGAGGAAGCATTCCAAACCTTGAAGCAGAAACTAATCACAGCACCAGTACTTACACTCCCGGATGATAGTGGACTATATGATGTGTACAGTGACGCATCAAAGAATGGCTTAGGATGCGTGCTTATGCAAAATGGGAAGGTGATTGCATATGCATCGAGACAGTTATAGAAGCATGAAGTAAACTATCCCACTCATGATCTGGAATTAGCTGCAATCATTTTAGCGCTAAAAATTTGGCGCCATTATTTATATGGGGTGAAATGTAGAATTTACACAGACCACAAAAGCTTAAAATACATTTTCACCCAAAAGGACTTAAACTCCCGTCAGCGAAGATGGTTAGGGTATACGACAGATTATGATTTAGACATACAATACCACGAAGGGAAAGCGAATGTCGTTGCGGACGCTCTAAGTCGTAAGACTTGTTATGGAAACAACTCGTTGGTAGTGGCTAATGAACTATGCAGAGAAATGATGAAATTGAACCTGGAGGTCGTGGAATGGGGAGTACCAACGGGTATTCTTGAAAATCTAAGCATCCAACCAACTATCTTTGACGAGATCCGAGTCAACCAAGAAGGGGATGTAAAGTTGGATAGGATTCGCGAGAAAATTAAGCAGGGAAAGACTACAGATTTCAAAATCCACGAAGATGGGAGTTTGAGGTACAAAAATAGATGGTGTGTACCACAGAAATGTGAGGAGGTGAAGAGGAAGTTGATGGAAGAAGGCCACAATACACCTTACTCTGTACACCCGGGAGGAGACAAACTATATAAGGATTTGAAGAAGATGTTTTGGTGGCCAAGAATGAAAAATGAGGTTGCTGAGTTTGTGGCAAAGTGTTTAACATGTCAAAAGGTGAAGATAGAGCACAGAAGGTGTAGGGAATAGTTTCAAGCCTTTAAAAATCCCACTAGCTTGAACCCCACTGTGATCATACACTAAAGTACGGTGGCGTCCAAAAGGGAAGAAGATAGAGCAAAAGAATCGCCAACAAGTTTTTAAGGAACTTGTAAACCGTTCACGAGGTGAAGGTTACACCCCTTAACGATCCAAGAGATCGTCAACTCCATAAGGTCATGAACCAAATAAGGGTTCGGGGATGTTGGTACAAATCCAACCTAAAAGAGATTGAACCTGCCCTAATAATAGGCCTCTACTTTATCCTGCTCGTATTCATGTGCGCTTTCTGATTAACATGCAATCAATAGGATTAACCCTAAACCTGTTAATCTATGTTGGTTGAATATAATGCACAAATAAACTATTATTGGCGATCACTTGAATTATAATCAAAGTTAACCTAACAAGATTATTAATATCTTATTAAGCGTGATTGTAAATACCAATTCCCTTTAACCTGCAATAAAAGGTGATCAAGCAATAACAATATATAATATATATGCATATCAAGAAACATAATAAATAATCATCATCAATCATAATCATAAATGTTAGAAAGAACATAGGAAGCATCATATTCTTAATCATGCTTAATATTAAAAACACCCTAGACATGATACTAGAAATATCATAATAATAATATAAACATGATGTCTACATCATAAAATCAATTAATCAATAAAGTACTTACTTGGATGCCTCGTACCTCTTTCTAATAACAAAATACACACGTTAGTAACTTCAAGGAAAATAATAAATTAAAACAATTAAATTAAATAATAGAGATTTGGGACCAAACCCTCAGAAATTAAAACCTTTCACGTCTAGGGCGAAGGCAACTTCGAATATGGCTAGGTGTATCAAGATCTTGTGAATGCGGAATTTTGTGTTAAAGAATAAAGTTTTAAAAATAATGAACGAAAGATTAATGATTCATAAACTAATTTGTTAACGATTGAAGATTGTAAATGATGAATGAAAACGGAATTTATTAAAACTTAAGAATAAAAGAAGTGGTGAATGATAGATGACAATCCGTCCATCAAAACGGAGTTTTTGATACGATATTTATAGAGAAAATCAGCCAAAAAAGATAATTTATCAAAACAGAGTCTGAAGATCGCAAAAACAACTTGGCACCAGCCCTGGCTCATTGGCGCCAGGACCAGTGGCTAGCGCCAGGCGCCAATGGCTGGCGTCTGGAGCCAATCCTGGTTCCAGGCGCCAAGGCCCGGGGTTGGACGCCAAATCGGATTTTAACGCGTTTTCGAAAATCTGATAATTTTACCGTACTGGAAGATAAAATAATATAATTTCAATCGAAAATGCTATTTGATCTTGATTAAAATTCTAAAGAATCCTAATTGAATTAAGAATGATGAGAACCTTCTAGAATGTTCTAGAAGACCAAAACCATTCCTAATTACATTAGGAATGATAAATCATATTAGACCCTCCCCTAGATCATTGGGCCGTATTTAAAACTCAAACCGGGCCCAGTTCAGTAAATTGGCCATAACTTCCTCAATATTCATCGGAATTGGGCTTATAATATATCGTTGGAAAGGTCTTTGAAAGCCCCATCAAACTACACCACTATTGGACCCATATCATGGACCAAACAAACTGGATTGGCTGTTTTCTTAAAATAAAGTTTTCAAAAACATAGAGAAGAGAAAAGAAAAGAAAAGAAATAAAACTTTCCGCAACACTAGACCTTTCCACACTTTCGTTTCATTCGATTATGATTCGACGTGAAAAGCACTCATCACTGGGTTTGGTTTTGGGGAGACACAAATGGGTGTCTACAGAAGCCCCCACTTTGACTGAGTTTGGAGAAACGCAAGTTTCAAAAAACGAAAGTCAAAGTAACGATAGGGACGAAGAATGATTCAGAACGTTCTGCGATCCTAAATCAATCTTATAACGTCGATACCTGCAAAACTAGCATTAGTTAAACAGATAAAAGAGTTAAGAAACGCGTATCTTGCACCGTCGAGCACACGTCTCTGAAAGTAACCGATTGCTTTGATGACCTCTTGCAAGCTAGAGAATGTCATCCCGCTTGAAAACCGCTACGCCTTGTAACTGCTTCCAAATTAGAAGATTGCTTCGCCTGAAACTATCCTCTCCGCCGTGATAATATTCCGCGTCCAAGGGAATACCATCAAAAATTATTTCTCTTGAAATAATTCTCATCCGCATTATAATCACGTTCCATGCCTTAGGAACTATGATCGAAGACAATTTCGCCCGAAATTACCTTCAGTTGTTTGTGAAAACTTTCCGCAAGCTAGGGAATGATGCCGAAGACATCTTCTCTTGAAGTCATCCTCATTTGATGCGATAATCTCCCAAAGGAAAATACCGAAGATCCACGCCCGTCGATCTTTAAAAGTTCGCCTGAACTTTGCTTTTTTTGCTATGCCTGTACGTCGGCGCTCTTTGCTCTTGAACCTATATGTCGGTGTCCCTTTTTTTTTGCTAATGAACCTGTATGTCGGCGCCTTTTGCTAATGAGCCAATGCTTAGGCGCTTTAAGCTTAGTGAGACGATCTTTTCATCAGGTCGATCACTTCATGTAATCAAGCCGATTACCTAATCATGTTAAATTGCTCAGAGGGGCTAACTGGCATACCAAGGAACCCAAAATATATTGCAGAAGGCTAGCACTACCCCAAAAGGTGGCTGGCTGCTTTGGCGTCGCTGAAAATCGATCAGCGCCAGTTTTATCGCATTAGCGCCATGCGCTGAAATTGGCGTCTGGCGCCAAGCACATAATGTGACGCCAATGCCTAGGGACTGGCGCTAGCACGGGAATCACTTTAAATTCGCGTTTTCAGTTCATTTCGTGCTCTGGTTTGTTGCGAACGCTGCTCGAAAGAAGTCGAAACTTCAATTGATCGTTGCTCATTCGTTTCTCAACCAAATTTGCTCAAATTTGTTGCAAATAAAAGCTCTTTTCATCCATATTCCCGATCTATGTAAGTTTCCTTCCAACTCACACCAGTTTTTATGAATTATTGGCATGTTCATTCACAAATTTCATGAAAATTCGAAACTTATAATGCTCAATTTGCGTTATTTATCAAGTTTTATGCCATGAAATTGCTTGTTTATGTTTGTATATTTCCTTGGGAGTAATTTGAGACTTGTTTGACTCAATTTGGCAAAGAAATGAGCAATCCTCCATTGTTGGACCTCCTAAGGTCGTGAAAAACAATGTGGCTCGTTCTTGATGTTTTTGCTAGCAATTCTTGTTCAATTTGTCACAATAATCACTATAGTGTTGCAAGAAATTGTTTGATTGCTTGAAAAATGCTTATCATGCTCAATTCGAATTTGTGCTTTGTTTTAGTACTACGTACTCTGTTTTTGCGAACATAGTATCATGCGGCTAGGCAAACCTTTAGATACTATAGAAACTTGATTTATGATGATTTTGCACAATGTAGCATGGCTAGACAACGAGGCTCCAGTTCACGGTCCCAAAACACTAGACGGGAGCATGAGCCCGTGGAGGACGACACTACACCGTCCACTTCGCTTGGTCAGTTCCCAGAGTGGGATGAGCAGACCTTGTTCTTTGCCCCTGTCCACCACATTTCTGAGAGGGTGAGACGGAGAACCGAGCTGGGAAGAACACGACATCACGGCTCTGACTGCGATGGTCTCGGCGATTTGTATAGGATGCGTATCGCCAGAGATCGAGAGACGAGACTCCTATGGGAGTCTTGCGGATTGGTTGCCCTATTTGAGACCTCCGAGGCTATGGTTGCCTCTAGCGGGGGTCACCACGTAGTACGCGCTATGGTGGAGTTCTTTTGGGTCACCACCAACACATTTCATTTTCCATGGGGTGAGATGATGGTCACTCCTACAGACTTCAGTCTCATCACAGGACTGGAGTTCTCTTCTGTGCCGCTGCCATTCGACGGCGGTATCGACGTCTTTTCTCCAGAGGTCGAGGAACTACTGGGGCCGATTGCTGTTTGGGCCCGAGCTGAGGTCGAGACGACTCAGTTTAGTGCTGGAGGGATTCGCCGCTCGACGCTGGCAGCGGCTCTTGATGACGATGCGACCACCTGAGAGCAGCGGGTGCGCATCTTTGTGCTGATGTTGTTGTCAGGGACATTCTCCCCTGATAGGGGTAGTAGGGCGTTGCTTTACTACCTCCCTGCTGTTCGCGATCACCGGCGGATCGGGACTTATGACTGGGCCAGCTTGGACTATACTGACTTCGTTCGCGCACTGAGGGACTCGTGTCGCCACCGGTCTCTTAGGACGAATGTCGCTTTGTCCGCTTTCTGGAAAGTTGTAGAGGTAAACATTATTCCCTATAAAATTTAGCCCTATATGTTTAGTTAGCATTTACTTATGCTTTAGCCTTTTGTAGATCTGGTTCTATGAATACTTTCCTTCCATTGCGCCGGCGAGACCATCGCCGAGGGGGTATCCGGTGAACGCCTCTTGGGCGGCCACCATGTGGACTTGTCTACTGCACGCGTCCGGAGTCGGATCATCTCGGTGCGATTTTTGGCGCTTATCTTGCTCTTCTGAGATGTTTTATACATGTTCTTACCCGATTGGTATTTTTATAGGGACCTGAGGTAGTATACCGGCCATGGGGTGATTGGACAGTCCCTGGATTAGCTGCACAGTACTCTGCTGAGCGCCGTTACTTTCTGGGGACCTACGGAGCAGTTGCGTATTTAGGAGAGAGAGTTGCTAGACATCACTCTTCCGATGTCTTTGTCGTTCCTGCTCCTCCACCACGCCACATGTTCGACGAGAGAGAGTTGTCGAGCATGGATGAGGAGCCTGGTTCTCTTTGGCGGTCCCATGTGATCCTTGGGCGGAGTTATGCTGAGGAGCTACTTCCTTTGTTAGCTCCAGCCCCCGTGCCGGCCGAGGATATGAGGGTAAGATTCTTGGCTTTTTGTTTTTCGCTGAGTAGCCCCCAAGTAACACCTTACTGATTTCTTTTCTAAAGTATTTAAATAGTTGTAATTATTTTAATTAAAGTATTTTAATTAATATTATTATTAAAGGAAAGTTTATTTAATTATTTTATTTAAAAGTTGGGGTTTTATTTTAGGAAAGTTTAATTTTCAACAAGTTTTATTAGGGAAGGAATTAGGAAAACCTAAAAGAGGAAAGTTTAGGGAAGAGGGTTAGTAGAGAAGGGGTATAAATTTCCCACTTGTGAGGCAAATCATACTTTGCCCAGAGTGGAGAAAACCCAAGGTAAACTTCTCCCTCTCCTCCTTATTTTTCTTTCTTGTTCTTTTTCTTTTTCCCCTTCCCCTTATTTTTTTCGGCCGCCCTTCTCCCTCACCACCGCTGCCAGCCACCGGCAACAGGCAGCCGCCGCCGCCAGCAGCCGGCAGCCGGTGGTGGCTGCCGTTCTTCCTCCTCTTTTTCCCCCTTTCTTTTTCGAACTATATATATAAAAATAAACTTAGCTTTCTTATTTTAATTTAACCTATGCTTAGATATAATTCTAATTTATGAGTTTTGGGATTTAAATTTGATGTTTGATAATTGTAATTGTATGAATTAATTTTCAGATTTGGTTTTTAATTAAAAACCCCAATTTTTGAAACCCTAGGTTCTTGTTTCATGGTTTATTGAAAGATTATGTTGTATAATAGGGTAGGCCTTTGTTTTAAGTGTTTTAAAACCAAATTACAGCAAGTTTTAAGTATGATAAAGTGCTGAAATTTTATGTAGAACACTTAATATTGGGTTTCTTGAAGAAATTTTAATTACCCACTAATTGGGACTTAATTTAGGGTGTTTTAAATATAATTTCAGCTTATTCTAATTAATTTATGAAGGGCTTTAAAATAATATATATTGCTGGAAATTTGTTTAGAGTGAATATTAATACTCTATTATGGATTTAATGTGTAGGAGACTTTGAAGTAAGCGATTTCTTCTAGTTGTGGCAGTTTTAATAACGTACTCAAGGTACGTTCGCGTACTTAGCATATTTTGATGATGTAGAATCATGCTAGGTTTAATTTCAATCAATTACAAGTAGTATCATGCTAAGGTTTATGTATTGAGTTGTGAATTATTGGTGTTGGTGATTGAATTGTGAAGCATGAATTATTTGTGAAGGTTTATGGATTGGAAAATTATATTTTGGCATGATTATATGGACTACATATTTATTTATAGCATGATAGAGAGCATGTTTAATTAAACTAATTGTTTAATTATGTTTGGAATATTGAAAAGAAATTTTATTATGGTTCATATAATTTTTATTGATGCTTTAAGCATGACAAAGGAGCTATATAAGTGTCTATGTACACAAGGAATAAATTGTATGTTGGTGCCTTTGTACACTTAAGGTGTTTTTAACACCGAGGGATAGGATTTTTGGCGCTTTATGCGTTTAAGGTATCTTTGACACTGAGGTAGAATTAAAAAGGGTTCAACATTAAATATTATGAAGTCACTAAATATTCAAGAATTAAATTGGTATGTTTGAGTGATTGAATAATTATTGATGATTGAATTGTTATGCTTTGAGGGTCATCACCAAGTCTAATAATATGTAAATAACGTAAAGTGAAAGAGATTACACACCAAAACTCTTAGAACGTATATACCTTGAGTATGAACATATGGGGGGGGTTATGTGACTTTATATTTGATCATAACTTCTAACGGAGTACAGGACGCTGTATATTCCTTATTATTATTATTATTATTATTATGCGCTAGATTCTGCCACCTATGTGTGGCACAGGTTTGTTGCTGGCACGGTTAGCTCCCGTGTCAGTTAACCTCAATTTATTGGGGGAGGTATAGTTGGAAACCCGTTCGATGCGTAATCAACGCTAAATGAATTATTTAGTGTCTAGTTAAAGTGTCTTGTTGATTGTTGTGTGTGCTTGTAAACAGGTGCAATGAGGTAAGTGTGTGTGATGATAGGAGAATGCATGTTAGTGTGTTTAATTACGCTTATGTACTCAGCTTTGCTGATTGTGTGTGTTGTTTGTGTCTGGCCATGTCTTTATCTGGCCCTAGGATGATCCATTTTAATGGAGAGTAGTGGGGGCAAGTAGAGATACACTTTTCAGGTATTGAAGCATGTTCATGACGGGGCATGAGGGAAGAGAGAATCATGCTAGCTTCCATTAGAATATGATGTGTTTTATGCATTGAATATTTTATTATATTACTTTATGGACTAACACAAAAGTTTGGTTGTTTCGGTTTTGAATAAGGGCCTTAAATGGTTCCAAGTTATATTGGATTTTATTTGACTTTGGTTTTGTTGATTTTCAACTTTACTTTAGTTGGTTTGGTTTTTAAATTGTGTTATTTAAATAGTTTTGGTTTTCAAGTCTTCCGCTGTGTATCTTTGATAGTTGCCTTAGCCGTTTTCACGATGGCGGTAATGTCTTAGATATTCCTAAAACGTATTTTAAAAAGAGTAAAGTGTGTATTAAAAGGAAAGGAATTTCTAGGGTGTTACAAAGTGGTATCTGTGAGCTTAGGTTGAGATTTTAAATTACCACTAACCCAAAAACATTTTTTTTACTGGATTTAAACTTGGCCAAGTGTTAATTTAATTATTAAACGATGATTGTTCTAATTTTATATTTTTTTTACATATATATTTATATTTTTTTAAGGGCATAATTTTTTTTTTTTAATTAATTTATTTATTTATTTAATTATGGTCCGATTTTTTTTTTTTTTTAAAAGAACACTCGAATTTTTTTTGTGTCAAAAAAAAAATTTTTTTTTTTTTTTGGGCCGAAATTTGATTATTTTTGAGGGAAATATGTACACTTTATTTTTTTTATGTATTGCAGGAAGCAAGGATTAAGGTAAGTACTATGTGTTAAAAGCTTTTATTAACATTTTGGTGAGCTTGGGTAGGATAAAGAAAGGGCATATAAGCTAAGATTTAAATTTCTCCCTAAGTGCATAATTTTATTTTGAGTAACAAGCATGTGATTTGACTAGATGTTCGTTGATGAGGCATGCAAAATATGTATTATTCTATGTGAACCCTAAAGATTGTATGATTGAACACTGAACTTTGTATTATTTATTTCATTTTATTTTATTTCTTTAGGGAAGGAAAATCTTTTCTAAACCTTTTCTCTACAGGATGCCAATCTTTCCTAGCAAGTTTACCCAAATGGGATCTCTCGTAAAGAAAAATAATGAACACCCCTATGACTTTGTAGAAAAGATCAGATACTTTTGTTCCTACATGAGCAATGTCCTACGAGAGAAAGTTTATGATACCCCTGATCGTATTTCGGCAATGATTGTCCATTGTCTTCCAGAGGAGCCCCCTTACTTTGCTGTCAAACAAAGATTTTCTGATTTTTATCTTCCAGGAGATATCCCAAATTACCATAAATACAGAGACTATTATGGCCAGTGGTATCCAGACTATATTTTCTTAACCAAATATCTCGTAAGGGTGGAGAAAGCTTATTGTCAGCGCTTAAACCTTCCTTACCCTAACTACTACTTTGATAACCCAGCAGAGAACAATCCTCCTCCAAATCAACAACCAGAAAATTCTGCTTCTTCTTCTTCGTCGGGGGGTAATCCAGCAGAGAATGGAGAACAACAAGAGGGTAATAGTTCACTTATGGACATTTCTGATCCAAACCCACCTCCAACTCCAATAATTATAGATATTTCATCGGATGAGGAAGAAGAAGGGGAGTTTGTTCTAGTAGAACCTGAACCTGAATCACCTGAACCAATGGAGGAGTCAAATTATTCTAACTTCGATCCTTCAAGCTACAAGCAATCCACCGACAAAAGGGACAACATTCGAAAGGATTAAATCTTATGACTTTCCTCGCCACGAATTCATATTCTTTAAAAGGTAGTGGTGGAAATGATTTGAATGATGTAGTGAGGCAATTGGCAGTGGTTGCCCAACAATTGGCAAGGAACTCAACTGGTAACGGGGATGCTCAAGGGGAGCTCTTTAAAAAGGTGGTGAAGAGCAAGCCACCAACCTATCAGGGCGAGCCTGATCCTGTTGTGTTGGAAAATTGGTTAAGGGAATTTGAGAAACTGTTTGGAGATGTGGGATGCCCTGAAAACTCTAAAGTGAGTTGTGCTACCTACTATCTGAGGGGTGAAGCTGACCTTTGGTGGAAACAAAACGAGGCTACCATTAGAGCATTACCTGGGTTCAACTGGACCAAATTCCAAGAAAAAGTGAGAGACAAATTTTATCCTAGCTTTTTGCAGAAGCAAAAGGCCGAGAAATTTTCAAACCTTAGGATGGACAAGATGACAGTTACGGAATATTACACCAAGTTTATTAAGTTATCCCGTTTTGCTGAAGGATCCGTCTCTACGGAGAAAGCAAAAGCTAGGAAGTTTGAGAGTGGGTTAACTACTGATCTGCAGTTGAAGCTGTGCGGGCAGGTATTTGAGACCCTGGATGAAGTATATGGGAGGGCCGCACACCTTTATGCTCTGGAAGAAAAGAAGAAGAAAGAGTTAGCTGAAATAGAAGGAAGAGAGAAGAGGAAGGAAGTGGGACAAGTTTCTGGAAACCAACAGGGAAACCAGAATGGTTTTAAGAAACAGAAGTATCACCATGGTAATAACTTCCACAACAATAACAAATTCCATGGTAATAACCGTCAAGGGAACCGTAACAACAATGGAGGGGCTAGAAACAATAACCAGGGGAATAATAAGAATGTAAGGATTTACTTCTGCAAGAGGTGTAGGAACAATCACCCTGGGAGGGATTGTGAAGGCAATTTGGTTACTTGTCGTGCTTGCAAAAAACTGGGGCATAGGGAGTATGAGTGTTACTCTACGAATGTTAATGGGAATAAACAGAACAACTATAACTCAGGAGGAAACCAGAAGAATTTCCAAGGGAACAACAACAATTTTTCTGGGAATAAGGGGGTGCAGCAGAATGGGGTGAGAAACAGTAACACCAACAATAGTAACAGCCAGCAAAAGGGAGGAACTGCAGGGAAACTGAATGTTTTGACTAGGCACGAGGCAGAGGCCACGAAAGATGTTATCACTGGTACTTTTTCTATTAACTCTATTCCTGTTAAAGTATTGTTTGATTCTGGTGCAACTTTTTCTTTTGTTTCTAAGGGTATTGTTTCAAAACTTAAGGACTGCTTAAAAACAGTAGAGGCAGTAGATTTACCTATAACCATCCCGACAGGTGGGGTAGTGAAATGTACCAAAACTTTTAGATATGTGACCTTAGAAATAGAGGGAAAGATATTTCCGTCTGATCTTATTGAGTTTGGGCTGAGCGACTTTGACCTTATCTTGGGGATGGACTGGCTGAGTAAGTATAATGCTGAGATTAGTTGTAGATCACAGAAAGTGAAGATGGTCACAAGCGGAAATGAATCAGTGACTTATTGGATGAATGGTAAAACAAAGTGCCCAATGGTAATATCAGTGCTAAAATTAGCAAAGTACATGAAGAAGGGACATCCAGTATATTTCTGCAGCGTTAAGGATATGAACCATGAACAAGTGGGAAATCCAGGAAATATAGAAGTGGTCAACGAATTTCTGGATGTGTTTCCGGAAGAGATCCCTGGGATGCCACCTAAGAGGGCAATCGACTTTACCATAGATTTAGTTCCCGGAACAGCCCCAATATTCAAGGCACCATATAGAATGGCACCTGCAGAAATGAGTGAATTAAAGGATCAGTTACAAGATTTGTTGGACAAAGTGTACATTAGACCAAGTGCTTCTCCTTGGGGAGCACCTGTTCTGTTTGTGAAAAAGAAGGATGGAAGTATGAGGTTGTGCATTGACTACAGGGAACTAAATAAAGTAACCATAAAGAATAAGTATCCCTTGCCAAGAATAGATGATCTGTTTGACCAGCTGAAGGGTGCCACTGTGTTTTCAAAGATCTACTTAAGATCTTGGTATCACCAACTAAGGATTTCCGACGAGGACATTCCAAAAACTGCATTTAGGACAAGATATGGGCATTACGAATTTACAGTTATGCCTTTCGGATTGACCAATGCCCCAGCAATTTTTATGGATTTGATGAATAGAGTGTTTCATCAATTTATAGATAAGTTTGTAGTTGTATTCATAGATGACATACTTGTGTACTCGAAGAGTAAGGAAGAGCACGCAAAACACCTAAGGGAAATTCTGCAAACACTAAGAGAAAACCACCTCTACGCAAAATTCTCTAAGTGTGAATTCTGGTTGGAAAAGGTAGCTTTCTTGGGACATTATGTGTCCAAAGAAGGAGTGGAAATAGATCCAACCAAAATAGAAGCAGTTAAGGGTTGGCCGACACCCAAGACAGTATCTGACGTGAGAAGTTTCTTAGGCTTAGCAGGGTATTATAGACGTTTTGTTAAAGATTTCTCCAAAATTGCTAAACCCATGACCACCTTGATGAAGAAGGACAAAAATTTTGAGTGGGACGATAAATGTGAGGAAGCATTCCAAACCTTGAAGCAGAAACTAATCACAGCACCAGTACTTACACTCCCGGATGATAGTGGACTATATGATGTGTACAGTGACGCATCAAAGAATGGCTTAGGATGCGTGCTTATGCAAAATGGGAAGGTGATTGCATATGCATCGAGACAGTTATAGAAGCATGAAGTAAACTATCCCACTCATGATCTGGAATTAGCTGCAATCATTTTAGCGCTAAAAATTTGGCGCCATTATTTATATGGGGTGAAATGTAGAATTTACACAGACCACAAAAGCTTAAAATACATTTTCACCCAAAAGGACTTAAACTCCCGTCAGCGAAGATGGTTAGAGTATACGACAGATTATGATTTAGACATACAATACCACGAAGGGAAAGCGAATGTCGTTGCGGACGCTCTAAGTCGTAAGACTTGTTATGGAAACAACTCGTTGGTAGTGGCTAATGAACTATGCAGAGAAATGATGAAATTGAACCTGGAGGTCGTGGAATGGGGAGTACCAACGGGTATTCTTGCAAATCTAAGCATCCAACCAACTATCTTTGACGAGATCCGAGTCAACCAAGAAGGGGATGTAAAGTTGGATAGGATTCGCGAGAAAATTAAGCAGGGAAAGACTACAGATTTCAAAATCCACGAAGATGGGAGTTTGAGGTACAAAAATAGATGGTGTGTACCACAGAAATGTGAGGAGGTGAAGAGGAAGTTGATGGAAGAAGGCCACAATACACCTTACTCTGTACACCCGGGAGGAGACAAACTATATAAGGATTTGAAGAAGATGTTTTGGTGGCCAAGAATGAAAAATGAGGTTGCTGAGTTTGTGGCAAAGTGTTTAACATGTCAAAAGGTGAAGATAGAGCACAGAAGGTGTAGGGAATAGTTTCAAGCCTTTAAAAATCCCACTAGCTTGAACCCCACTGTGATCATACACTAAAGTACGGTGGCGTCCAAAAGGGAAGAAGATAGAGCAAAAGAGTCGCCAACAAGTTTTTAAGGAACTTGTAAACCGTTCACGAGGTGAAGGTTACACCCCTTAACGATCCAAGAGATCGTCAACTCCATAAGGTCATGAACCAAATAAGGGTTCGGGGATGTTGGTACAAATCCAACCTAAAAGAGATTGAACCTGCCCTAATAATAGGCCTCTACTTTATCCTGCTCGTATTCATGTGCGCTTTCTGATTAACATGCAATCAATAGGATTAACCCTAAACCTGTTTAATCTATGTTGGTTGAATATAATGCACAAATAAACTATTATTGGCGATCACTTGAATTATAATCAAAGTTAACCTAACAAGATTATTAATATCTTATTAAGCGTGATTGTAAATACCAATTCCCTTTAACCTGCAATAAAAGGTGATCAAGCAATAACAATATATAATATATATGCATATCAAGAAACATAATAAATAATCATCATCAATCATAATCATAAATGTTAGAAAGAACATAGGAAGCATCATATTCTTAATCATGCTTAATATTAAAAACACCCTAGACATGATACTAGGAATATCATAATAATAATATAAACATGATGCCTACATCATAAAATCAATTAATCAATAAAGTACTTACTTGGATGCCTCGTACCTCTTTCTAATAACAAAATACAGACGTTAGTAACTTCAAGGAAAATAATAGATTAAAACAATTAAATTAAATAATAGAGATTTGGGACCAAACCCTCAGAAATTAAAACCTTTCACGTCTAGGGCGAAGGCAACTTCGAATATGGCTAGGTGTATCAAGATCTTGTGAATGCGGAATTTTGTGTTAAAGAATAAAGTTTTAAAAATAATGAACGAAAGATTAATGATTCATAAACTAATTTGTTGACGATTGAAGATTGTAGATGATGAATGAAAACAGAATTTATTAAAACTTAAGAATAAAAGAAGTGGTGAATGATAGATGACAATCCGTCCATCAAAACGGAGTTTTTGATACGATATTTATAGAGAAAATCAGCCAAAAAAGATAATTTATCAAAACAGAGTCTGAAGATCGCAAAAACAACTTGGCACCAGCCCTGGCTCATTGGCGCCAGGACCAGTGGCTAGCGCCAGGCGCCAATGGCTGGCGTCTGGAGCCAATCCTGGTTCCAGGCGCCAAGGCCCGGGGTTGGACGCCAAATCGGATTTTAACGCGTTTTCGAAAATCTGATAATTTTACCGTACTGGAAGATAAAATAATATAATTTCAATCGAAAATGCTATTTGATCTTGATTAAAATTCTAAAGAATCCTAATTGAATTAAGAATGATGAGAACCTTCTAGAATGTTCTAGAAGACCAAAACCATTCCTAATTACATTAGGAATGATAAATCATATTAGACCCTCCCCTAGATCATTGGGCCGTATTTAAAACTCAAACCGGGCCCAGTTCAGTAAATTGGCCATAACTTCCTCAATATTCATCGGAATTGGGCTTATAATATATCGTTGGAAAGGTCTTTGAAAGCCCCATCAAACTACACCACTATTGGACCCATATCATGGACCAAAAAAACTGGATTGGCTGTTTTCTTAAAATAAAGTTTTCAAAAACATAGAGAAAAGAAAAGAAAAGAAAAGAAATAAAACTTTCCGCAACACTAGACCTTTCCACACTTTCGTTTCATTCGATTATGATTCGACGTGAAAGGCACTCATCACTGGGTTTGGTTTTGGGGAGACACAAATGGGTGTCTACAGAAGCCCCCACTTTGACTGAGTTTGGAGAAACGCAAGTTTCGAAAAACGAAAGTCAAAGTAACGATAGGGACGAAGAATGATTCAGAATGTTCTGCGATCCTAAATCAATCTTATAACGCCGATACCTGCAAAACTAGCATTAGTTAAACAGATAAAAGAGTTAAGAAACGCGTATCTTGCACCGTCGAGCACACGTCTCTGAAAGTAACCGATTGCTTTGATGACCTCCTGCAAGCTAGAGAATGTCATCCCGCTTGAAAACCGCTACGCCTTGTAACTGCTTCCAAATTAGAAGATTGCTTCGCCTGAAACTATCCTCTCCGCCGTGATAATATTCCGCGTCCAAGGGAATACCATCGAAAATTATTTCTCTTGAAATAATTCTCATCCGCATTATGATCACGTTCCATGCCTTAGGAACTATGATCGAAGACAATTTCGCCCGAAATTACCTTCAGTTGTTTGTGAAAACTTTCTGCAAGCTAGGGAATGATGCCGAAGACATCTTCTCTTGAAGTCATCCTCATTTGATGCGATAATCTCCCAAAGGAAAATACCGAAGATCCACGCCCGTCGATCTTTAAAAGTTCGCCTGAACTTTTCTTTTTTTTCTATGCCTGTACGTCGGCGCTCTTTGCTCTTGAACCTATATGTCGGTGTCCCTTTTTTTTTTTGCTAATGAACCTGTATGTCGGCGCCTTTTGCTAATGAGCCAATGCTTAGGCGCTTTAAGCTTAGTGAGACGATCTTTTCATCAGGTCGATCACTTCATGTAATCAAGCCGATTACCTAATCATGTTAAATTGCTCAGAGGGGCTAACTGGCATACCAAGGAACCCAAAATATATTGCAGAAGGCTAGCACTACCCCAAAAGGTGGCTAGCTGCTTTGGCGTCGCTGAAAATCGATCAGCGCCAGTTTTATCGCATTAGCGCCATGCGCTAAAATTGGCGTCTGGCGCCAAGCACATAATGTGACGCCAATGCCTAGGGACTGGCGCTTGCACGGGAATCACTTTAAATTCGCGTTTTCAGTTCATTTCGTGCTCTGGTTTGTTGCGAACGCTGCTCGAAAGAAGTCGAAACTTCAATTGATCGTTGCTCATTCGTTTCTCAACCAAATTTGCTCAAATTTGTTGCAAATAAAAGCTCTTTTCATCCATATTCCCGATCTATGTAAGTTTCCTTCCAACTCACACCAGTTTTTATGAATTATTGGCATGTTCATTCACAAATTTCATGAAAATTCGAAATTTATAATGCTCAATTTGCGTTATTTATCAAGTTTTATGCCATGAAATTGCTTGTTTATGTTTGTATATTTCCTTAGGAGTAATTTGAGACTTGTTTGACTCAATTTGGCAAAGAAATGAGCAATCCGCCATTGTTGGACCTCCTAAGGTCGTGAAAAACAATGTGGCTCGTTCTTGATGTTTTTGCTAGCAATTCTTGTTCAATTTGTCACAATAATCACTATAGTGTTGCAAGAAATTGTTTGATTGCTTGAAAAATGCTTATCATGCTCAATTCGAATTTGTGCTCTGTTTTAGTACTACGTACTCTGTTTTTGCGAACATAGTATCATGCGGCTAGGCAAACCTTTAGATACTATAGAAACTTGATTTATGATGATTTTGCACAATGTAGCATGGCTAGACAACGAGGCTCCAGTTCACGGTCCCAAAACACTAGACGGGAGCATGAGCCCGTGGAGGACGACACTACACCGTCCACTTCGCTTGGTCAGTTCCCAGAGTGGGATGAGCAGACCTTGTTCTTTGCCCCTGTCCACCACATTTCTGAGAGGGTGAGACGGAGAACCGAGCTGGGAAGAACACGACATCACGGCTCTGGCTGCGATGGTCTCGGCGATTTGTATAGTATGCGTATCGCCAGAGATCGAGAGACGAGACTCCTATGGGAGTCTTGCGGATTGGTTGCCCTATTTGAGACCTCCGAGGCTATGGTTGCCTCTAGCGGGGGTCACCACGTAGTACGCGCTATGGTGGAGTTCTTTTGGGTCACCACCAACACATTTCATTTTCCATGGGGTGAGATGATGGTCACTCCTACAGACTTCAGTCTCATCACAGGACTGGAGTTCTCTTCTGTGCCGCTGCCATTCGACGGCGGTATCGACGTCTTTTCTCCAGAGGTCGAGGAACTACTGGGGCCGATTGCTGTTTGGGCCCGAGCTGAGGTCGAGACGACTCAGTTTAGTGCTGGAGGGATTCGCCGCTCGACGCTGGCAGCGGCTCTTGATGACGATGCGACCACCTGAGAGCAGCGGGTGCGCATCTTTGTGCTGATGTTGTTGTCAGGGACATTCTCCCCTGATAGGGGTAGTAGGGCGTTGCTTTACTACCTCCCTGCTGTTCGCGATCTCCGGCGGATCGGGACTTATGACTGGGCCAGCTTGGACTATACTGACTTCGTTCGCGCACTGAGGGACTCGTGTCGTCACCGGTCTCTTAGGACGAATGTCGCTTTGTCCGCTTTCTGGAAAGTTGTAGAGGTAAACATTATTCCCTATAAAATTTAGCCCTATATGTTTAGTTAGCATTTACTTATGCTTTAGCCTTTTGTAGATCTGGTTCTATGAATACTTTCCTTCCATTGCGCCGGCGAGACCATCGCCGAGGGGGTATCCGGTGAACGCCTCTTGGGCGGCCACCATGTGGACTTGTCTACTGCACGCGTCCGGAGTCGGATCATCTCGGTGCGATTTTTGGCGCTTATCTTGCTCTTCTGAGATGTTTTATACATGTTCTTACCCGATTGGTATTTTTATAGGGACCTGAGGTAGTATACCGGCCATGGGGTGATTGGACAGTCCCTGGATTAGCTGCACAGTACTCTGCTGAGCGCCGTTACTTTCTGGGGACCTACGGAGCAGTTGCGTATTTAGGAGAGAGAGTTGCTAGACATCACTCTTCCGATGTCTTTGTCGTTCCTGCTCCTCCACCACGCCACATGTTCGACGAGAGAGAGTTGTCGAGCATGGATGAGGAGCCTGGTTCTCTTTGGCGGTCCCATGTGATCCTTGGGCGGAGTTATGCTGAGGAGCTACTTCCTTTGTTAGCTCCAGCCCCCGTGCCGGCCGAGGATATGAGGGTAAGATTCTTGGCTTTTTGTTTTTCGCTGAGTAGCCCCCAAGTAACACCTTACTGATTTCTTTTCTAAAGTATTTAAATAGTTGTAATTATTTTAATTAAAGTATTTTAATTAATATTATTATTAAAGGAAAGTTTATTTAATTATTTTATTTAAAAGTTGGGGTTTTATTTTAGGAAAGTTTAATTTTCAACAAGTTTTATTAGGGAAGGAATTAGGAAAACCTAAAAGAGGAAAGTTTAGGGAAGAGGGTTAGTAGAGAAGGGGTATAAATTTCCCACTTGTGAGGCAAATCATACTTTGCCCAGAGTGGAGAAAACCCAAGGTAAACTTCTCCCTCTCCTCCTTATTTTTCTTTCTTGTTCTTTTTCTTTTTCCCCTTCCCCTTATTTTTTTCGGCCGCCCTTCTCCCTCACCACCGCTGCCAGCCACCGGCAACAGGCAGCCGCCGCCGCCAGCAGCCGGCAGCCGGTGGTGGCTGCCGTTCTTCCTCCTCTTTTTCCCCCTTTCTTTTTCGAACTATATATATAAAAATAAACTTAGCTTTCTTATTTTAATTTAACCTATGCTTAGATATAATTCTAATTTATGAGTTTTGGGATTTAAATTTGATGTTTGATAATTGTAATTGTATGAATTAATTTTCAGATTTGGTTTTTAATTAAAAACCCCAATTTTTGAAACCCTAGGTTCTTGTTTCATGGTTTATTGAAAGATTATGTTGTATAATAGGGTAGGCCTTTGTTTTAAGTGTTTTAAAACCAAATTACAGCAAGTTTTAAGTATGATAAAGTGCTGAAATTTTATGTAGAACACTTAATATTGGGTTTCTTGAAGAAATTTTAATTACCCACTAATTGGGACTTAATTTAGGGTGTTTTAAATATAATTTCAGCTTATTCTAATTAATTTATGAAGGGCTTTAAAATAATATATATTACTGGTACTCTATTATGGATTTAATGTGTAGGAGACTTTGAAGTAAGCGATTTCTACTAGTTGTGGCAGTTTTAATAACGTACTCAAGGTACGTTCGCGTACTTAGCATATTTTGATGATGTAGAATCATGCTAGGTTTAATTTCAATCAATTACAAGTAGTATCATGCTAAGGTTTATGTATTGAGTTGTGAATTATTGGTGTTGGTGATTGAATTGTGAAGCATGAATTATTTGTGAAGGTTTATGGATTGGAAAATTATATTTTGGCATGATTATATGGACTACATATTTATTTATAGCATGATAGAGAGCATGTTTAATTAAACTAATTGTTTAATTATGTTTGGAATATTGAAAAGAAATTTTATTATGGTTCATATAATTTTTATTGATGCTTTAAGCATGACAAAGGAGCTATATAAGTGTCTATGTACACAAGGAATAAATTGTATGTTGGTGCCTTTGTACACTTAAGGTGTTTTTAACACCGAGGGATAGGATTTTTGGCGCTTTATGCGTTTAAGGTATCTTTGACACTGAGGTAGAATTAAAAAGGGTTCAACATTAAATATTATGAAGTCACTAAATATTCAAGAATTAAATTGGTATGTTTGAGTGATTGAATAATTATTGATGATTGAATTGTTATGCTTTGAGGGTCATCACCAAGTCTAATAATATGTAAATAACGTAAAGTGAAAGAGATTACACACCAAAACTCTTAGAACGTATATACCTTGAGTATGAACATATGGGGGGGGGGGGTTATGTGACTTTATATTTGATCATAACTTCTAACGGAGTACAGGACGCTGTATATTCCTTATTATTATTATTATTATTATTATTATTATTATTATTATTATTATTATTATTATTATTATTATTATTATTATTATTATTATGCGCTAGATTCTGCCACCTATGTGTGGCACAGGTTTGTTGCTGGCACGGTTAGCTCCCGTGTCAGTTAACCTCAATTTATTGGGGGAGGTATAGTTGGAAACCCGTTCGATGCGTAATCAACACTAAATGAATTATTTAGTGTGTAGTTAAAATGTCTTGTTGATTGTTGTGTGTGCTTGTAAACAGGTGCAATGAGGTAAGTGTGTGTGATGATAGGAGAATGCATGTTAGTGTGTTTAATTACGCTTATGTACTCAGCTTTGCTGATTGTGTGTGTTGTTTGTGTCTGGCCATGTCTTTATCTGGCCCTAGGATGATCCATTTTCATGGAGAGTAGTGGGGGCAAGTAGAGATACACTTTTCAGGTATTGAAGCATGTTCATGACGGGGCATGAGGGAAGAGAGAATCATGCTAGCTTCCATTAGGATATGATGTGTTTTATGCATTGAATATTTTATTATATTACTTTATGGACTAACACAAAAGTTTGGTTGTTTCGATTTTGAATAAGGGCCTTAAATGGTTCCAAGTTATTGTGGATTTTATTTGACTTTGGTTTTGTTGATATTCAACTTTACTTTAGTTGGTTTGGTTTTTAAATTGTGTTATTTAAATAGTTTTGGTTTTCAAGTCTTCCGCTGTGTATCTTTGATAGTTGCCTTAGCCGTTTTCACGGTGGCGGTAATGTCTTAGATATTCCTAAAACGTATTTTAAAAAGAGTAAAGTGTGTATTTAAAGGAAAGGAATTTCTAGGGTGTTACAGCCGAGCACACGCCTCTGAAAGTAACTGATTTGCTGCTGTATTCTGTTGTTTTGATGACCTCCTGCCAAGAGAATGCCATCCCGCTTGAAAACCGCTACGCTTGTAACTGCTTCCAATATAGAAGATTGATTCACTTGAAACAATCCTCTTCCACTTTGATAATATTCCATATCCAAGGGAATACCATAGGGAATACCATCGAAGATTGCTTCGCTTGAAACAATCCTCATTTGCATTGATAATATTCCACGTCCAAGGGAATACTATCGAAGACTGCTTCGCTTGAAACAATCCTCAGTTGTTTGTGACAACTCTCCACAATCTAGGGAATGTCGTCGAAGATATCCTCGCTTGAAGCTATCCTCATTTGTTGCGATAATTTTCTAAGGAAATTACCGAAGATCTTCGCTTTGTCGATTTTTAAAAGCTCGCTTGAACTTTGCTTCTGCTATGCCTGTACGTCGGCACTTCTGCTGCTTTCAAACTTGTACGTCGGTGCCTTTGCTGTGATGACAATCCTCTTTTCTTTGGGAATTGTTTCCAACACAAATCTTGTATGATGTATGACAATCCGGTTTAGGGAAAGTTGTCAATGCTACGTAACAATCCATCCTTGGAAATGTTGCCACGATGAAGCGACAATCCGTATCTTGGAAAATTTGCCAAAATCCAATTTTTGGGAAAAGTTGCCAATGCTTCGTAACAATCTGTCATAAGAAATTTTGCTACGATCGAAAATCCACATCTTGGAATATAACTCTTGAAAGCAATCCACCTTGGAAATTTGACAATGCTATGCGACAATCCTTTTAGGAAAATATTGCCACAATTGACAATCCGCGTCTTGGAACATTTGCAAAAAAGAGTCGGCCGACAATCCACTCCGGGAAAATTTTCCACTTACTGAAATGAATGACAATCCACGTTGAGGAACCTTTGCCAATTTTTATGATGAATAGAGTCCTACAACAATCCTTTGGGAAATTTTTCCATAGGGAATTGGGTGTATGACAATCCAATCTCGGAAAACTTGCCAATGAGTCGATGAATGTATGATAATCCGAACTTGGAAAAACTTACCAAACAAAGAAGGAGCACGACAATCCACGCTTGGAAACTTTGCCAGAGATGACAATCCAATCTTGGAAAAATTGTCGTTGAAGAAGATGCACGACAATCCATTTTTGGAAATATTGTCGTTTAAGTGCTTGCTTTTAAACCGATACGTTGACCCTTGTTATGATCAAGTGTTTTAGGCGCTTAAGCTAAGTGAGATGAAATTTTTTTGTCAGGTCAATCACTTACCATGATTGTAATCTAGCTGACTACTAATCATGTCAAATTGCTTATAAGGGCTAACTGGCGTACCAAGGAACCCGAAATTGTTGTATGAAGTCGAAATAACCATTCTAAGAGACTTCGATCTCTGTCGCTGCTGAAATATCTCTGGTGCCAAGAATTGACTCTGTCGCCAGACGATGGGATCTAGCACTAGGCGCTAAATGTTATTGCCAGACGCTAGATGTTTTCGTCTGGCGCTGGGGTAGGGTCTTCCTTATTCTGCTGCACCTGTATTTATTTTTGACTATAGAACTTTGCTAATCTCTTTAATCATCTTAGGGTTGACCTAAGGTTTAGCATTGCTTAACTCATTGACTTGACACAACTCAAGGTATAAACTTGACTCGCTGTGATTGACTCGAGGTTGACTCGACTCGAAGTGAAACGACACGTGTGACTCATGACCCGTGTGTGCATAGTGTTAACTCAATGTGACTCAAAAATGCAAAAAAGCAAAAATTTTCCATCATTTTTGTGGAGGGTACCGACTTTCTCCCGAAAAAGAAAGACACGAAAAAGAATCGAAGTTTTGAGGGTGCATGTTGAATGAGCTTAGTCAAATGTTGTTTGATACTATCTCTCAAGGTGCAAGGATTAATCCATCCTAGGCTATCTCAATTGTTGACTCAATGATGAAAGCATTTCGGTAACTTAGGCACGGAGGCTAAGCACTTCATACTTTGTAATGCAATGATGATTATGATTGATGAGTGATTTCGACATGACAAGGCATGGTTCAGCGTTGTGTTAAGATTTCATGACAAAGGGTTCCTAAGGGAAAGTATATTTGGTCATGTATCTGTGCGGTGTGTGATAGTGACACTAAAGTTAGGCCATAAGGGCTAAGTGTGTGGAAAGATATTATTTTTAAAAGAGTCAAATGGTGGTGACTCTTAGGCTAGGTAAGCTAATGATGTAGGGATCAAGCCCCCAAGTCTAGCTCTAAGTAAATAGGGATGATCATAGGGATCCCTTGATATGATCAATTGTGAATGTAAACATGA
The DNA here is from genome assembly GCF_001683475.1 of Chenopodium quinoa. Taxonomy (NCBI): domain Eukaryota; kingdom Viridiplantae; phylum Streptophyta; class Magnoliopsida; order Caryophyllales; family Amaranthaceae; genus Chenopodium; species Chenopodium quinoa. Next base: position 877,286 of record NW_018744504.1, on the reverse strand, counting down.
ATGCATTTTTATTACGACCGCACCTCGATGTGAGGTTGCCTACGTATCCGTTAGGAATCAGGCCGAACGTAGCTCTAGCCGAACCTCGCACAAGTATGTGTGTACCTCAAAAAGGTTTTTTTAAGGGTTGTAACGTGGTTAGGCTAAAGTTTATAGAAGAAGGGGATAAAGGCTCAAGACCCTAGATAAGCCCCCAAGGTGTGCAACCTCACTTTTGAGTCTTTATATTTTTATGCTTGAGTTTCTACTCTTTTTTAGCTCTTTTCTTTTGCTTTATTTATTTTATTTTAATAAGTGTGGGCAATCCCGATCATGCGGTCTATCACTCACTTGGCATTCATGTTTCTCAGGAACGGTACCAAGGACTCGATAAGAGACGCAATCTTAGACGTATTCATATCAAAGATATTTTCATATCAAAGACATTGGAACACTTGCCCTTTTTGTACACTTTTATTTATTTTTTTGCTTATTTTATTTATTTGATCTTTTGAATTCACTCAAGCCTTTTTTAGAATTGCATAAGTTGCACACTGTCCCATCCCAAGGTTAGGTAGACATGGGTTGAAAAATGAAAGGTCTATCGTTAGACAAGGCTCAAACTGGTTTATGAAGAAAGGATTGTAAATTAGAAGGGTGAAAGGCAATATGATGTGGCTACAAGGGGTGCCTCAAATCATTAGTATACCTTGTTCTTAGTTCGACAATGATTTTTTTTTTTTTTTTTTTTTTTTTGCAATGTAATGAAATGATCATATGCAAGAAAATAAATGCTCATTTTATTAAAGGAAAATAAATAAAGAATCTACAAAAATAATCTAAGGGAAAAGAAAGGTTCCTATGCTTGAATTATTGGGGAAAGGAAAAAATGAAAAAGAAATAGAAAAAATAGGTCATGAAATCTCATCATTGAAGCTCGCCTCAGTCTTGTGTTGTTTGCTCCGACATCATCCAATCTTCTCGCTAGCTAGAGGCAATGGGATCTTATTTGCCTCTATGAGATCTTGAATGAGGTTTTGAAACCTGTAGCATTCATTAGTGATATGACCGTGTCCTCGATGGTACTTGCAATAAGAATTGGGATTCCATCTCGAAGATCGATTTTCTGGCGTTGGATCCTCGGTAGGTCCAATAGGTTTGATTAATCCTCAATCATAGAGACGATCGAAAGCAGCATCGTAGGTCATTCGAATGGGTGTGAATTATCTTCTGGGTTTCCTTTTAGATCCTTGATTTTCCATGGCTAAGACACCATTATGGTCAAAGGTACTAACATTATTACTAAAGTGGGCGTTTTCGGAAGAAGAAGGATTGTCGTTCTTCTTTCCTTTCCAGCCACTGTGGTTACTATTGTTAGTAGCTTTTTGTTTTGCGAGGTCATCTTCGATTTCAATTCTGATGTCATAGACGGCCTTGAAAGTATTCAGATTGTGTTGATATTTTAAATGCTTTGAATACTTCTCTTGGAGATTCTTGATAAACATCCTCACATATTCTTTTTCGGAGGGCACCTCAATCATCTTAGCGGAAGTTTACCTCTACTTATTAAAGAAAGAAGTAAAGCCTTCATTCTCTTTTTGTCTTAGCATCTCCAGTTGTCTATAATCGGTTTCAACTTGAATATTGCACTACTACCTATCAATTAAAGCGTTTACTATCGATTCCCAGGTAGAGGTTTTCTCTTTGTCAAGGGAGAAGAACCATTGTTAGCAAACGGTTTCAAGAGATAGTGGGAACAGAGAGGGGAAAACCTTCTTATCGATACCCTTAATGTTCATTATAGTTTTGAAAGCTCTTAGATGGAAGTAAGGGTTATCTATTGCCTTGAATTTAAGGATGTCAGTGGCGTTGAACTTATGCGGAAGAAGTTCCTTGTCCAGCGAGACCCCTTGTGAACTCATGCCATGAAATTTATAGTCACTAGATAGCTTGCTCAAGCTTTATTGCATGAGGTTCATTTGTTGTTGCTTCACAGGGTCATCAATTTTGAGGGTTAAAGCCTTTAACACCTCAGTCACGTCATTCAATTGATTCCTAAGTTCATTGACCTCTTCTTGACTTGCCATTATCTTTTTAGCCTTCCTCTTTTGATGAATTGGTTTATCAAAAAGTGAGACTTGAATAAAGAGGTTGTCCTTGATTAATCGCCCTTCTCTCCTCGACCAAGTACTGTGGAAAAGGTATTTGGGGATATTCATTGTTAATTATTTGACTCAAACTTTATTCAACATGCAAGGGGTGAAAGAAGTGAAGAAATATTGGAATAGAATGTGAAGAAAAATGATGTAGATGGAGGGATATGAAGAATTAGGAATAGAATGTACCCCCAACTTAAATGACGGAAAAAACCGACTCATGCATGAACCTAAAACATGGTCATGGTGATACATACTCGAAATGTGTGCTAAGACTAGTGAGTGTAGGTGATATGTTAAGACTCGTGTCATGACCATGTAGCTAGACTATGTGACTAGACTCAATTAATTACTCGACAAGGTGTTATTGACAGCGAAATTTAATCGACTTAATTAGCAAACTGGTTAATTAGACACTAGGTGATGACTCGATCAATAATCCAAACTGTCGGCAAAACGACAGGACTGGCGTTGCAGTGTGTAGTGTAGCACCAGACAACAAAGCTTTCGCCAGGCGCCACACTCCACAGAGTGGCGCTACAGTCTAGAATTTGGTGCCAATGCTGGAGCTTCAATCCGAGACTGTTTTCGGTGTTATTAATCAACAGGGGTATGCCTAAAGTCGTACTAGGTCAATTCTGATTAAAATATTACTTTATTTACTCAAATTAATTAATCAATTAGTTAATTAGGCAAAGTTCTTTAAGTCATTAATTTATTAAATCTCAACACAAGTCAAACAAATGGTCAAGAAATCATAGTATATGCACAACAAATAATGCACAATTAGTCAAGTAGGCACAATATGATGCAATGAGTTTGCAACCTAACCATGGCTCTAGTTCTCTAAAGTTTGGGATGCACCATGCGGAAGCCTAACCGTGAAGGGTTGGCGCGAGTGGATGGGACACCGCGAGTTTTAGAAAAACTCGCTTCCATGGTTTGGTGAGTTCAAAATTCTCGGATGTACCCTTTGTTGCTCAGAGCGTTCAATCAGGTAGATGGAGCATGAATTCCCAGAGGGTTATGTCCATATGTAGAAGACATATAGGTTTCAGAAAAGTGAGAAAAACTCAATCAGGAAGTAGGATCGAGCAAACAAAGCGAAAAACTGGTCGAAATTAGAATGCATATTTCTGGCTCAGTATTGGAAGAATTTGGCGCCAGCAAACAGAGGTTGGCGCCAGTATTTAGCTGTAGCGCCTGGCGACAGAGCTGTCGTCTAGCGCTACAGTTAATTGTCTGGCGCCAGCTTCTATTCGCTGACGCTAATTCCTACATGCCTCAGCAGCTTTCTGTGCTCAATAAAATTTTCCAGTTTCGCGCAGTGTTATTTTGGTCCTAGTTGTGAAAGATATTTCTCAAATTTCCTACGTGTAAAAATCCTATGTTTTAACTCATTACGGATGGTCTTTCCAATGAGATCTTTTTTATGCATATGACAATAATGTTAATTAAAATTACGCACATGAAATACTTAGAACTTTTCGAGTCTCATCCACTCATTCTAAATTATTGCCGAAACAAATTAAGGAATTAAAATAGAAATCCTCCCCAGTGGAGTCGCCAAAAACTGTAGGGAATATTTCAAGCATTAATCCCCTAGCTTGAACCCCACTGTGATCATACACTAAAGTACGGTGGCGTCCAAAGGGAAAGAAGATAGAGCAAAAGAGTCGCCAACAAGTTTTTTAAGGAACTTGTAAACCGTTCACGAGGTGAAGGTTACACCCCTTAACGATCCGAGAGATCGTGAACTCCATAAGGTCTTGAACCAAATAGGGTTCGGGGATGAAGGTAAAAATCCAACCTAAAAGAGATTGAACCTGCCCTAATAATAGGCCTCTACTTTATTCAGATCGTATTCATGTGCGCTTTCTGACTAACATACAATCAATAGGATTACCCTAAACCTGTTTATCTATGTTGGTTGAATATTAATGCACAAATAAACTATTATTGGCGATCACTTGAATTATAATCAAATTAACCCTAAACAAGATTATTAATTATCTTATTAAGCGTGATTATAAGTACCAATTTCCTTTAAACTTGCATAAAAGGCGTGATCAAGCAATAACAATAAATATAATATCAAGCAACATAATAACAATCATAAATAATTATAATTATAATAATAATAATAATAATAACAATAATAATAATAACAATAATAATAATAACAATAATAATAACAATAATAATAATAATAACAATAATAATAATAATAATAATAATAATAATAATAATAATAATAATAATAATAATAATAATAATAATAATAACCCTAGTGATATCGCTGCCCCCAAACTCATGAAAAAGTTGGCAGATATATATTTCATGAAGGTCACTGCATCCGCGGATTCCACTTTCTCCTTAACTCCGCGTCAGGTAGCCTTATGGAAGTCCCAACAGGGGGATCACTCTTCGGCCTGGTTGCGGACGGTCCCGATATCGGGTTTGGGTCAGACTATGAATGGTAAGACTTACCGTAGTGTTCTTTGTTACCGGTTAGGTGTTCCTTTGTTCTCCGTTTCAACACTGTGTTCTGCTTACTCTAGGGTTTTTGACGGGGATATTTATGGGGATCATGCAGTGTCTTGTGCTGGGATGGTGGGTATTAAACATCGGCACAATGTTGTTCGTGACACCCTTGTTGATATTTGTATTCGGTCTGGAATCTCTCCTCGAAAGGAGGTTAACATTGGGTTGATTGGAGGAAACGACGGGGCTCTACGACCTGCAGATGTGCTGCTTTATTCCTGGGATAGAGGCGTTGATGTATGTGTTGATTTGACGGGGTCTTCACCTTTGACACAATCGGGGTTGTCTGACTTCGTTCCTGGTCGTGTTGTGTCGGCGGCGGCGCAGCGGAAGCGGGACAAGTATGGGGCGCGTTCCAGGGCTATTGGCTATGGTTTTCTTCCTTTCTCCTTTTCTTCGTTGGGGGAATTAGAGAAGGATGCTATTGCGTTGCTGAAGCGGGTTCAGGCGTTCGCTAAGACTCAGGATATTGGTGCTCGTGCAGCTGCTCACATCTTCAGCAGGATCGGGTTCGCTATAGCTAGAATGGTGGGGGCCCAGATTGTATCTCGGCTCCCTACCAATTTCTTGTAAATTGATTGACTCTGTACGTTTTGTTTTTTATAATAATAATAATAATAATAATAATAATAATAATAATAATAATAATAATAATAATAATAATAATAATAATATCGGTTGGGTGTACCATTGTTCTCTATCTCGACGTTGTGCTCTGCTTGTTCAAGGGTTTTTGCCAGAGATATTTTCGGTGATCACGCAGTGTCTTGTGCTGGTATTGTGGGTATTAAACATCGGCATAATGTTGTTCGGGATACCCTTGTTGATGTTTGCTTTCGTTATGGGATTTCAGCGAGAAAAGAGGTTGACATTGGGTTGGCCGGAGGGAACGATGAGGCCCTCAGACCCGCAGATGTGTTACTTTATTCATGGGATCGTGGCCGCGATGTCTGTGTTGATTTGACAGGGTCTTCTCCTTTGGCACAGTCAGGGCTATCTGACTTCATTCCTGGGGGGGTTGTGGCTGATGCAGCTCATCGGAAGCGGGTTAAGTATGAAGCTCGATGTCAGGCGATTGGATATGGTTTCATTCCCTTTTCCTTTTCTTCGCTTGGGGAATTAGAGAAAGAGGCTATTGCGTTACTGAAGCGGATTCAAATGTTCTCGACGACGCAAGACATTGGGGCTCGTGTTGCAGCTCATATCTTCACTAGGGTAGGATTTGTAATAGCTAGAGGAGTGGGGGCCCAGATTGCATCTCGGCTTCCCACTAATTTATTGTAGGTTGTATGGCTTTTGTTTTTGAGATAATAATAATAATAGTAATAATAATAATAATAATAATAATAATAATAATAATAATAATAATAATAATAATAATAATAATAATAATAATAATAATAATAATAATAATAATAATAATAATAATAATAATAATAATAATAATAATAATAATAATAATAATAATAATAATGTTAAAGCATAATAATAGCAAGATCCTAGGCATGATACTAACAAGATTAATAACAAACCCTAGCATGTCACTAAACATCAAAGATCAAATATATAGCCCTAACATGATACTAACGTTAATAAATATTAGGAAGAAAATAAAAGGCATCATACTTTTAATCATACTTGATATTAGAGTTACCCTAGACATGGTACTAGGAATTTATTGTTGTCACCCTAAACATCAAATTAAGGAAAACATCCTAACATGATATTAGGAATCAAAATAACAATCTAAGCATGATTTCTATATCATAATATCAATTAAACCATTAAAGTACTTACTTGGATGCCTCGTATCTCTTTCTAATAACAAAATACACGCGTTCGTAACTTCAAGGAAAATAATAATTAAAAAAATTAAATTAAATTATTGAAATAAAGACTTGGGACCAAACCCTCAGAAATTAAAACCTTTCACATCTAGGGCGAAGGCAACTTCGAATATGGCTAGGTGTATCTAGATCTAATGAATGCGGAATTTTGTATGTAAAAGGCTAGTTTAGAAAATAAAGAGAGAGAGAGAGAGAAAGAGAATAATCAAGAAAATCTTGATGAGAGTTGGTGTATGATTAAGAATGAAAATTAGTGATTGTAGATGAATAAAAATTGGTTATAGAAAACGGAGTTTTTAGCACGTTATTTATAGAGAAAATTAGCCAAAAAGATAATATATCAAAACAGAGTTCTGCCGCAAATAAAATCTGATTAGCGCCAACGCTGGCTATTAGCGCCAGATGCCAATGCTAGCGCCAGGCGCCAATGCTAGCGTCAGGCGCCAAGCGTAGCGCCAGGCGCTACAGCTGGCGTTTGGGCGCTGATCTAGAAATTCACGCATTTTTCTTAAAATCAGATAAAAATTGCCGTACAGGAGGATAAAATCGTATTTTCCTCAAAAAAAACGTTCTTTGATTTTAATTAAAACTCTGAAAAGTCAACAAAAGTCAATTTATCAATTGTAATTGAATTAGGAATGAAAAGAACCTTCTAGAAGAATCTAGAAGACTAAAACCATTCCTAATTGCATTAGGAATGTTAAATCTATATTAGGCCCTCCCCTAGATCATTGGGCCGCATATAAGGCTCAAACCGGGCCCAGTTCAGTAAATTGGCCATAACTTCCTCAATATTCATCGGAATTGGGCTTATAATATATCGTTGGAAAGCTCTTGCCAAGCCCCATCCAACTATACTACTATTGGACCCATATTATGGACCAACCAAACTGGATTGACTGTTTTTCTTAAAATAAGTTTTCAAAAACAGAGAGAAGAGAAAAGAAAATAAAACTATCCGCAACACTAAACTTTCCACACTTTCACTTCATTCGATTATGATTAGACGTGAAAGGTACTCATCACTGGGTATGGGTTTGGGGAGATACAATACACCCCCATACCCCCAAAAGGTGCATCACCCCCATATCCATGGACTGAAGAGTAGTCCACATAAGTACCAAATGCGCCGGGGGTGGAATACCCTCCTTGGGGGTATTGGAACCAGTCGGGAACTAATGCCTCAGGAGGATAGCCCATCGGCGTGTATAGTCATCATACATGGGATATAGACCCCTCCCAAGGTTCCTCTCTATGTGACTTACCCGACCATCCAAGGTGCTTAACTTAGAATCTAGGTTTTGCATCATGCCCTCTACTCTCCCTTTCCCCATCTCTATACGGTCCAGTTGGCTTCTAAAAGCTGAAAAGTCATAGGGGGCATTGGGGTCGACGTTATAATCGACCGAGGAAGTGGGTATGCCATAGGTGAAGGGTGGGGGTGGTGGGTAGTGTGGTGAATGGTGTGGTGAACGATGTGGGGGGGGGGGATTGGTCTTGGGGTGATTGGTGGGGTTGTGGTGAAGGGTGAGGTGCTTGAACCTCGCCTTGACCGTTAATCTCAAATGTGTAAGAAGGCTTCCCCTTCTCAAATTTGGTCAAGGCGGGGTTGGGTAAGGTAAAGGCTTGGTCCCTCCTACCTATTGTCGGTGGACTATCCACCAAGTGTCACCTCCCACGGGTTGCACCCAGTTTAGACTCCCTAAATAAGCTAGGCCCATGAGGTTTGAGCCCGCTACTTTCCTATGCCCATCCGGGTTCCAACCTAGGTGTTTGATGGCAATATGGGTCACTAACCCCCCAAAATAAATAGGTTCCCTAAACCTACCCATTTCGGCCACATTGGCCGCCCTTTGAAAGTGATTGGCTATCCTATGGGGTATGTTCAATTTTTCAGCATTAGGGATTTCATAGGATTCCAATAGTTCTAACTCCTCCCTCCTCACGTTTGCTGGTTCATGCCTCCCAAAAATAGTGAGGCCGGAAAACCTTTGCCAAAACTTTGGGACGGGATGTTGAATCCACGTCCCTTTGGCGTGTTGGAGGTTAGCCAAACCCTCCCCAGTGAGTCTCTTATAGACCACGACAATGTGGTCTTGGGAGGGTTCAATAGGTTTATCCATTTTCAATTCAAACAACTTTCCAAAGTCTTTAAGAGTTAAACGCACATCGTTGTTCAATAATCGGAATTGCACATGAGCATTCATTTTAATAACATTAAAACTAGAGATAAATTCTAATGTTAAATAATCATATGTATCATGGCACATTTGGAAGAAACCACTCATGCCTATACCCTTAAACAATTTTTCCACATATTTATTAAGACCTAATCTAGATAGCGTAGGATGATGAACAAAGCGGGTTGAGATTAACTGTCTCTCGATGAGGTTTAGCATCCTTGCCCTTTGTTCCGCCGAGGTGATAACAACCTCCTCCCATCCCGGTACTTGAAGCTCCAGGTCGACCATTGGTTGTTGCCTCGAACTTTCGCCCCTTTTTGCCTAGAACATTTTGAAGCCATTTGTAGTTAGAAAAATGGGTATTTGAAGCTTTCTCTCTCTAAGGGTTAGGAGAAATTATAAGAGAAAGTGGGAGAAAGTGGGTGGAAAATGTAGAGGAAGGTGTGAGGATTGAGAATATGTAAAAATTTTGAGGTTTTGATGAGTGAATTTGAGGAGATCTTGGAAAGAAGGTGAGGTTGAAGGTTTGAAAATGGAGGTTTTAGAGAGAGAAAGTGTGAATGAGAAAGAAGAAGTAAGAAAGAAAAAGAAAAGAGAAATGGAGAAGGAGGTTTAAAGCCTCCGGATAAATAGGCGCGCCCGATCGGGCGAAGGTAGCTTCCTCTGAAATGCAAAGTGTGCTCCCGATCGGGCGCAAATACGAACCTGTAAATCGCCATTTGCTCGCCCGATCGGGCGAGCTTTGCCCGATATTTCTTTTTGTGGCACTCGATTTCTCCAAAATTCCGCCCAATCAGGCGGCCTTGCCCGGTCGGGCGAAATTTCCCTTGATTTCTTCCCTCACTTGCGCGCTCGATCGGGTGAAATTAAGCTTCGATAAAATCAATATTTTGCTCCCGATCAGGAATCCTTTCCCGATCGGGCGAAATAACTTCAATTCTGACCCTTAGGTGCGCGCCCAATCGGGCGAGCCTCGCCCGATCGGGCCCGTACCCAATCCTGGAGCTTCTCTTTCTTCGCCTTTTTCTCTTGAAACCTCCGTACTTTGTGATCTAAAACCTGTACACAACACTCATGAAAGGTAAAATTCACTCTCCTCACCTCTCTAAAAGAAATAAAAATAAGGAAAAATTTAGTCTAGAACGCAAGAAATACAGGTTGCCTCCCGCAAAGCGCTGGTTTATCTAGGTCCCGCACGACCTTCTTACCAAGTACAAAAACTAGGACCCTTGGCCTAATGCTCGATCGGGCGGTTTCTCACCCGGTCTAGCGGTGTTTTGGTTGCGACGCGGCTTCCTAACATGCCCTGTGGGACGCCAATTTACCTTATCTGGTGGATCCTCCTTGACTTGGATTGGGAGGTCTTCAATGCTACGCACTAAAGATCCTTCTTTTATCGAGGGTTGCTTCAAATTGTTATTGCAATTAACACTTGCAACTCGATTTGGCAGAACACTTACCATAGGCTCAAATTGCACAACTTGCTTGATTGATTCCACCTTTTCGTCCTCAAAACCAAGACCAACAGTGTAGAGTGCTCTTTCTATTGCATCAACTTCCTTCTTCCATTTGTCTATCTCATCTGAAAGGGATGCAACACAAGATACCGCCTCCAAGGGGTCTTTTTCAAGAGCTTATGGCTTGTTAGAATAATTATGAACCACATTAACACTATAGCACTTCTCCTTTGTCATGGGGCTTTTAGGGGTATTATTAAGATTATAAACAATTTTATCATCCCTTACTGATAGTGTTAAATTACCACTTCTCACATCTATGACTGCTCCTGCAGTGTTAAGGAATGGTTTACCCAAAATAATTGGGATTTTCATATCCTCAGCCATATCAAGAACAACAAAATCAACAGGTATATAAAATTTAACTACTCTAACGGGGACATCCTCTAAAACACTTAAGGGGTATTTGAAAGAACGGTCGGCCATTTGTAGAGTAATATTAGTAGATTTAAATTTACCCATATTCAACTTGGAACATACAGATAATGGCATGACACTAACTAGCATCCAAATCACACAATGCATTATCAATCATTAGTTTGCCTATATGACAAGGGATAGAAAAACTACCCGGATATTTTAATTTAGGTGGAGATTCATTTTGAAGTACGACACTACACTCTGCAGGTGAAAGCTATTGTCTCTACCTCACTAATAGACCTTTTTCTTGTCAATATTTCTTTCATAAATTTTGCATATGAAGGAATTTGTGTGATTAATTCAGTGAAGGGAACTGTTACCTTCAAATCTTTTACCATCTCTAGGAACTTACCAGATTGCTTATCCAAGTTTGTTTTCAACTGACGATTGAAGAATGGAAGTTTGATAATTGGCTTTGGAGCATTGTTGCTCTTATCTGGAGTAGCCACCTTCTCTGGAGTCGTACCCTGCAATGTAGATCTAGATATATTAGTACTATGCTTTAGCCCTACAAGGCTATTAGCTACATTGTCAGGTTTAACGGAATTAAGATTAGCATTATTTATTAAAACAGGTTCATCAACTTTGGGCATACGGGGCCCTTCATAGTTTGAACCACTCCTTAGAGTAATTGCATAGGCTTGATCCATAGGCCTGGTCGGCTGTGCCGGCAGAGCTCCCTGCTGGCGGGCTTGAAGAGTAGCGGAAAGTTGCGCAATTTGATTATCTACAATTTTATTATGCGCTAGAATTGAATCAATTTGCGCATCTCTGCTCTCCATGTGCTTCTTCATATTAACCAACAACGCTCTAATTTCCACCAAAGAAGGGTCCAAAGATGAGGAGGGTTGTTGTGGTTGGTTCTTCTTACCAGCATTGGGATGGTAATATTTCTGTTGTTGTTGTTGTGGCGCCTGTGGTTCTTGTGGTGGTGGATTTTGAACATTAGTACTCCGGTAGGAAAGGTACGGGTGATTCCGATACCCAGGATTGTAGGTGTTAGAGTATGGGTTATTCTGCCTATAAGCTTGAATCTTATTTTAGATTCTGCAACTAGTGGGAGATTTATGAATCTTAATGTTGATGATGCAGGTCAGCTAGTGGGAGATTTATGAATCTAGCGGTAGGAAAGAGAATGCCCCCACCATTGTAAAAGGCTTGGATTAACTGCCATTGTGCTAAATTATGGTGGGGGCATTCTCTTGGTAGGTCCTTGAACCTCTCCCAAGCCTCATATAAAGATTCATCGGCTTCTTGGGCAAAGTTTTGAATCGCACTCCGTAGTACGGCTGTTCTCTCTGCAGGATAATACTTGTTATGAAAATTCAGAACAAGAGTTTCCCATTCAGTTATACCAAGTGCTTTTCTATTTAAGCCATTAAACCACAATTTAGCTTTTCCAGTTAAAGAGAAAGGAAAGAGAATCTCCCTGGTTTGGTCTTGTGTGACCCCGGCTTGCCTGATGGTATTGCAATATTGACAATAGTCGGAAATGTGAAGATTCGGGTCTTCACCCTTGGCTCCACTAAATTACTTCCTCTCAATCATCATTATAAATTGAGGTTTAATTTCAAATTTTACCCCATTAAGAGCCGGAGTAGGGGTGAGATGTGGAAAATCTGTAAGCTTTGGTTGTGAGTAATCACTAAGCTTCTTTGGAGCCGTCATCTCTGATTATGTATCTGATGATACCTCTGAATCGCTAGAACCAGTTGGAGGATCGCGGTGATTATTATTATCACTACAGTCCTCCAGAATTTGCTTGTAGAAATTCTTCTGTCTATGAAAGGATCGTTCGATCTCAGGATCGAATGGGATATACCCTGATCTGGAACACCTGGGCATAAACAAAAAAAAAACTAAAAGAAAATATTAGATTTGCCTCAGAGAACGTTGACAAAAAGAAATAACCTAGACTACAAAAATAATCAGAAATAAAAATAAAACCGTTTCCCCGGCAAAGGCGCCAAATTTTGACAGGGTAAAGCCGTATCCCCAAATCAAAAGTAATTCCTAAATCCTCTAACTAATGTAGATAGGGAAGTAGGGTCGAATCCACAGAGAAACGAGTCTTTCTATTCCTAATTAACTAAAGTAATCTAAATTATAAAGTAACCAATATATAAATTTGAATGTGAAACTAAACTACGAGGGTTAAGAATAAGGAGAAAATAATATATAAAAGGATCTAGGGCATAGGTTCACCAATAAATAATATTCCAGGGTAGAATATAATAATCATTCATCAATGCATATATTAATCAGATTGTAAAGGGCTTTCGCTACGTATTATAATCACACAATTAATTTACCGGTATTAAATCTCATCTTTCGAATCTCTACTTAACCATTTATAAATTAACACGCCTATTGAAACTAGACCTAAACATCAATTCTCATTTGTCGAATCTCGAATCAATATTGTCAAACTCATGCATAAAAGATCAAGCCTAATCTAGTCACAGAGCATTAAATCAATCAATAGGAAATTAATCTAGCATTGACAATCAACAACAATAAATTACCCCTTCATATTATTTATGGATCCCCACAAACCCTAGAAATAAAACTACTCACACATAATAAAAACTAAACTAATCAAAGCAAATAAACAAGACATGATCAAAGGAATAAAGTAAATAATTGAGATTAAGAGAAGAGAAATAGTTACCAAATAAATCTGGAGTTAAGAATAGATTAAGAACAAAGGTATAAGAGAGAGAAACTAATCTAAAAGCTAAGTCGAGAGAGAGAATCTAAGAGAGAAGTAATTAAGAGAGTAAAGAAGAGAGTAAAAAGATACTAAAATCGTTTTACGGAGAAGTATTTATACTCCGTACGAATCCTAAACTAAAACAAACTTAAACGACGAAATTAAACCCTAATAATTACACGCGCCCGATTGGGCGAGGCACCGCCAGATCGGGCCCGCCTTTTTCTATGCCCCTTGCTTGCCACGCCGTGCCTGATCGAGCTTACGCTCACCCGATCGGGCGCGCTACTTCCTTGAGGCTGCTACTGCGTGCATCTGCCTGATCGGGGTAAGCTTTCCTGATCGGGCCTGACTTCTTCTTCGAGGCTTGGATTTCGATTGGGCTCGATTCCTCGGCCCAATCCGGATTTCCTCATCGGGTCTTGATTAGTTTATCCAATAGCCCCGGTATCACTTACCGAGCCCTTAATCACCGGCTCACACCGATCCTGGGCTTCAAGAATGGTCGTGTCCCTCTAGCTTCCGTAGTCAATCCATGAAAACCCGAGAAAATGCTCCAAAAGTGCAATTTCCTGTAAAACTCAACTAAAACTACGAAAACACTAGAAAACACAAATTAGTAATAAAAGCGACCCTCAAGAGCTAAAAACACTACTAATTATGAGCACGGGACGGGGGTAACACACTATATAAATTGGACATATCAGCAGCCAAGGCAGGCGGTTGCCGGGGCTACTTCAGCCACTGTAGCCGCTCCCGGGGTTGCGTGATTCCAATGGCGGACAGCCCCGGCAGCGGCTGCCGAGTCCGGAGCTGCCCGGGAAGCGGCTCCCGAGGTCTGAGTTTCCCGGGCAGCCGCTCCGGATGCCGGAGCAGCGCAAGGAGCACCAGCCGAGGCCGCCGCTGCCTCGGCATCGGAGATGGGGGCCGGGGAGTCGTGCTTTTTTGGAGGTTTTATTTTTAGAGTGCCTAACGGTTATTTAACACTTACAAAAATTGAGAAATAAATAATTTACCTCCTTATTAATCAACTTGACCTATGCACGTGGACAATCAACGAAGCTGCCTATAGCTAGCCAAAGCTTTGTTATCTCAACCTCCTCTATCGGTACGGGTAGTGGGATGTCTTCAAACCCCGCAACCACTAAATTGATCCCAACCGAGTAATGATGTGGCCCTGCCGTAGCACCCGTCGTCGGTTAGGCACTACCATACGCCACCCAACTCAATGCCGTACTATTTGCATGCCCCGGGGCTAGAAGTGCACACCGGGTGTCTTCCTACACAAGTGTATATATAAAAAGAAGATATTTAAATAGGACTTTTACAACAACATAGATAATATAGCAAAATTCATTAAGGTAGAGGGTTACAAATCACCTGTAACTCTGGATATTCATGCGGTGTTGGATTATCAAGCTCCCTCGAGTCTGCATGTGTAGGAGTAGGAACTTGCAACAGTACATCAATCATTGCACCTCAAATATCAATTAACTCAGTATTTTAAAACTTTTAATAACCCAATTGATTTTACCTCAGGTGGCACATCTTCACCACGTATCTCATCTCCTCCATGTCTATCACCTTCTCCTTGTCCTTTTGGTTGAGAACATGAGTCAACTAGGGTACTAGTGAGGAACGACAAAGTCGGTAAGTTCATCTTCTTTTCCCAAGCATTGAATTCACCAACTAACTCGTTGTGTACTTGTTCCGTAATTGATGCCACCTTGGCATCCAACTCCCCCGGTGAGTTAACACTGGCTTGAGATCTACCCGATTTTGTGTATTCTTGACCCATCACCTTTTTCCATCCAAGCAATGACCCTCCCGAACCTACTACTCGTCCTGGATGGTATGGCCTTCCCAAAGCCATGGCGAAAGGGTCATTCTCCACACTTGGTTCAAATTTGCCCTCCACCAGCTCTTGAGTGTGCTCAAGCTATAACATAAGGGAAAATGAGGTTAGTTAAACAATTAATGGTTTGTATAGTGATTTAAATGCAAAAGTGACTTAAAATTCAACAGTTCATAGGTAACTTACAAGCTTATCTGCCAGTTTTTTGGCTTCCGGACCCTTGATGACCCATTTTCCGGTTTCCTTATCAAACGTATGGAGAGAACAAAAGAAATCACCGGAACGACTCACCAATGTAGTGATCGTGGAACTAGAGGGTTCCTTCGATGCCACTAGAAGCACTTTAGGGTATAAACTCGAACTGACCCACTCAGGTCTCTTTTCACCAAAAGTCTTAGGAC
Source organism: Chenopodium quinoa (assembly GCF_001683475.1). Classification (NCBI taxonomy): domain Eukaryota; kingdom Viridiplantae; phylum Streptophyta; class Magnoliopsida; order Caryophyllales; family Amaranthaceae; genus Chenopodium; species Chenopodium quinoa. Next base: position 861,671 of record NW_018744504.1, on the reverse strand, counting down.
CCATACGATGGACGTATTCCTTCATTTCTGCATTCTTTTTATTTTGCACTTGAAGTTCCTACAAAAATAAAAATGTTAGTATCGTTGCTACAAAAAGAGTCAAGCTATTATTCAATTGAGATCAGATTTACACAAACTTACAATGGCTTTCTTTTGAGTCTTCATTCTAACGAACTCTTCCCAATCATCTTTTGACACGGTCGGCCATATTTGCCACGGGAGAAGGTCATCCTTATCAGCTTTCTTCTTCTTCTTATAGATCCACCCATTAGTTAAGTTGGTCTTAAATCCTCTGAATTATTCCGCTAATAAAGATTCAAACACCCTTCTCTTCTCGGGATCATTAGGAATAGAAAAGAGCCTCTACAAGCATAAATTAAAACCGATTATTAGTTTCTATTTAGTAACAACCATAAGGTTAAGGTATCTTAAATTGTCTTAATGTGCCAAAAACACACTTACCCTTGTATCATCATAAAATGTTTGAATAAAACCCGGAGGTACTTGACGCATTACAAGTGTAATGGGGATTTTCCGCGCACACATTTCAACTTTATTAGCATATTGTCGACGCCATTTGGGCCCGGGTTGGCCGTTGTTGTCTTACTCCAAGACCATGGGACCGTCCAGTTTCTTAAAGATTCTCGTCGGACCCCTTCTTTTTCTTTGAGCTGGTGCCTTTTCCCCCCCTCCACCACCTGTGTTGTTTTGATCTTGTCCTTGGCCATGAGTTTCAGGAGTCGGGTTCTCACCAACAATCTCACGTGCTGTATTTTCAATAAGCGGTGCACGTTCAGCTGAAATTTCAAATTCTTCAAGCCTACGCTCAAACTTATCTTGAGCCTGATCCTCTGGCTCACCCAAGTCATCCTCCTTATTCACATCATAAGGTTCATCATCGTCCTCGTCCTCATCCTCGTACTCGTCCTCATACTCATCATCGTCAATGTCCTCTACACAATGAGGGTCATGATCGTCCGCCATGAGATATAAGCACCTGTCAAAGCAATCATAAAACAATATTAGTGTATAGTAAAGTATATGCATGATAGTTCATACACAAAATAAAGGAGTTGGGTTAAGTAGAAGCTATTTAAGCCATTTTCACCTACTTATGGTCCCATAACCTTGTATATGCATGATAATGAGTACACTTAGGCAATTTCAAACTACAAACATGTTAAATATAATGAATATAGGTTGTTAGAATGAATAAATGTTAATTCATATACAAAACAAAGGAGTTGGGTTAAGTAGAAGCTATTTAAGCCATTTTCACCTACTTATGGTCTTATAACCTTGTATATGCATGATAATGAGTACACTTAGGCAATTTCAAACTACAAATATGTTAAATATAATGAATATAGGTTGTTAGAATGAATAAATGTTAGTTCATACACAACACAAAAGAATTGGGTTAAGTAGAAGCTATTTAAGCCATTTTCACCTACTTATGGTCCTATAACCTTGTATATGCATGATAATGAGTACACTTAGGCAATTTCAAACTACAAATATGTTAAATATAATGAATATAGGTTGTTAGAATGAATAAATGTTAGTTCATACACAAAACAAAAGAATTGGGTTAAGTAGAAGCTATTTAAGCCATTTTCACCTACTTATGGTCCTATAACCTTGTATATGCATGATAATGAGTAACTTAGGCAATTTCAAACTACAAATATGTTATTTTATGGTCATTTTTGCCTACTTATGCTCCTATATACATGATAACTAAACTATATTTGCAATGAAACCATTACTAACTTTTAATCAAACTACCTTAATCTGAAAATCCTTCGTTGTGGTCTGATCGCATATAACCTGCTTCGTTGTCTATGTCATTTAGTACAACAGGTCTAAGAACAGTGAAAGGTGCTAAATCATCAAACGCATTATATTCTTCCTCATCCTCAACATCTCTAATGCCTAGGATTCTTCTTTTGCCAGCTAGCACTATAGACCATTTTGAATCCATTGGGTCAGTTACGTAGAACACTTTCTTAGCTTGATATGCAAGGATAAATGGTTCCTCACTATCATTCAAGTGGCCATGATCTACAAGAGTAAATTCCTCATATTTGACGTTATGCCTAATATTACCAACCCACTTACACTTGAAAAGAGCAACCGTGAAGTCACAATAATCAAGCTCCCATATTTTTTGAATTCGACCATAGTATGACAACTCTGAATCGACAGGTAATTTATCCTTAGAACTTGCAAACTCCCTTGACGATGCCACAAGAGTTACACCACTGTTTTGGGTGGAGGAAGATTTCAAATCACGACCCTTGGTCCAAAAAGTGTACCCATTGATGTCATATCCCTCAAATGAACGGACATCATCCCTAGGATAGTACGCAAGCCACCGTACTGTATCGGTCACATTAGTAACATCCAATCCACTCATTACTCGATCACGAAACCAATTAACAAACCTCTTATTATGCAACTGCATAAGTTCCCTTTCACCTTTGGATGGAAATTCGTCACGCAAACTAGCCATGTGCTCGTCTAAATATGGGCGCACATCTAAAACATGGTGCAACACATAAAGGTGTGCTTGTAAGAACTGATCTCGGTCTGGTGACATTTGTTTTGACCCAATTGTGTCATGACCATCAAGTCTACCTTCATGTAAAGAAGTAGGAATACCAATAGGTTGAGAAAGGTCTATGTAGTCCACCACAAAGTTACCTATCTCCTTACCCACGGTCCCTTTCATCATACTTCTTTCAGGGTGAGCCCAGCTCCGTACTTTATCTTGTAATGTACCCATGTGTCTTTCAAAAGGGTAGCACCACCTCATGAACATTGGACTTCACAACTTAATCTCACGCACCAAATGAAGAACCAGATGAACCATTATGTCAAAAAATGAGGGTGGGAAATACATCTCAAATTTGCACAAAGTCACAACCACATCTGCTTGCAAAGCATCTAGTGTACAAGGATCAAGAACTTTGCTATAAATTGTATTGAAAAACAAATAAAGGCTTGTAATCGCTTCCCTCACGTGTTTTGTTAGAATACCACGGATTGCAATCGGTAGGAATACTTGCATCATAATGTGACAATCATGGGATTTCAAACTTGTCAGCTTCAATTCTCCATTTAAGGTTACAAATCTTTTCATGTTAGATGAGTACCCTGATGGAACCTTAATTCCATACAGACATGCACAAAACATACGTTTCTCTACCCTTAACAATGTATAGCAAGTCGGGGGTAAATAATTCTTTTCATCCTTCTCTTTACCCTCAACTTTCTTCTTTGACGCATCTTTGGCCTTTCCCTTTCCCTTTCCCTTGCTCTTCTCCTTCCCTTTTTTCGAAACATTTTCATCTTCTATTCTCGGCTCCTTCCCCTTTCTAACCTTTTCTTGAGGCCACAATTCTGGACGAATCCCCATCTCTTTCAAATCTAACCGTGCACCCTTTCCATCCTTTGTTTTGCCTGGGATATTCATAAGCGTTCCCAAAAGAGAATCACACACATTCTTCTCTATATGCATCACATCAAGACAATGCCTAATGTCATGTTCTCTCCAGTACGGAAGCTTCCAAAAGATTGATTCTTTCTTAAACAGAGCAGCTGAGACCACAATTTTTTCTGATTTTCCAAACACCGTTCGTATCCCTTTCACCCGAGCACTAATTTCAGCACCAGTCAATGGTCTAGGCGCAGTATCCTCTTCCACGATTCCATCGAAAGCCTTTTTCTGCCTACGGTATGGGTGATCACGCCTAAGGAACCTTCGAGTCCATAGATAGAAATCTTTGTAAGAATGAGTCAGGTATATGCTTGATGTGTCATCAATACATATGGGGCATGATTTTTTTCCTTTGACCTTTTAACCACACAAGTTTCCATATGCAGGGAAGTCATTCATGGTCCACATAAGGGCTGTACGCAATGTGAACATCTCGTTCTGATGAGCATCGAAAACGGAAACCCCTTCGTCCCACATCTTTCTCAAGTCGTCAATAAGCGGCGCAAGGTAAACATCTATGTTGTTTCCATGTTGCTTAGGACCAGTTATTAGCAATGAAAGCATTACATACTTACGTTTCATGCACAGCCAAGGAGGAAAATTATAAATCACTAAAAGTACCGGCCATGTGCTGTGTTGGGTACTAAGAGTGCCAAATGGATTCATCCCATCCGTGCACAACCTAAGCCTTAAATTTCTGACTTCATCACCAAATTCCTCAAACTTCAAATCAATGTTCTACCACTGTGGAGAGTCAGCTGGATGCTTCAGCATTCTGTTTTTCTTTCTTCCCTCTGCATGCCACCTCAAGTTTTTAGCGTCTTTTGGTATTGAGAACAGACGCTTAAACCTTGGAATAATGGGAAGATACCACAACACCTTAGCAGGAGGTCCCTCCGTGCCAGGATTGCAACTCATGCGCTTGTATCGCGACCGCTTGCATCGTGGACACTCTTGTAGTTGTTCAAACTCATTTCGATGAAGAATACAGTCATTAGGACATGCATGTATCTTCTTATACTCCAAACCAAAGGGACACATGAGCTTCTTTGCGTAATAGTAAGACTTAGGAATTTCATTCCCATCAGGCAACATATCACTTAATGCGGTCAACAAAGAAGTAAAACTGATGTCCATCCATCCATGCTTCGACTTAATGTTGAAAAGTGTTAGCATGGCCGAGAGTTTGGAGTATTTTTTACACCCGGGATACAAAGGCTTTTTGGAAGCCTCCGATAATAACTCAAACACTCCACCTTCAACACTATGCAACATCTCATCCACTTGTTCATCCTCGACCTCATCCGCCTGGTCATCATCAGCTCCATCCTCACCATTATCAACATTATAGTCATCATTCTCGTATTCCTCGTCCACATGAATCTCATTGCTTCTAACACGCACATCATTCCGATCAAGATCCCCACTGTACTCTCCACTTTCTCCGTGCCAAATCCACACATGGTATAAATTCCTAAACCCACGACATAATACATGATCTCTAATGATTTCAACACTATCGACCACATTCACATTATTACAATCAACACAAGGACAATAAAGGCCTTTGCCACCCAGTTTGCGTTGATAAGCTAAAGCCCTCTCGCAAAACTCTTGAACCCCATTCCAAAATTCCAATGTATCGCGTCTACCATACATCCAACCACGATCCTTCTCCATTTAGTAAATTGTCTCTAAACATATATAGCAACATATAATGAATAATGTGTGATTGCTACATATTTTATGTAAATCAAATTCAAGTACAAAACGTGAATATACCATTCATATAGTGAAAAAATGCATGTTTCCAAAGGGTCCTTATCACTCCAACCTAACCCATCCTTGAATGTCTACTATCACTAGTGAATGTATGTCAACTTTCCAATTTTAAGGAAAATCCGGCAGCATTTCCCCCTAGTTCTCCAAGTACACGATGTAGATAATTAATTACCCACATATGTACCCAGAGAACGTAGTGAGGAAATGGTAAGCCAATATGTTCCTTAAAATCGAAAAGAAAACATACATTCACCACCTAAGTGAGAGTACACATTCAAGAACAGACCCAACCAGGGACTATTCAAGACTTTCTCCTAATGAGAAAGCCTTGAACGGGTATCTAGGCATATAATGATGCAAGTATTCTATATATTGTTGTATTTATTTGCAATTAAACAATACACAAGTTGCAATTTCGTGAATAAACTTTTATTAAATGGATAAATAGAAAGAAATATAGCTAAGTAAAGTTGATAAGTCATACCAATATAGCAACTACCCACTTGAGCTCAATATGTAGTCCACAAGCTAAACTCGTGCTTCAATTCACAAATCTATTAAAAAAAACAATAAACAAAAATTAGGTTAAATATTAGGTATGTACTATATCTTTCTCATAACATGTCAATTCACTAATTTATTTATAAGCTAAAACACATCATTCATCGAACTAACAATTGCTAAACTAACAAGGTTACTAATCTCTAATTTTTTCAAAATTACCCATCAAAACAACTTAAAAGTAACCATTCATGCACCCATTCCAAAATTCATCTACTTTAGAAACAAGCAAGGTTACTAATCTCAAATTTATTCAAATATACCCATCAAAACAACTTAATATTAACCATTTAAACATTCCAAAATTCAACTAATTTAATAACAAAGTTCACTAATCTCTAACTTATTCAAAATAATCCATCAAAACAACTTCAAATTAACCATTAAAAGTAACATACCAAATTTCACCTATTTAATTACCAAGGTTCATATATATTCTATAATTATTTCAAAATTATCCACCAAAACACATTAAATTAACCATTAAAACATAATAAAATCAAACTAATTGAGTAACAAGGTTACTAATCTCTAATATTTTCACAATTTCCCAATTATATTCAAACCTAAAATTGAGAAAAATTATATTCAAACCTAAATTTTTTAATTTACTAACAATGGTTCAAAATGCAAAACAAATTAATATATATAAGTATATAATTGGAAAATAATGTAAAAAAACAAATAAATTAAAAGGAAACCTTGAACGGAAAGAGACAAGGAGGGTAGCAGATGGAGGAGGAGACTCAGGGCAGGGCACGACGAATGGAGGAGGAACCTCAGGCCGGTGGCGCGGCTCGGTGGTGGAGGATCCTCAGGGGGGTGGCGCGGCTCGGTGGTGGAGCAACCCCAGGGCGGTGGATGTTTTTTTCGAACTATGTAGGTAAAGGAACTATATGTAGGGCAGCAGCTTAATTTGAAAGAGAAAGAAAGGGAAAACAGAGAGAGGAAGGATTGAAGGTGGTTTTCGACACCTCTGGTGGCCGCCGGTGAAGGTGACGGCTGTGGTGGAGGGAGAGAGAGGAAGGATTGAAGGCCGTTGTTCGCTCAGCTCTAATGAAACAGTGAGGAAGGAATGAAAGAGAAAGAGAGGAAGGAGAAGAAAATCCGCGTTTTTTTTTTTTGAATTTGGCTCCGGTTAAATTGGCACCGGTTCAAACCGGTGCCCTTTTAATTTTGGGCACCGGTTCAGGCCAAACTAGTGCCTTTTCTCTTGTTCTAAAATCCCGCCCATTTCTAGACCGGTTTTGGCCACCGGTTTGGCCTGAACCGGTGCCATATGGGGGCTGCCTATTGCTATTTTTCTACTAGTGTTCCTCCCAAGTTTTTTCAGTTTCAATTTCATTAGGATTTACCTTTATAGGTGTAATTTTCTTCTTAGGACCTCCTCCTTGATCGTATTTCTGAGCATCAACTATTTGTTTCTTAAAAGATGAGTCTATAGTGTTTACCAACTTATAAACCACCTTCCATCTTAGTTGTATAGGTCGTGTTCCTTTATGCATTTTCACTCCTTCTGTTAATAACTTAATAGCTAAAAACTTTGACGCAAAGGAATCCTCCAAGCTCACATAATATCTAGGTTCACATATATAGCTTACCGTTCCTTGACTTAAGTTACATGTGATACCACTAATTATTTGATCATAAAACTCTTTATGTCTAATATCACAAATAAAACTCAAGCATTTAACATCCTTGCCAAAATCTTGCATAGGATTTATGTATACTTGTACTGCACCAATACAAATATAGCTATAATTTCCTTTTTCTTTATGTTTTTTAATACTTTTCCAGTTTATGATATTAATTTCGGTTGCCTTTTGTTCACAATCTTCGATTACTATGCTTCCTTCCATTTCTTCACATACATATTTAGTTCTAGTTTTAAAGAAAGAAGTTTTAAATATTAAAATTTCAGCTTTCTTTGTTTACTTGATGTAGGTCGTTATCTTCAAACGAATACTCAGCTCTTTTTAGTTGACCTATTGTCATTTTGCTTTTATCTTCCTCATTGTCATCTGATTCTGAATTTTCTAATTCTTCTCCTTCCATAATGTTATTTATTTCTTCATAATTTTCATCTTCAAACTCATCACTAACTTCAGGTTCTTCATTATACTCATTTTCCTCTTCTATGATTTCTACTATTCCTTTATTATTACTAAAAGCCAATTCTAAAGCCTCGTCTTCTGGTATTTCTATGTAATCCCAACTTCCTAAGGCTTCCATTAGTTTATGATTAGCTTTCTTACATTCATTAGCATAATGTCCTAGTTCTCCACAAGACCAACACTTGCATGTTTTCTTTTTCTCAGGACAATATGTTGCCTTTCTGAAAAACCTATTTGGTTTTCTATATTTATGTTTATAATACTTCTTCTTATAGGTTTCTCCTCTTGATCAGTCAAATTTATTTTTCTTATAGTTCCTTCTTTTATTATAGTTTTTTCTTTTACATCCATAGTTATTTGGGGAATCCCAACAAGTGAGAAATTGTCTCTTCATTTGTTGAGTTCCTGAAACCTCTCTACACTTCTTTTCAATCCACTTTCTAAGGAAAGCAATTATGTTACCTAGGGCATACCTAGCTAAAAATCTCTCTCTCTATTCTTGATATTTTTCACTAATTTCTTCATTAAGAGGACTCGGTAATTTGTCATAGATCATTCCAAGATTTGTTTCATTTTCACAAATTTTATAATAATATGTTTCAAATTCCATAATGTAATCATCAACATATTTCATATTACAGATGGACAAATTACTTAACTTTCTTTGATATTCCATTTGTTTCTCATTAGGGTCGGCTCTAGGACCAATGAACTCTAACGCAATAATTGACATAATTGCCTAAACATTCTAGTAGGTGATTCACTAGCTCTTAATGCAGTTTTTACTTCTTCATCCATTCCATCGTACCAGTCTTCTACACAGCCGTAGAGACTATGTTCAATATAATTCAAGAAATTTTCTAAAGTCCATTCAGTATTTAAATTAAGTATTGTAGACACCCATTGGTGTCTCCCTAAACCAAACCCAGTGATGAGTACCTTTCGCGTCGAATCATAATCGAATGAGGTGAAAGTGTGGAAAGTATAATGTTGTGGATTTTTTTATTTGTTTTCTTTCTCTCTGTTTTGAAAACCTATTTTAAGAAAACATCCAATCCAGTTTGTTTTGGTCCATATCAAGGGTAAAATAATAGTGTAGTTGGATGGGGCTTGAAAAGAGCTTTCCAACGATATATTATAAGCACAATTCCGATGAATTATGAGGAAGTTATGGCAAAATTACTAAACTGGGCTCGGTTTGATTTTTATGTGCGGCCGAATGATCTAGAGGGGGGCCTAATATGGATTTATCATTCCTAATGCAATTAGAATTGATTTTAGTCTTCTAGATTATTCTAGAAGGTTTTTTTCATTCCTAATATAATTAGCATCGATAAATTGACTTTGGTTGACTTTTTGGAGTGTTAATCAGAATAAAAGAAGTGTTTTTAAGGAAAATACGATTTTGCCCTTCTATACGGATAAATTTTATCAAAATTAAGAAAATGCGTAAAAACGGCTATTAGCGCCTGACGCCAGTTATTAGCGCCTGGCGCTACGGATTGGCGCCTGGCGCTAATGTTCAGCGTCTGGCGCCAATAGTGTTTTACTCTCGTCGAAACTCTGATTTGTTTTTCTATTCATTCGGATGATTTTCTCTATAAATAGCCTCCTAAAACCTTCGGTTTCAATCATCAACAACAATTAATTTTCTTATTCTCTCTAGTTTTCAAGAATCTCTTCTTTCTCTCAAGCTTTCTCTACAAAATTCCGCATTCACAAGATTTAGAAACACCAAGCATTGTTCGAAGTTGCCTTTGCCCTAGACGTGAAAGGTTTTAATTTATGAGGGTTTGGTCCCTAATCTCTATTTCAATTATTATTTAATTAAATTGTTTGATTTATTATTTTCCTTAAAGTTATTAACGTGTGTATTTTGTTATTAGAAAGAGATACGAGGCATCCAAGTAAGTGTTTTAATTGTTTAATTGATATTATGATATAGAGATCATGTTTAGGTTGTTATGTTGATTCCTAGTATCATGTTAGGATGCTTTTCTTAATTTGATGTTTAGGGTGACAACAATAAGTTCCTAGTATCATGTTTAGGGTAAGGAATATAATGTCAATTATGATTTCTATGATGCCTTTTATTGTCTTTCATAATAGTATCATGTTAGGGCTAAATATTTGATCTTTATTGTTTAGTGACATGCTAGGGTTTGTTATTAATCTTGTTAGTATCATGCCTAAGATCTTGCTATTATTACGCTTTAACATGAACATGATTATTTCTATGATTTATAATTATTTTGATGATGTTAATTATTTTTATTATAATTATTATTTATTATTATGATGATTATTATGTTGCTTGATGTTTATTTATTGTTATTCCTTGATCACACCTTTTATGCATGTTTAAAGGAAATTTATACTTGTAATCACGCTTAATAAGTTAATTAATAATCTTATTTAGGGTTAATATGATTATAATTCAAGTGATTGCCAATAATAGTTTTGTTTGTGCATTAATATTCAACCAACATAGATAAACAGGTTTAGGGTAAACCTATTGATTGCATGTTAGTCAGAAAGAGCACATGAATACGATCAGAATAAAGTAGAGGCCTATTATTAGGGCAAGTTCAATCTATTTTAGGTTGGATTTTTACCTTCATCCCCGAACTACCAGTCATGGTTCCAGACCTATTGGAGTTAACGATCTCCTGGATCGTTAAGGGGTGTAACCTTCACCCTGTGAACGGTTTACAAGTTCCTAAAACTTGTTAGCGACTCTTTTGCTCTATCTTCTTTCCCTTTGGACGCCACCGTACTTTAGTGTATGATCACAGTGGGGTTCAAGTTTGGGGTAATGCTAGAAATATTCCCTACAAGTACACTACTCATACTCTTCTTCCATTGATATAAAACGTCTTGTCTATCTCTTACACCGTCTAATTTAAGTTTATAACCAGTTTGACTTATGGGTTCAAGAGTCACTTCTTGTTTGGGTATATGAGTAGGCATAACCTTGACACTAAATCGGGTAGTCTTCCCTGGTATGTATCTTGGTCGTGTGCAACTTCCTTCTCCTTGGTACCTAGGTCTTTGGATAACATTGTTAACATTAATATTTTCATTAATAATTTCATCTCCAACATCATTATTATCCATTACTCTTTCACCTAGTTTATTTTCGATCTTTTGTTGAACAACTTCTATGGGTAGAAATTCTAGATCATTCAACTTTATTAATCCCATTTGTTGATATAAATCTTCTTCTATAATAACATAATTATTTTCCTCTATTTCATTATCAGAAGCAATCCCTTTTTATAGAAATTAAGTTCATGATTTTGTTAATCTTATTATGGTCTTCTTCTTTGTCAAATAGGACTTGTAATTCATTTAGCGTTTTCTCCTAAAGATGTGGGCTCATGTTTAGTTTCTTTATTATTTTCTTGGTTACTAGTAGGTCTTTTAGAGAGTGTTACAGTAAACTTTTTATTTTTATCTAGATTTTGAAAAGGATATTTATATTTATATGGGACAATTTTTTCTTTATTTGGTGATACTTCTTTTCCAAATTGATGCCTAACTTCGTTTGTTAGGGCTAGTTGAACTTGTTTAACCTGTTCGTTTAGGTCGCTTACTTTTTTATTAAGATCGGTTGTGGTTATTGATATCTTATTTTCGATATTAATACAACGAGCATGTATGTTATCAACTTCCGATCTTAATTCGCCAATTTGATCTACTATATAATTAAGGGTTGGGCCAAAATTACTAGTATTTTCAGGAATATGATAACAATGCTTAAAATCAGGTTTCTTACACTCAGTAGAGGGCCTAGTATTCTCCAGATTTACTTAATTATTAACAACTTAATTTAGCTTTAACCGTATGGCTCTGATACCAAATCGACGCAACACTTAAGACTAATTGATGAATTTGTAGGGATAAATAAAGTAACTAGTAAGCAAGTAGTTTTTATAAGATGTTCCACTAGGTACTTAGTTTATATCACTGAACAATAATGTATTATTGATACATGATAATATGATCCAAAATTTTTCACCAACTAGACCTCAATATGATTCAAAATTTTTCACCAATCACAATTTCAAATCTCTTTCTCTCTCTTACTTCTCTACTCCTCTCTTTCTCTTTCTACCAATTCTATCTTGCTTTCAAAAATTCTTGAAGCTTCTCCATCTCTACAATGGCAGAATTGCAGTTCGGTGAAGGAGGCATCGCAGAGGAGGAGGAGGATTTCTTTGCAGTGATTGATCAATGTAAGTTCACTTCATAATAATTTGAGTTTATTATTTCATTTCATGTTATAATTGCTTCAAAAATTGAAAATGCTTTTATTATTTATTTCGAATATCCTAAAATTTGAAATAGGAATTTCTTAAAACAACTAGCATCAGTCGCATGAGTTTAGAAAGTTGAATTGACACTGTGAAGTTTCGTCAATCATAAATTCTCTGAAAAATATTTTAGTTAGATTAATTTCTTCGCAATACTAAAGAATTTCGTTTCATCGTCCTATTATAATTTTCTGTAGTTTATGTTTCTCCTCAATTGTTTTGATTTTTAAAATACAGTAGGAAATTTGTACGATGCCGGAATTAATTGGTCGCATAATTTTTCAAACTAAAACGAAACTCAGTTTTCTAACATTGAATCAACTCATTCTATACTATATATTCATCTGATATTCCTATTACTACTATAAATCGGAATTTCAAATAATTCTATAGTTACCTTGATATTGGTTATAATATTGTGAAGCTGAACTAAAATCTTGCGTTTTTGTCTACTTCCTCTATTTAATCAGAAACATTTGAACACTATACATTTTTATTATGATTTTCAATTGTGTTTTAATGCTTTGAATTACCTATATACTTCTGTGTTAATGATTTCACATGGTATTGATGCTGGAGATGTCAAAACCCTCCAAAATGTTGGGATCATTAGTTACATTGACTTAATGACGCAAACAAAGGAGGTATCTGTGCTTTTTCAATATGGAGTGATATTTTTTAATAAGCTGAAACTTTCTTTGTATATTAAATGAATTGTTTCTATGTGACTAAAATCACATAATTACCTAGGGATAAGTTTGATAGGATTAACTAAGCTTTTGAGAAGATTGTGGTTAGTAGCTCTCACTTCCAATTAGTTTTAGAAAACAACCAAATAGTTATGCTAATGATCCTTTTGATATCTACAAAACTTTGGTTACATTAGTGGAAGTGAAGCTCTACTCTTAGCCTTGTAATACTGTAGTATCATTGAAGAAAGAGGTCCTCTGCTCAGAGTAAGTTCCTGTTCCTGTTAAGAACATTTACTCGGCTGTTTTAATTTGTTGTTTCTAATTGTATCATTTGCGCAGAGAAACTCAGTGATCCTCATCACCACTGAAAACCAGGCACAACTGCTAAATGGTACTGCTATACCACGTTGGTTATTAATTTCTTTTCAAATTACTGTGGTAGAATCTTGGAAGGGCAATGTATTGTTGTTGTAACTCTTTTTGTTTTGCCTGAACATTGATAAAAGGTGGAATCGAGACATTCAAAATCATTGGAATGTTGGGAGAATTTAGGTGAGAGATGTTTATTTCAAATTTTAAATTGTGAAATTTATGCTTAATATCATAATGACATAATCTATGTTGACTAACCGTATTCCTTTTGCTCAGCTGTTGAAACACTCGGCTAGCATGTACCGAACACGTCTCAACAGAGGTAAGATTGACTAAACCCTAAACCCTAAACATAATGTGTTTAAATATGCACTTTGAGTAGTTTTGCTATTTTTCTTTGTGAATGATTTGCTTATTGTTAAGATCAAGATGATATTTTTTTCTACAGTGTGCCAGGCATTAGTTGGTGTCATTTCTTTCTGGATTTCCAACAATTGGAGTCGTCAGTTTCTCATAGCAATCCATGTCGGCAGCTCAGTTGCGGACATAGAGGTAAGTTAGGTTATTCTGCATCCTTAATTTCTAAACTACACTTCTTTTTATTTTTTAATGAAAAGGGGGAATTAAATTAAATTAACGAAACATAAAGTAGCAGTACATAAAACGTACATAAGAAAATCGCAATACATTAATTATTGTCGAAGTGAGCATTAGCATCATCATAATATTTTTTCTAATAAACTATTTCCATTTTTCTTCTTAAGTATCAAATAACAGATTTCTTTGCACGCCTTTGTTATTGTAGCAAATGTTTGGGAAGTATGGTTACAAATAAGAAAATTTATGTTTAGCAGCTTTACAATCTAATGTGATGGAAGTATGCGAAACAATATCATTGCTGAAAATTTCTTTATGGTATGTGGGATAGATTCATGATTATATATATGATGCCGCAAGTCAAATTTCTGTTGAGGTATGTTGCTTTGGGATTATGAGGAGTGACTATTATTGTGAACTATGGTGTTAATTATGAGTAGGTAACTTTATTCTTGGGTGTTATAGGTGTGAGATGTTGACTCAAGCAAGTATTTTTTAAAATAATTTATGGTATAGGCTGTATGGTGATAATCAAGAGAGATTTCTTTTTTACTTTGTCATCATGATCATCATCAAGACTACATCTCCATTGCAGTTATACATGAAAACTTAAAAATTATGTAATGTTTACTGTTGTGATTCAGCCAAACTAGGACACTTCATATATGTGTTAATAAACACACTACATAAATAAATATATATTTATATCAGATTGATTGAACTCATGCTATATCCAAATTTTTATCTGTACAAGTTGAAAGGAAAAAAATGTTCGGTTTGTGGGATTTTTGGACGAGATTTAAGGTATGAGCAAATTGATGATATGCGGATTTCAGGTTTATGATCCATGCCTTTTCTCTTTGGTTGTAGTGAATTTGATGTATGCGTTTCATATGCGATAGATTTTTACTTGAGCATGATATTTTTTTCTGAAAAGTGAAGATGTCATTAATGGAAAGTAAGGTCACAACCAAGAGAAGCTCATGTAACATGAATCATATTCAGTAGTTTTAATGGTTTGATTTGGAGACGTGAAATGAAACCATTGCTGAAAGTTTCTTTATGTTCTTACAGATAGGTTTAGATTATATTTGATGATGCAAGTAAAATTTCTATAAAGATAAGGTATGTTAGAGTTCTAAGCTATGGAGTTATGGGATTTTTAGGAGTTGCTGTTTTTATCATGGTAGTGAAACTGATTCATGGGTATTAGAGGGGTGACATACTGAGTCTAGCTTGAAGTTATCTTTAAAAATTATGTGCGGCAAAAGTTGTATGTTGACTAAGTGATCTTTTTTACTAGTAGATGACACTTGGGGTTTGATATAATGCAGAAATTTGCTACGAAGTTTGCAAGTACTTCAGAAATAAAAAGATCCATCACCTTATTGGAGGTGAATTCTAAAACCCTCTTTTTTTTGTGTATCTCAATGGTTTCCATTGACGATTGTTCTTTTATCGTTTTCGTTTTGCAGAAAAAGATCATAATCTATGTGGACAGAGAGCAACTTTATTTCAACCAGTTTGCACAAGTTGAGTTTGATGACTACAAATTCACTCAACAAATGTTTGATCATTGGAAGAAGAAACCAAAAAAGGGAACGTCCCACTATGAAGGAACCACAGCTAAATCCATTAAATCAGCTAAGAAGGAAGTACATTTCTAGGTTTCTTTACATGATCGGGCTAAAAAGATGTTGCAGAAGATCGCATGGAACTGGGATCCTAACCTGAGTGAATTCAGTTTTGTTCTGCGAATTACAAATGATTGGAAAGCAGTTAGTTACTTAAGGAAAGAAGGTGTTTGGAAAGGAACTAAAGTACTTTATCACACAATGACAAAAACAGACAAGGATTCCATTGAGAGTTCTGAGACAGAAGTTGCTGCAATAAAAAGGACCTAGACAGAAGGTATTTGTTCTACTAATATGCTTTCATTTTGATTCTGTATGTTATAATATATGTGATTTTCATTGTGAATTGTACTAGGCTAGGTTTAGGCTCATTGTTTTGGGGTTTGGTGGGCTTTTTGGGATGGAACTCGGTGGGCTCACTAGGCATGGGCTTACTTGGGTGGGTTAGGGGGCTTGCTGCTTGCTAGGCTGAGCAAGATGTGTGTAGGGCTGGGTGGCCTGGGGAAGATTATATGGTGGCTTGGGCAGTAAGCTTGGTGATCTGCAGAGGGAGTGTAGTTGGGGACAGTAGGCTGCAATTGTGGCCTTGTGGGATAGCCTTAATAACTGCAAAGGGAGTGCAGTTGGGGACAGGTTGTTCTGGTTATGTATAACTGAAACTAGATCTATGCATAATGTGATGCTAATGTTCAAGTTTTAGCTAGCTTGTTATTAAGTCGGGCTTACTTAAGGCTCTGAGTCATCCTGTGAAGCTTTTCTTAACATGTTGAAGTGCTTTAGTTGGTAACTACTACAGATGTGCAATTAACTTTTGTTGTTTCAGGAACCTACATGTGAATTTAAATTAGTGGGTTCCTAATATCATATGAAGTATGTCAATAGTAATATACTGATGTCATAATTCTTATGTGAAAAGTGGATATCTGTATTGCATTCATATTAAGGTTTGCTAATAATTATTGTGAGTGTTGGTATTAGAAATTTCGCATCATTTGGCTCCTTTAATTTATCTTATACTCTTAGAATGAATTTATGTTTAAATATCAAAGAAGAGGCTTATTTATCCAATATATATTAAAATATATAGTAGGTTGTTAAAGCTATTGATTGCTATGCCAATTATTGATTATATTCAAGTTGTCAACTCATTTAGCTTTTGGATTACCTTATAGAAGTCAGTTTTTTTTAGGTAATATAACACAACACAAAATATAAAATGTACACTGTCAAGGCAATGACAATCACAAAGTTGATGAATGATGTATTTTTGTCCGAGTATAATGTATCTTACATATGCTAGATTGAGCTAAATCCAATAGTTTTAGATTTGAAATTCGAAAATTTGGTACTTTTATATGCACATTTATTATCTTAAAATATATGCACACTCACCCTGAAATATATACCAATTTATCTTCAAATATATGCACATACACCATGAAATGCACGCACATTTACCTTCAATTATATGCACAATCGCACAATCACTGTGAAATATATGCACATCTATTTACAGTTACACTACAAACTATGCACATTACCTTCAAAAGTGTTGCATATGATTCCTTGAGCAGTCTTAGTGGCTTCTACTATATTAGCCACTAGGTGATGCCATGCTTTTGAAGGTACGTAGGTCTTGTACTCATTAAGTATAGTTTCTAAGCTGCAACTAGGAGCATTTGTCAATGGATCTGGCAGGCCGAGCTGTTGGTTTTCTATTGTTTTGTACTAGCTTGTTGATATTTAGATACTATAGTTTTTGGTTCACAATCCTGGTAAGTTCAATTGAATAGATTCCGAGGTCTGGTCACTGTGATCTTATATTACAAATCCTTGATTGTTTTTTGCAGCCGTTTATGGACACGATCACTTATCCACCAATACATCCTACCATGCGCTTATCATACCCGCTCTAGCTGTTGTTACACTTCTTTGCTTTTTCTGTGTTTTCATTGGGTCAGTTATGCTGAAGTTGAAGAAGAAGAAAGCGTAGGGACATTGCCTGAGCTCATTTAGATTCATTTTCTCATCTCTTTATTCGTAGAATCATCATGTAGGTTGTCAATATGCATACAAGACAAGTATTACAACTGCAAGAGATGTGACAAGGATTATCCTGGAAAGGATTGTGATGGGAACCTGGTTGTATGTAGATTCTGTAACAAAAAGGGCCATAGGGAGTTTGAGTGTTTCTCAAAACTACTGAAGCAACAAGGGAATGAGAACAAGTTTACTCCAACAAGCAATCAAGGAGGAATTTCGAATGGTCAAAATGGGAATGCAAAGAACGGAATTGTTAACAACAACAACTCCGGGAATCAAGGGAAATTTCACTCCAGGTCGTTGGTCTATGATGAGCAAGAAGGAAGCTGAAAGGTCTTCTGATGTTGTCACTAGTAACTTTTCTATTCATTCTATTTCTATTAAAGCTTTATTTGATTCTGGAGCCACCTATTCTTTTATTTATAGTTCCGTTGTGAACCAATAAGGACTAGTTGAACCGAATTTGATTGACTTGCCTATTAGTTTGCGTATTGGTGAAGTTGTGAGGTGCACCAAGATACATAAGGGTTTACCTTTGAGGATTGGAGAGACTGATTTTTTTTTTTCCATCTGATCTTATAGAATTTGAGTCGGGTGACCTTGATGTCATTTTGGGAATAGATTGGTTGGCTACTTATAAAGCTAAGATTGATTGTGAAGTACAGAAGGTTTATTTAAGGAGTCCTTTGGGAGAGAATGTGTCTTACAGACGTTTTGGGAAACCAAAAGGTATTGTGATTATTTCTACAATGAAGTTGTTGAAACTTGTAAGTAAGGGGTATCCTTTGTTCTTTTGTTATGTAACTTGTAAGTAATGAGTAGTAAGGTGAATGTGGAAAATGTGCCAATTGTGAATGAGTTTTGGATGTATTTTGTGAAGAAGAAAGATGGGAGCATGAGATTGTGCATTGAATATAGGGAGTTAAAATAATATGACAATAAATAATAAGAACCCACTGCCCAAGATCGATGATTTGTTTGATCAATTGAAGGGAGCTATTGTGTTCTCCGAGATTAATTTACGTTCGGGGTACCATCAATTAAGAGTTGCTGATAATTAAGGACATTCCTAAGACTGCTTTTAGGACTAGATATGGGCACTATAAGTTTACAGTCATGCCTTTTCGGTTGACCAATGCACCTGCAATCTTTATAAACTTGATGAATCGAGTTTTCCATGAGTAAGTTTGTAGTTATTTTTATTGATGATAATTTGGTATACTCTAATATTGAGGAAAAACATAAGTCCTTGGGGGCCGGGGATTATATGAGAAAGAGATATTCTGAGTTATTTAATGAGGTGAGTTACGAGGGCGTAACTCTTGTTCTTTAAGGGGGTAGAATGCGTATAATTTCGCGCTTTTTGCCCTATTTTATGCTATTTTATGGTGTTTTCATGTTTTTCGTAGCTATTTTATTGTTTAGGTATTTAGTGAATTACGTAAATAGGGATGGTGATAAGTCATTAGTGTCGATATTATGACACAATTGGAATTCCAGCAACATAATATTGATAACTTTGAAAGGATTTTATGCAAATGTCTTGCTATTTAAGAGGTTTTGTGCTAAGTTTCGGGACGAAACTTCTTTTAACAGGAGTAGATTGTAATCCCCCGTATTTTTAAATATTTTATAAATGAAATTTTATTTTATTTATAATATTTATTTGTATATTTCCGGAATTTAATTTCAAAAAATTCAAATTTTTTATTTTTGGGTCGAAAATTATTTTGGTACAATTATTATATGTAACTTCATTCTATAATTCATGTCCAAACAAACAAAGCCAAACTCACTTTACTTACTTAATTAGCCCATTAATTTTATGAGGCCCAATCTTACTACTTACCCTACACCACTCTCTCTCCTATATATACCCCGTGCATCCCAAAATTTTCCCCACACAAAAAGGTTAGTAATTTCCTTTCCCTTTTATTTTTTTCTCTTTCCTTTCTTTTATTTTTATTTTTTTTTCCTTTCTTTTTTCCCCTTATTCCTCCTTCACGTGAGAAATTTCTCACTTCCACTGCTGCCACCTAAGCCTGCCAGCCACCTGCCGTCCGCCGGACTCCGGCGCCGCCCCTAGGTCGCCGGCGAACCACCAGCAGCCCGGTCAACCACATGGATGCCTCCCTTACCTTATTTCTCCATAAATTTTGTTATACTATCTTGTTTATTAATCTAATTGTTTTGGGTTTTAGTTTTAATTGTTTGATATTGATTAAATTAGTATCAAATCTATATTTTTATGGTAAAAGATTATAAATTTCAGATTATAAATGTTATTATAATTTTGAGATTTTAAAATTTTAAAATCTTGGGTTCTAATTTATTTAAATTGGGATTTTAGGGTTCTAATAATCAATTAGTTTGGGGCTTTTTATTCCTATTTTATTTATAATGATTAATTAACCATAAAAACATGTTTTAAAGGAAGTTTTAAAGAGTTTTTAATCTAATTATATTGCTAGAAATTTGGTTAAGTATTAATTTATTGTTGTTGGTTGTTTTCTAGGAAGTGATTATTACCTAGGAGACTTTTAATAAATAATTAAAAGTGGCACAAAGGATTGTTTACACGAGGTACGTACATGTCTACTTCGTTGTAAGTAGTATTATGTTTAGGTACCAAAAGAAAAAAACTTAGTTTCATGTTTAGGGAACACTTGTATGGAAATTGTTTGGTTATACATTGATTTAATTCATGTGCTTATGTTTATGAGGCATGTTTGGGTGAATTGATTATGTTTGTATGGAATTATGGATGCAAGCATGTTGAATTATAGTGGATTAATTGTTTGTATGGAATGTTGATACAAACATATTGGATTGGTTTGTTAACCACATTTGGATTATTAAAGGATTGGAATTGAATGGTTTTAAGTGGAATGAATTTATTAATTATGCCACAAGGTTGTTATTTATTTTATTTATTACTCAATCATGACTTGTTTGTATGTTGAGTAAAGGTGGATTAAGCCAAAATAGCTAGTTGAGTTAACTATGTTAAACAATTTTGGATAATTTGGAAGTTTAATGGAATTAAAGGTCAACTTGTGATGTGATCACCATTGTACTAAATAAGATTAAAAGTGAATTGATGTGTCATTGTTATTTATGGTCTTCTGGAATGAGTCGGCTATTAATTAAAATTGTAATCACGTAAAGTGAAACATGGATGAGCAATAAAACTCTGGAAAGTGTGCACTTTTAGAGTATTGACAATTATGGGTTGGGGGTACACGGTGGTAGCCCGTGGCTTTCCGAGGCTTGTTTGATCAACATGTCCTCTTCTCTTTTGGTATTTACATTTTTATTTTATAATGAAAGTTAGATGGGATCCTAGACTAACTTTGTGAGAATGGAGGCGCACCCATTCTTGCATCGTACTAAACTTTTATTTTAAATGGTCATTTGAGACCAAAATGATTTGGTGGATTGGACAACCTCGTCTATTGCTTACTCCAAATTAAATTAATTAAATTAAATATAAAGAGTCGAGTGTTTAGAATTGGTTAGAAAGTATGTTGAGTCAATTGAATTGTTTAAGTGTGGAGTCTTGATTAATGAATTCGTGTTGTATATTTATTTATTTTGATTAATTGAGCATGCTAGGTTATGTGTGTTGTAGCTTGTATTTACTCAGCTTTGCTGATTGCGTGCTTTTGTGTGTTTTCTTTTGGTCATGGCCTTTGCCTTTCAATGACCGTGTGATGATCCAATTATTACACTTGTATTATTGGGGAGCAGAATTGTACAAGTTAGCTTAATGATGTGAACTTCGGGGATTTGACATACGCATTGTCAAGGGATTGGTGTGATTGAGAGTATTCATTCTTTGTGGTGAACTTATTTATGTTTTACTACTTTAATTATGTTTTGGGATTTTGATTATTGATTTGGTTTTAAATAAAGGCCTTTATGGTTCCAATTTGTAAGCTTTGACTTATTCGTTTTCTAAATTATATTATTTTAAGATTTAAGTTGGATTTCCGCTGCAATACTTTGATAAAGACTTAACGTTTTAACATGTGGCGGTAACATGCCAATGGTTCTCCTC
Source organism: Chenopodium quinoa (assembly GCF_001683475.1). NCBI lineage: Eukaryota > Viridiplantae > Streptophyta > Magnoliopsida > Caryophyllales > Amaranthaceae > Chenopodium > Chenopodium quinoa. The sequence continues at coordinate 839,998 of NW_018744504.1, read as the reverse complement.
TATTTTTATTTAAAGTAAGTGGTTTGGAAAAGGGAGAATTATTGGGGTGTTACACCTTTAGGGTTGCCCAATCATCTTCCGCATCTTGATGTGTGTATATATATATATATATATATATATATATATATATATATATATATATATATATATATATATATATATATATATATAATAGGAATTAAGAACCAATCTCAGCCATTGATCACACTCAATCTGATGGGTCATGTTTCACCCGCATTCATTAATGACATTTTCGTAATTATGCATTTTTTGCAACTTTTTTCCAGTTTTAAACTTTTAAGGCAATTTCATTTACTTTATGACCGATTTCATTTACTTTTACTAAATTTTCATTTACTTTTTAGAAATGAAATTGGGAATCAGTTTATAACATTCAAATATTACAAAAATGCCATTAATGACACGGGAAGCATGTGAGCCGCCGGATTAACATGATCTAAGGGTCTAGATTAGTTCCTAGTTCTTATTTTAACATTGGCTCTCATTATAACTTGGTTATATAACCTAGGTAGCCACTGTCAGATATTAATAATACACCTTCCCATTGTTCTTAATAAGCTTATTAATTGATTTTCGTAAGTTTTAGCAAAACAACAAACATCAAATCTACAGCTATATTAGGCACTCAATATCATATAAGCAGCACTGTCAAGTTCAGAAATTACTTTAATAATGATGGAAATTAAATTGTTTTAAGAGCTCATATTTTTAAACATATATTGTATATTATTGGCTAACTAAAGCCACAGACATTCTAGTTATAATTTCTCACTACTAAAATTTATTAAATTATTATTCTATTCCAAAAAATAAGCCTACAAAGTTGTTTAGCCTATACTCGCTTTGTAAACATATCATTATATTAAATCTTATTGGGAAAGAATTTTATTGTATTTTATGTATTAGATTTCATCAGTGCATCAGCCGGCCTTTGCTACATTAAGTGAATAAAGCATATTGAATTTAACTAACACTAATATTTCATTTGTTTTTTGCTTTTAAAATGGAATAAAATTTTCTTTCAAGCACCAAACAAATAACTAATAGTCGATGCCAACAAATTGAGTGGATCTTATGCCAGTATTTTGAGAAATTAATCTCACATAATTAGCAACGAACTAATGCAAATTAGTGTTAGGTAGAAAAATACCTGAAGTTCTATGACTTTTTTAGGGATTGATATGTACACTGATTTGATATACCCATAACAAAGTGTCCTGCATAGCAACACATTCTTGTAAAATTTAACTTCAATTTACATTGATATGACCAAGGAATACTTAATAATAATAATAATAATAATAATAATAATAATAATAATACTAATTTACTAATAATAATAATAATAATAATAATTGTTGTTGCAGCAAGTGCAACGTGCTATGCCACAAGATTTATTTCCTCTGAGCTGCTGGGTTGAGAGAGGGGTGGAGGCTTCCCGTCAATGCTACCTCGGGAGAGCTGACCTCTATTGAACGTATAGGTGGAACCTTAGCACTTCCTCCAAGCAAAGGTGAGTCTTAGCACTTGTCCAAAGTTCTTAGCACAAATTGAGTCCTTAGCACCTTGATCACGCTACACCTCTTTAGCACATGCACAAAGGAGAATAATCCTATTCGGATTATCTCCCCTCCGATGCTTAAGTAAGTACGGGATTTAAGGGATAAAAGTGATATGAGAATTAGAGAGAGAAAGTAGAGAGATAAGTTCTCAATTGGTTGGTTGTTGAGAGAAATTGAATGTGTGTAATAAATGAGCTCCTCGGGGTATTTATAGGCATTTTACCTTGACCCTGGGGAGCTTGGATGTGTGACACTTGTCACAAATCCACACCGTTGATTATCTATTACTACCGCTTTGGTATACGGACATCTGATTCTCGATCTGTTTCTGATCTGGTTGACTTTTGTTTGTAGCTTTTTGCCACGTAAGATCGCTTGATCTAATATTGAGTAGACACGTGGCCAGTGCATTCCACTTGGCACATCATTTGCCCCACAATGACTCCCAAAGCCATTGGCCTTGAAGGGTGTTTGACCATGACATCTCAAAATAACTTCTTCGTAGTTCAATGAAACGTACGTGGGTGTAGTACTTTCATAAGGTTTTTTTTTTTTTTTTTTTTTTTTTTTTTTTGGTTGAACTAGGTCGAAGGACCCATTCTTGTCGAAGGACCCATTCTGGTCGAAGAACCCAACCCTTTTTCCCTTTCTTTTTTCCTTTCGCTGGCTCGCTGGCTATTGGGCCTAATTTCGCAGCCCAATTTCTCTTTTCCCCCCTTTTTCTTTCTGATGCTCAAATTCGAAATTCGAATTGAGGAAGCCCAGGGGTCAGACTCCCTCTATAAATAGGGCCTGATGGAGAGAGAGAGAAAGTTTATGCTCTGACTTCTCTCTAAAAATTCTTACCGCCTTCGCACTTCTCTCTCTTCTTCGCACCTTTACAAAGTTCGAAGACTGCCCGAGTTCGCACTTTTACCAATCCGGCTTCGCACCATCGCACTTTCAGGCTTCACCAATTTCGTAGTTCATCACACAATCCAGGTACTGATCGCACTTTTCTTTCTTTGTACCTTATTCTTTATTCTTTTTTATCAAAGTAATAAACATGAGCGATGCGAGTTCCACGAACTCTTCGCCTATTAAGTATAGAGTTGGGGGCTTCGAAGGGCGCAGGCCAACTTCGCCTGGTTCGATTGCGACCGAGTGCTCTTCGACCCTTTGTATAGTGTCTTCGCATTTAATAAGTCGTCGAACCATCCCTGACACTCTGCTTGTGCAGGATATAAGCATGCCTCGCAGAAAGAACGTCGCAAAGAAAGACCCTAAAGACCAAGTCCAGGAAGACTCAAAGGGGAATGAGATTCTTAGTACTTCGGGGCGCGACGTGAAAGATGTCGAGGATGAGAGGTTCGACAAGGAAACCAACACGGAGGTTGATGAGATAACTCCCGCACCTTTCACCGAAGAAGTTAGGGACAGGGGCGTGGAGGCCAACAACGAAGAATCAAGCGAGGATGAGGAGAAAGACATGCCAACTCCTTAATCTATTCCAGTGCGAAATAACTGGATCATCGCACTTAGGAAGCATAAAGCCATATAAGCTCCACATATTGGCTTCGTCGAACCTAACGTAAAGGAGAAATTCATTATCCCTGCGGAGGAATCAAACATTACCCAGACTCCTGAGGACACCTTTGCTGTGTATAAGGATGTTGTGGATTTGGGCCTCGGCTTCCCCCTTAAGACCTTTGTCATCAATTTGATGAAAGCCTATGGCATAGGCATCGCACAACTGACACCAACCTCCTGATGTCACATACTGGGTTACATGGCCACCTATAGTGCGAAGGGGTGGACTATGTCGACTAGAGCCTTCCTTCGCATGCACCACTTGGTAAAAAATAACAGGTGCAAGTGGGGATGGTTCCAACTTTCGAACAAAGAGCGCTACATGACTGCAGTCGACAAGCCCAATAAACTCAAAAATAGAAGTTTGATTTCTTCCTGGTACACACGAACGATACTGGCACTGCGAAGATTCTGTCGGAGTGGAGAAGGTATGCGAACACCTTCAAATCAGATGAGTTCCGAAGGTTGACTCCAAATGACGAGGAGAAACTTGCATATTTTGGGACTCAGGGGTTCCTCTCTAAGACTGGGAATCGCAAAGTGACCATTCCCCAACACTGGATTCCCTTCGCAGAATTCTTCTATGACAGAAACTTTTTAGTTGCCTTCGGCTTATTTGGTGGTTGCAAGGTTGAAAAAGAACAGAGAGGTAGCTTCGCCATTCCTCACTTCAAATTTTATTTTTGTTTAGTTTTTTAACCAAGTGCTTTGCTTCGCAGATAAAGTTCGCGCCAACCTTCTAGCTTTCAAGAAAGGAACAATGGACCGATCAGATTATTAGACTCTCGCATTGGATCTTCGCTTGAAGTCTCTTGCGGATAAGAATGTAATGTATTGGGTAAGTATCTCCCATCGCATTTTTATGCTTCGCATATTTCTCTTTATATTGTGTTTACAATACATTAGCATTCGCAAAGGATGAGGTGCGACGTCATTGATTTGTGTTTACAATGCATTTCGGTCGCATTCCTTTTTCCTGCAATGCATCTTCTTGGGCTGATTTTTTCACCAAATACTTTTCCTCGCATGATTTTTGATTCTCATATTTCATTGTGCGATCAAATTGTGTTGTAAGCACAAATCAGTGACGCCGCGCTTCGTATGAGCGTTTGCTCAAATAAGAAGTGCGATCTCCGTGATTGTGGTATAGGTTTATGGCATCTCACATTTTGTTCTTTGCCTTTTTGTTTTGCGGTGATGCTTACTTTGTCGTTTTTGTTTTTCTCTCTTCGCAGAACTTGTAGAAGCCTTCCGATATCTTAAAGGTGAAAGACCCTCTAGCTGGAAAGAAGGGAAAGTTCTCAAAGAGCTCCTCGAAGGTCGAGGAGAAGAAAAAACCATCAAAATCATCTTGTCGAGGGGAAGAAGGACCAGAAGAGCTCCTCGCATGTCGAGGAGAAAAAAAACAAATCGCAGCCACTAGTTCTTGGCGTTGTAATAAGGGAGCCATCTGCTGCGGATGGCAACAAAAAGAATTACGTAGATGCTTCACCATCTGCGAAGAATAAGGGCCCTCTCATAGTAGAGGAGAGAAAGAAGAAGAAAAGCCACCACTTCAAGCCTCCTCCAAAGGCAGAAAAATGCAAGGGCGGTGCCTCGCACTCTGGTCAAGCTATTAACCATCGTACCTCAGAGAAATATTCTTCTGGGAAACCTGCAGGGGAGAAGCGACAACACACCCCCTCGCACTCACAACCATATGCAAAAAGGCATCAAACCTCAGGTACACCATCTTCTTGGGCTCGCAGTTCTATACTTGGACCAAATGCTCATCCCACAGAGGTTCGTATTTTGAACACATTTGGGTTATACCCTGAACTGTTCAGGAGGTGAACACCTAGTGGGTTGTAGTCCTCCAAATACATTATGAGAGGAGGTCTAAGAGTTCGCAGGAGACTCCACTTAAGTCCCCTCGCAACCTAGATCTTGAGGGTTGGTCTGACTCAGATACAATTCCATATGTGTCAGGTGTCGAAGGAGAAGATGAGGTCTTCATGGAGCATCAGACCTTCAAAGGTCAAGATGCAACTACTAGTGGGTTTGTAGCTGGCAAATTCTTCGAACCGGAGATGACTGCCGAGGAGCTGGAGGCTGAGCTTCGCAGGAAAGAGGAGGAAGTCAATGCCTTCTTTCCTAAATTTTCCTTTGTCAAGAGCCTCAACAAGATTGACTTCGTCAACTTGAATTTGGATGATGAGACTGTTGATCCCCCTCTCGTCGCACCTCCCTTCGAAAGACCAGAGAGACCTGCTCCAATCACGAAGCCAGATAGGAACTTCGTCAAAAGTCTGGAGAGGTTTGTCGCAAAAAATCATCCTACCATCTTCGCGGATCTTAAGGCCAGCGACGCTGACGATGGAAAATGGATTGAAAAGGATAGCGGTCCAAATCTTTTGGATTGATGACTCTCTAGCATATTTCTCTAAAAAAGCCACTCAATCTCATAAGAGGTAAAGCAACATGCTTTGGTAAAGTTTTTCTAATAGATGACGGAAGCAAGTGTTGCATTATTATATGAGCATCATGACTCTTGTACCCCGATATTTTCCCCTCCTTCACTTGCACACACCTTGCAATATTTGATGCACAACCTTGGGGCAGCTTTGCCTTCTTCAAAACACTACAAAATATGCTTTTCTCTTCCTTCGTCATTGAGAATGATGCTTTGGGCAGCAAAACATACCGCCCGTCACCTGCATCTATAGGGTGTAGTTGTCCCCTTATACCCATTTCTTGCAGATCTAATCGAGCCTTATGATGATCTTTTAATTTTCCAGGTATGTCTAACAAAGTTTCTAGCACATTATCACATACGTTTTTTTCAATGTGCATGACATCCAAATGATGACGACACCCACAATCTTTCCAATAAGGCAAAGTGTGGAAGACGGAGGACTTTCTCCATGGACAATCTACATATTTCTTCTTTGGTTGTAACTTTCTAAACTTGTTTTCCCAATTTTCCAACAAGCTTAAAATTTGATCCCCTGTTAAAGGATCTGGAGATGTCCTCTCTTCCTTTTCCCTATTAAAATACTCCATATCATACCACCAAGGATGATTTTCATCTAACCATCGACGATGAGCCCAATAGCAGGATTTGTTACTATTATTTAAGTGAAGATGATCAGTCTCGTAGTGATAATAGGGGCATGCAAACTTCCCTTTGGTGCTCTAACCAGATAGCATAGCATAACCTAGAAAGTCGTTGGTCGTTGATTGTAAAGCTTCACGCATCTTAAATGTTTGACGCTTCTGCGCATCATATGTGTCCAACCCATACTCCCACAAATCTTTAAGTTCTTGAACCAATGGTTGAAGTAGACATCAATGTCATTTCTAGGAGAGGTGGGCCCAGGAATAAGGAGAGATAACATTAAGAATTCTGGTTTCATACACAACCATGGTGGTAAGTTGTAATTAATTATAACAACAGGCCATGTACTATGTTGTGTGCTCATAGTTCAAAATTGATTAAATCCGTCACTTGCAAGCCCCAAACAAACATTACGTGTTTCATTAGCAAAATTTGGGTACTTTTGGTCAAATTCTTTCCACGCCTCACCGTCAGCAGGATGCCTCAATAACTCATCTTTCTTTCTTTCTTCATCATGCCACCTCATTAGCCTTGCTATTTCTGAACACATGTACAACCTTTGAAGCCTTGGTTTGAGAGGAAAATGCCAAAGAACTTTTGCGGGGATTTGATGCACTTTCTTAGATGGTTGATTAGTAATATCTTCTTAGTTTTTAGTTTGTGTTTCTTTCCACCTTGGAGCATGACAAACATGACAAGACGTGGCAGCTTCGCGCTCCTTCCAATATAGCATACAATCATTACGACATGCATCAATCTTGTCATAATGAAGACCTAGATCTTTTATCAATTTCCTTGCCTCATTAAAAAAGTTAGGCAAATTGGATGCATCCGGTAACACTTCTCAAAAAAGTTCCAAAAAATCTAAAATTGCTATATTAGTTAACCCATGAGTACACTTCAAAAGGTAAAAACGAATAAAGAATGATAGCTTTGAAAACTTTTTGCACCCAGGATATAGCTCTTGTTTTCCATCTTCAACTAACTTATAAAACTTCTTAGCCTCATCATTTGGCTCATCTCCAACCCCTTCACACCTTTCTGCCACATCTCTATGAACATCATATATCAGATGTTTAATATCATCATGCATGTCTTCAACATCCCTTTCATTATTTGATGTTGATGACAAGCCCTTTTCATAACTATGCCATCCTTCAGTGCCAGGCTCGATCCTGTTTGCAATCAAATGATTGAAAATTGTCTCTCTATGATGCCAAAAGTGATGATAGCACACCTTACACGGGCAAGAAATTTGATCTCCAATTGCTTGTGTTGGAAACGCTTTATCTAAATAATCCTCTACACCTTTCTCATACTCGTGACTAGATTGTAAGAAGTTGGTCCAACTACTCATTTTGTCTCCTTTATAAAAATTTATACATAATTAAATTTAAAGATTTAAAATATTGGCATATAATTTAACATGTTCAAAAGGAATGACATTATCCGTAGAAACAAACGCACATATATTCAACCTCATATAATAATAATAGAAATGAAACAAGTAAAAAAAATAAAAAATTATGTTCAATCCATTTGGTTTAACTTATTATGACTTGTTTAGACAAATTCAATTTAAATAAGTTAAATTTAAACAAAGTCAGTTACTGCTGTTTCACACTTTAATTTACTTTGATCCCTATATAAAAGCACTGACCATTAGCAAACCTCCAAACACAAAGACACAATCCTATAGGATATTTAATTTACAAATGTTAATACCTTATTCTAAGACCCCCATCCCCTAGACTCCAAAACTTTTTGGGTGAAAAATTCTCCCTGTTCATTAAGTGAAAACCTTTTCTGTTAACATATTTAACTAATAACAAGTGAAGCCAAACAAATTGACCATAAAATTAGAGTCTAGAGGACAATAGAAAAATGAAAGTGAAAAACCACAAGTGAAAAGCTTGCAAATGAGGGAAATAGCCCAGACACTTTACAACTAATTTCTCTAATGCAATGCAAAACCTGCCAAATTTACTTCAAGATTTGTGAAAGATCAAAGTCTCATCTACAAAAAGCATATAGAATGCTAAAATCTAACAGCTAAGAACAATAAATCAGAGCCTTAATTCTAAAAGGATGTGGTCAGATACATAAACTATGATGTCCTGAAACTTATCAAATTTTAGATTATCTGACAGTGCATTTCACATTGTAACATGGTGTAAAAATTGAAGAAGTTAGTAACTTTTTTTAATTCAAACCAGCTAAGGGTACATATTGTATCATTGAAACTATGTTCTAATCCTCGTTATCTTATTGGATACTTAAGCAAATCATCAAAAAATAATTTAAACAAATCATCTTAATTGAAGATTAATTGTTAGAGGAAAAAATAAAAGGATTATCCAAGCCTCTAAAATTGCAATGGAATTCACGAATACCTCAATAAGTAGAACCCAAACACAGAATAACACTCAAATAATCATATCTTCAGAATTCATTATATCAGTTCAAAGTGTCTTCAATCAAATACACTATTTAACAAGCTCTGCACAATTTGCATGTAATCTCTCTGAACCTATGTTAATGAATAAATGATTAATTCCTACAATTATACTAATACAGATTAAACGCTTAATTGATTCCTACCCGATTAAATTATTTCAGAGTTCAATTTTTTTTTAAAAAATACACGCTTGATTTCTTAGATTCTTGAAATTAATGAGTAAGCATTTTATAGATTCTTGAAATATGATGAATAAATAAACAAAAAAAAATTAAAAACCACTCTCGTAAATCAGATAATACCTTAAATTGGAGCACGATTTTGATGATACCCACAGCTTCAAGGGAACGAATGATTTCCCTGATGAAATTGCGCTACATGATCAAGGATTCAATTGATTTTTCTGATGAAATTGCGCTAATAAACAAACTAGGTTAGAGAATTTCGTTCCTCCTGTGAAGAGGATGAAATACAGCTTTTGATTTTGTTTGACGGTTTCAGAATCAATTTTGCCCCAAATTTTTTTTTTTAATTTCCTTTGGCGCTAATAGTATTAGCCTAGCTTTTTTTTTTTTTATTTGGAAAGATAGTATTAACCTAGCTAGATGAATGAAATTGTTTCCCTTAAAAAAAAAAAAAAAAAAAAAAAAAAAAAAAAAAAAAAAACATGAATGAAATTGTTAAACTTACGTTTCAAAAAAAAATTGTTAAACTTAAGAATTAACACTACCTTTTTTTAATTGAAATTTTAATCTAAATTATTTTTTTCCCAAAAACACAAGGTAACACCTGTTAATGTTCACAAACTTTAAAAAAAACAATCGGGTGTACAATAATTATTGTACATCCACTATAAAGATAGATTAAATTGATCAAAAGTTACCCCTGAAATAAATAAAAGTTACCCTAATATGCATAAAAGTAATCCAATACAAATAAAAATTATTAGTAAGGAATCACATTTTAAATGACTAAAAATCAATTATTAGTGATTGAATGTAATTAAATTACCATTATAAAACTTTTCTTATTGTCTATTTATATAAAAAGTGTATTATGTTTAAAGTTACCCAAAAAAACGCAAAAAGTTACCCTAAAATTAGTTAAAAGTTACCCTTATATTGCTCGATGTACAGTAATATTAGTGTAAACCGGGTGTATACAAAAGTTTTTTGTTAATGTTACCAAAAAATGTTACTTAGTATGAAAGTGTTACTTTATAATGTTACTTATGTTAAAAGTGTTACATTGAGTGTTACATCTTAAAAAAGTGTTACCAAAGTGTTACTTATAAATCTAGTAATCTTCTCTATCAAAAAGTGTTACCAAGACGTGATACATAAAGTCAATTATGTACTAGTGACTTCCTCACAAGATCTGGAGAACGCAACCTCCCGTCTCTACACAACCTAATCCAACCGTGTAGCAAGTTCCCATACATATCATAGAAGACAATGACATTGTCAAGCAATTCAAAAAGACCAAGGTCGAGATGAATGTATGGAAACTTCTAGCTACGTCTCAGGAACATAGGTTTGTGGTAATGAATGCCTTGGATAAGATAGGGATAGATTCCGACACCACTCCTGAGGGGTTGGCTAACTTCCTTACGAGTGATCTCCCTAGTCCTATCAACTTCATCACTTTTTCTAATAAAGATTTACCTCCAGATGGTGACAAGCATTACAAGGCATTAAACCTCACAATAGTCCGCAAGAGAATGAACGCCCCAATGACTCTTGTAGACAATGGATCGGCAATTAATGTTTTTCCACTCAGAACTGCGAGGATGTTAGGCATAAGGGATGAAGACTTAACCCCGTCAACACAAGGAATAAGATCTTATGACAATACTCGTTGCCAAGCCCTTAGTAAAATTACTATGAATGTAACGGCGGAAGCAATAGAATATGCCACTACCTTCCAAGTGGTAGATATTAAAGTTTCATTCAATTTATTGTTGGGATGCCCTTGGCTTCATGACCTCAAGGTCGTCCCTTCATCTCTTCACCAACAGGTAAAAGCCATAGTCGGAGGAATTCCCATCACAATCAATGCTTCACCCATGAGGATCAAAACTGTTGAAAATCCGATCATTAATGTGGAGCACGACGAAGATGATGAAGACTTGTGGGGCTTTAATGAAGAGGTCACCTTAATCGAGGAGGATGAAAGGACCCCTCTCTGTCACAACCCCCACTCCAATATGACAGTAAATGCTATTTTCAAGAGATAAGGGCACTTTCCTGGAATGACTCTAAGAAAGAAAAAGGAAATAGCAAGACAACTAGAATTACCTGGCCTCCCTAAGTTAGATACTTTCAGACTTGGTTTCAAACCGACTCGGGAAGATATTAAGCGAGCCCAGGCGAGGTCTAAGGTGCGTAGGAATGTTCGCACCTAAAAGAAAGCAATCCTAATGGATCAGTATCCTCTTACTCTCAATGGACAGTTTATAAGAAAAGGAGGAAACTATCCATGCTATGAATTTCCCGAACCTTTTGTTGTAAATGGCGTAAGGAAACCGGGGTTCGAAATCTTTCTGGATTGCTACTTTCTAGATGAAATTCTAACTCCTATTCACAAGGAGAAAGCACCCCCATGCTTTGACTTTATTGTCATGGGATTACTATTTAGGCGAGATAAAGATGAGCCGAGATACATAGAGGATAACTCCTCGCTCATCCAAACAGTCTTACAAAGTGAGAACTTTGACCCTTCAAAGCTCATCACTCCAGCAGAAGGATTAGTAAAAGGATGGCGCAAGACGGTCAAGGTGACTACTCCAAGTAGAAGGAAAATCTCCATAACAACAGGGCAAGGACCGATGTTCGAAGAGTCGTCTGAGTCAGAGTCAGAGTCATAGTCTTTTCCTGTAGAGTCATCCAAGTCTTTAGTCGTAGCACCCCCTGTTTCTTCTATTTCTACTCCTAGGACAATTAGTAATCAAGTCCCTGAGGACATTTCCCTTTTCGGTGTAATGATTTCAAAGTTCAATAATATGTCTTCTTCTACTTACTCCTCGTGTTTTTCATTAACCCAAGATGACGAGCATTGCTTAACTAACAATGAAAATGACAAATAAATTATTAAAGCAACGGAAACACATGAAAAGAAAACAACGATAATTGAGGATACTGAGACAGTTGATATCTCAAATGATTCAACAATTAAAAGAGAAGTTAAAATCGGATTAACACTTGATGAACAAGAAAGAACCGATTTAATTAATTTATTTAAAGATTTTATTGATGTATTTGCTTGGTCATATGAAGATATGCCAGGCATTAATAGAGAAATAGCTCAACACACTATACCACTGATTCTAGGAATGAAACCTGTAAAACAGAAGATGCGTCGAATGAAACCCGACGTAGCTCTTAAAATAAAATAAGAAGTTCAAATACAAATAACTGTAGGTTTTATCAAGGTATCCAAATACCCCGAATGGGTAGCCAATGTGGTCCCAGTTCCAAAGAAGGATGGAAGGGTAAGAATGTGTGTCGACCATCGAGATTTAAATAAGGCAAGTCCAAAGGACGACTTCCCTTTACCAGACATCAATATTTGGTAGATAATACAACAAATCATGCACTTCTCTCATTTATGGATGGATACGCGGGATACAATTAAATTCTCATGGAAGAAGAAGACATGGAGAAAACAACATTAATAACACCATGGGGTACTTACTGTTACATGGTAATGCCATTCGGGTTGAAAAACGCGGGTGCTACTTGCCAACGAGCAGCGACTGCCCTACTCCATGACATGATGCACAAGGAGATTGAAGAATATGTGGACGACATTATTGTGAAATTAAAAGATCGCCCAGGACATCAAGTAGCCTTAAGAAAATTCTTCGAAAGGCTAAGAAAATACAACATGAGGTTGAATCCATCAAAGTGTGCTTTTGGATTCACCTCAGGCAAGCTCTTGGGGTATGTCATAAGCTCTAGAGGAATAGAGATAGACCCAACCAAGATCAAGGCGATCATGTCAATGCTACCGCCCAAAACCGAGAAACAAATTCGAGGGTTTATTGGCCGGTTGCAATATATAAGTAGGTTCATATAAAAATTAACAGAGATATGCGAACCAATATTCAACAAACTCAAAATGAATGTGCCAGTAATATGGGACGATGAGTGTCAAAAAGCCTTTGAGAAGATCAAAGCCTATCTCACAAATCCTCCTATATCAGCACCAGTACTTCCAGGGATCCCTCTTAGGTTGTACTTAGTAGTCACCAAGAAGACAATGGGGGCTATGCTTGCGCAAGAAGTAGAAGGTAAAGAAAATGCAATCTACTATTGAACACAAAAAGATGCTCGAGTATGAAGTACCCTACACACCGCTTGAGAAATTGTGCCTCACATTAGTGTGGGCCACAACCAAGCTAAGACATTACATGCTCGTGCTTACAGTCTTTGTAGTTTACCGAATGGATCCACTTAAGTATCTATTCGAAAAGTCTACACTTAATGGGCGCATATCAAGGTGGATAGTCAATTTAGCCCAGTTCGATGTAAGATTCATGCCTTAAAAGGCAATCAAAGGATCTGTGGTCTCAGATTTCCTAGCGGATTTCCCAATAGAAGATTTGACGCCGATACATGACAATGAATCTCCAGACGAAGACTTGATGGTCACAGAATATGATACTTGGACTTTACACTTCGATGGAGCCTCAAACCAAAAGGGATGTGGCGTTGGAGTATTATTAGTATCACCAAAAGAAGAGCACGTTCCAATCTCCATCAAACTAGATTTTGACGTTACCAACAACGCTGCTGAATACGAAGCATGCGTGGTAGGCCTTGAAAAAGCTTTAGTATTGGGAGTAAAGAAATTAAGAATATTCGGAGACTCTTCATTGATCATCAATCAGTTTTCTAAAAGATGGAAAGTAAGGAGTGAAAGTCTAGCCCCTTACCAAACTTATCTGGAAACTCTAACCAATCAGTTAGAAAAGGTAGAATACACTTATCTACCTAGAGAGGAAAACCAATTTGCTGATGTCTTGACAAGACTAGCCTCAATGGTTAGGATTCCTACAAAAATTGAGCAAATGCCTCTAAGTATAGAGAAAAGGCACAAACCGACTTATATTCAAGCCATATAAGATGATGAAGTGATCTAAGATGAAGAAGAAGAAGAAGAAGAAGAAGAAGAAGAAGAAGAATAAGAAGAAGAAGAAGAAGAAGAAGAACCGTGGTATACAGACATACTTAATTACGTCACCAAAGGAGAATATCCTCCTCATGCTGACAAAAGAGCAAAACGAGCATTAAGACTCTTAGCTTCCCAATATGTACTCAAAGACAACGAGTTACATTAAAGGGTACCTAAGGGCCGAGATCTTTTATTTGTAGGAAAAAAGGATGCCCAAAGAGCTATGAGGATAGTCCACGAAGGCATTTGTGGAACCCATGTTAATGGCAAAATGCTAGTCCAAAAGAGAATGCTAGAAGGATACTATTGGACTACCATGAATAGGGATTATCATCAATATGTAAAAATATTCCTTAAATGCCAAATATATGCCAATTTACAACATGTTCCTCCATCTCTACTTTATACCTACACTTCACCATGGTCATTCTCTACATGGGGAATTGATATTATTGGTAAAATTACCCCTCCGGGAACAGGAGGTCATGAATACATACTAGTAGCAATTGATTACTTCACAAAGTGGGTTGAAGCAGAATCATATGCTAAACTCAATGCAGAACATGTAGCACTCTTTATCGAAAGAAATATCATTTGTCGATACAGAGTCCCACATAAGATGATAAGTGACAATGGAACTCACTTTCAAGCTGAGTGTGAAGAATTGTTACAAAAATATGGCATTCAAAACCATCATTCTTCCCTTTATAGACCTCAAGCAAATGGAGCAGTTGAGGCAGCTAATAAAAATCTAAAGACTATTATCAAGAAAATGACAGAAAATTACAAGGATTGGCCTAACAAACTCCATTTCGCACTTTGGGGTTATCGCACGTCAATTCGCACATCAACAAGAAATACGCCATTCTCCTTGGTTTATGGAATAGATGTCATACAACCTGTAGAGCTAGAGATACCATCCCTACGCATTGCACTAGAAAGTAAACTCATTGAAGTCAAATGGACTAAAGCAAGATATGAAGAGCTAATTCTACTTGATGAAAAGCGACTATAAGCTCTACATCATACCCAATGCTCTCAAACCCGTATGGCTAGGCATTTTAATAAGAAGGTCAAGACAAGAAACATCAAAGTAGGAGACTTGGTGTTAAAGCATTAAGGAAAAAGTTTTGGATCCAAGAGGCTAATTTAGGCCTAATTGGTCCGGACCCTATATTGTCAAAACAATCCGATTAGGAGGTGCAGTAAAACTAACTGACCTGGATGGAAATGAGTTCTCGAACATGACAAACCTTGACCAACTTAAAAAGTACTACCCATAATTACTTGAGTAGGATACTCAAGAGAGCTACATTATTGATGGAATTTAAAGGAAAGCTTAATAAAACAAATTAACTTTAAATTTAAAACTAAGTCTAATAAATTGGAAGTTAAGCAATGCTTCAATCTTTCTTATCTTTCTTTTCTCTTTTCCAATTTTTATCTGAATCCTCTTCATCATCCATGACTTTAGCTAGTAGGCATCCTTTAGAGGACCTACATTCAATTTTAGAGTAAATGGTTTCTCCCTTAGCTAGGACTCCATGTTTCTTCTCTACCCAAACCTTCTTTTCTGAAGTGTCAGCTTTTCTTTTCCCTTTATCCTTTGTAGAGTGTTTCTTCTTAGGCATCACAAGTGTTTTGAAATCAATCTTTTCACCTAAGCGTTCCTTAACAAGAATCACTTTGTCACCTAGACGATTCTTCATAGTGGTTTTACTCTGATTTTTCTTCATGTCCTTTGAAGGCTTCTTAAGAAGCCATCTCTTTACATCATTGGGCAAGGAAGGAGGAGCCTTTTGGGTAATCACTTCCCATAAAGGTCTAGCGCTCCAATATGCGTCAAATTTCTCTACTTCTTGTGAAACAGGGAATTCATAGGGACGACGAAGATCCCCAGAAGGAATTGTTTGAAGTAGGCCGTACTGTCTTTTTACCCTACAAGGATAATAAAAAGTCATCTTGGTTAAGCTTGGAAGGCGGCAGAAAGGTTTGTTGTTGACACCAACCATCTTCTCTATTTTCCACCAAGGGATGACCCACTTGATAGGAAAGTTGCAAGAGACAAAGACTTTATTCCACTCATGGCGCCCCATCATTGAGAAGCATTTCTTTCGCCTCACAAAGCAATTTGGAGTATATTTTTTAATATTGTCAGGAGGACTAATTAATTCTAGTCTCTCCATTAGCCATATCTACAAAAAATTCAATGGAAATAAATTAATATTACTATACAAAAATATGTTTTTGATTTCTGTAATTAAAAATATTATTTTTCTACCTGTAATAAAATTAGAGAGCCCCGAAAATGTGCTTTTGGATTTCTCTTCAATTCATCAAGACTAAGCATAGTCTCTCCAATAATTAATGGTATTGGATTTCTTCCAGATACAATTTTCTCCAAAACAGTTAATAAAATTGCTTGACCCTCATTAGTTCTCCCTCTAGTGAGAAGATATTGGTTAAGTATGTAAAAGAGAAAAGCCCTTCTTCTATAAACATGAAAAGATTCAGAATAAGGTCTATCAATGTAATGGCATGCAAATTCTTTTCAATTAACTACACTACCATCTACAATATTTGTTAGATCTCTGTCTCTTAAATTAAAGAAGCGCTCAAAATCTTTATAATAATATTCATTTATTCTATGGATTACCGCAAGATCTAATGAAGAGAAGCCTAAGATGGCACCAAATTCTTCCGGCCGAGGGATAATTTCATCACACCCTAGTCTAAAACAATGAGTATCTGTGTCCCAATATTCTAAGGAGGTATGAATAAAATCTATGTCAAGATCTATCCCCTTAACACCATAAATACCTCCCATGTGGAAAAATGCAAATTCTTTTTTCTCTTTAGCAGTTAAAGACCGACACCATTCGCGAGTGAAATTGCTAAAAATCTTAGTAGCTAAAGACATGATTATTTGTGAGAAACTAAGATTATGATTAATCTGTTGAAATTATACAGAAATTCAACAGGTTAGGGGGCTATTTATGTAGAAAATCGGCGCAGTTTTACTCCGGAAAGGACTCATAATCAGCGCACTGCAGCGCCAAACGAAAACCCTGTCGCCTGGCGACACCAGGAGCGTTAGGCGACAGCGCAAAACGCGTGGTGACACGTGGCGCTGCAGCGTTTCCACAACGTGTTATGCAAACCGCGTTTTTCTGGCTAAGATTTAAATTCATACAATGACTTTACGATTTTACTCCTTTCTACAAAAACCCATACATATTAATTTATTTTCCTTCTATTTTTCTTTTTTGGATATATTCAA
The DNA here is from genome assembly GCF_001683475.1 of Chenopodium quinoa. Lineage (NCBI taxonomy): Eukaryota > Viridiplantae > Streptophyta > Magnoliopsida > Caryophyllales > Amaranthaceae > Chenopodium > Chenopodium quinoa. Next base: position 822,836 of record NW_018744504.1, on the reverse strand, counting down.
ACTTAATTAAATTTAGGTTTGTTTCAAGTCCAATTTATTTTTCATTTTTTCTTTTTGGGGGATGAAGTCGGATACCCTCCATTAGGAATAAAAATGATGGAAATTTTTGCGCAAAATTAATGATATTTTATCACTATTTTTTGCACACACATATGCACATAAAAATGAAAAATAAATACAAAATAATACAGTCATAATAAATAATAGTCTGTATATGCAAATATGTCTAACAAATGAGTTAATCCGGCAAAGTCCTATAAAAGTCAAAATAAATAAACAACACATGTACAACTACAGTGCTGGAGGACACAGATGATGAGGAATGTTCATCATATCAAAGAACTGCATAGAACGAGGAGTATTCTCCCTACCAGCTCCAGTCTCTCCAGGAGGAGGGAACCTCAACTCAAGACCCGTCCACCCAAGGTCGTCCTGGTGATGAATCAGCAGAGGCTGAGGCTGCGGAGGCTGCTGCGACAATGAGCCAACCTCGTACGTCCTACCACCTCTCGGAGCTGAAGTCGCCTATCCCTGGCCTATCGGCCCAGCATGCACACTCTTAGATGAAGAGCCCGAGCCCTCCACCGCCTCGGTCAGGGCAGCGTCAGATAGACCACCCCGACCATCGGAAGTAGTGCTGCGACGCCTCGAGCTAGACCTAGCCGGCTCTCCCGAACCTCAGGTCTCGTCCGAGTACGGGAAGGAATAGGTTGTCCCTGCAAGAAGAAACCAAGTCAGAAGCAATAAAAGTAGAAATATAAACAATGTAGAAATAAAGAGAAAAAGCTACCTCCTGAACAGCATCGTCGCAACGACAGGAAGCTAGTTCCTCATCCGCATGAGCTGGCTCCGAAAGGCGTCTATGCACCTCGCCATTGCCGTAACCACCTCGCGTGAGAACCGTCAAAGAAATAAAATCAGGAACAATGCAAGACAAATATGAACAAATAGCAAATAAATAACTCACCCGATTCTAGTGGAGGGATAGATCGCTCAACAAAGCGTTGATCCTCGGGAGCCGAAGGAATTATCTCCTCGATAGGCCGTATCTCCCTTGATAGTGGATGGACATACGAGGGGGCACAAACTCAGTAGGCTCGGTCTGGAAAAATGCAAATGAACGTGAATAAAATATTACTTGGGGGCTACTTAGCGAAAGGTAAAAGATAAAAATCATATCGCCGCCTCCGCAGACAGAATAGGGGCTGGAGCTAACAACGGCAATAACTCCTCCTCTCAGCACCGCCCTAGGATAGCATTAGATCGCCAAGGGGTCTCTCCGAAATGCTGAGCAGCCTCACGTCATTAAACATGTGACGTGGTGGAAGAGCAGGGACGACAAGAATCTCTGAGGAGTGCTGAATAGCAACTCTCTCTCCTAGGTACACCGCCACCCCATATGTCCCTAGGAAGTAGCGACGCTGAGCAGTGTACTGCGCAGCCAGTCTAGGGATAACCAAACCGCCCCATGGCCGGTATAGCACCTTAAGCTTCTGGAAAGAATGCCTATAAGATAAAGCTCTACCAAAAGCAATACAAAGATGATAATTATGCAAAAGATCATACCGAGAGGATCAGCTATCAAACACGGGCAGTATTCGCCTGCTTGTTGTAGCGGCCTCCCCAACAGGCGCCAACAGGAAACTCACGTGGAGATGGCCTTGCCGGCACAAGTGAAGGAAAGTACTCGTAGAACCAAATCTAAAAAATATAAAAGATATCAACAACTGCGAACAAAAGCTTAGAGTTAACTTTGTAAGAGATAAAGTATACCTCTACGACTCTCCAAAAGCCGGAAAGAGCGATGTCTCCCATATAAGACCAGTGTCGACAGGAGTTTCGCAATGCGCGCAGAAAGTCAGCATTGGCCAAGTTGGCCCAGTCTTAAGTCCTGATCAGCTTAAGATCGCGGACAGCAGGAAAGTAGTAGAGTAGTACCCCACTACCCTTGTTAGGGGAAAACGTGCCCTGACAGCAAAATAAGTGCAAAGATGCGCACCCGCTGCTCTCGGGTGGTCGCATCGTCCTCAAAAGCTATCGCCAGAGTAGACCGACGAATGTACTTGGAGCTGAAACGTGATGGTTCCACCTCAGCACGAGCTCGAACAACAATCGGACCCAACAGCTCATCAACCTCAGGAGAGTAGACCCTGATGGAGCTGTTTAACGGTAGTGTAGTAGAACTAAACTCCATTCCCGAGATAAGACTAAAATTGGCTGGGGTGACCATTATCTTACCCTAAGGGAAGTGAAAAGAGTTGGTGGTGTCCCAAAAGAACTCCACCAGAGCACGAACCACACGGTGGCCCCCGTCAAAAGAGTACATGGCGTGCGTGGCCCAAAACAGGGCAGTCAACCCACAAGACTCCCAGAGAAGTCGCAATCCCTCGTCGACGCTGAAGTACGTGCTGTACAGCTTGCCCAGGGTGTCGTTACCCGAGCCGTGGTAGCTCGTCTTACTAATAGTAATCCCGCGACGCACCCTCTCAGAATGTGGTGGTCAGGGGCAAAGTACAGTGTCCGCTCATCCCACTCGGGGAAGGGACCAATAGAAGTGGACGGGTCGGCGTTCTCCTCAACAGGCTCATGCTCCCGTCGCGTGTCTCGGGACCGTGACCTCAAACCTCGCTGTCTGGCCATACTACATTGTGCAAAATTGATAAGAATTAAGTTTCTATAATATCTTAGGTTCTCCTAGCCGCGTGATACTATGTTCGCAAAAAACAGAGTACGTAGTACTAAAATAGAGCACAATTTCAATTCAAGCATATATGACATTTTTCACCCAAACAATTTCTTGCAATATTATGATAATTATTGTGACAAATTGGACAAGAATTGCTAGCAAAAACATCAAGAACGTGCCACATTGTTTTCCCGACCTTAAGAAGGTCAACAATGGTGAATTGTTCGTTTCTTCACCAAATTGAGTCGAACAAGCCTCAAAATGCTCCCAAGGAAATATACAAACATAATCTAGCAATTTCATGGCATAAAATTTGACAAACAAAGCAAATTTAGCAATATAAGTTTCGAATTTTCAAGAAATTCGTGAACAAACATGTGCAAAATTCGTCAAAATTCGAGTGAGTTTGGAAAAAACTTACACAGATAAGGAAACTAGATGATCAAAGCTTTTATTTGCAACAAATTTAAGCAAATTTGATTGAGAAACGAGCAAGTACAAGCAATTAGAACTTTCGCGGTGAAACTCGAAGAAAGAAGAGCAGTAGCAGCGAAATGAGGAAGAAAAGGAATTTATATGGAATTCTTGATTCTGGCGTCGAATAACAGCTCTGTCTCCTGGCGATAGAGTGCAGCGTCTGGCGAAAGAGCAAAAACGCGGCGCCAGCGGCGTTGCAGCGACGACAGAGCTCGAAGCCTCTCAGAATTGGGTTCCTTGGTACGCCAATTAGCCCCTATAAGCAATTTGACATGATTTAGTAAACGGCTGGTTATAATCACATTAAGTGATCGACCTGATAAATGATCATCTCACTTAGCTTAAAGTGCCTAAACATTGGCTCATTGCAAAGGCACCGATAAAATGGTTTATAATACAAAGGCACCGGCATAATGGTTCATAAACAACAGAAGCACCGACATACTGGTTCAAAAGTAGCAAAGCGCCGACGCAGTGGCATAGCAAAAGAAAAAAGGATCGACTGACATTGGTCTTCGGTGATACTTTTCCGAGTATTGTCACAACAAATGAGGATGGCTTCAGGCGAAGTAATCTTCGATCGTGTTCCTTAGCTTGCGGAAGATGGTCACAAAACGCAAGAAGGTCGTTTCAGGCAAAGAAATCTTCGATGGGATTCTCTGGCTTGCAGAAGACTATCACGGCGGAATTGGAGGCAATTACAAGCGTAGCAGTCTTCAGGCAATATTCTCTAGCTTGCGGAAGATCATCAAAACAGCAAGATAGCGTTCCCTAGCTTGTGGAAGGTTGTCCCAACGACAAATGCAACACAAATCGGTTACCTTCAGAGACTGTGCTCGACGGTGCAAGATACGCGTTTCTTAACTCTTTTATCTGTTTTAACTGACGCTAGTCTTGCAGGTATTGGCGTAACAAGAATGATTTAGGATTGCAGAATGTTCTGAATCATTCTCCGTCCCTATCAATGCTTTGACTTTTATTTTGGAAACTCGCGTTTCTCCAAACTCAGTCAAAGTGGGGGCTTCTGTAGACACCCAAATGTGTCTCCCCAAAACCAAACCCAGTGATGAGTACCTTTTATGTCAAATCATAATCGAATGAAGTGAAAGTGTGGAAAGTCCAATGTTGCGGTTAGTTTTTAATTCTTTTCTTTCTCTCTGTTTTTGAAAACTTATTTTATGAAAATAGCCAATCCAGTCCAGGGCAAGGGTCCAATATTGGTGTAGTTGGTTCGGGTTCGAAAAGAGCTTTCCAACGATATATTATAAGCCCAATTCCGATGAACAATGAGGAAGTTATGGCCAAAATACTGAACTGGGCCCGGTTTGATTGTTATGTGCGGCCCAATGATCTAGAGGAGGGCCTATTATTGATTTATCATTCCTAATGTGATTAGGATTGATTATAGTCTTTTAAAATCTTCTAGAAGGTTCTTTTGAATCCTAATTTGATTAACATTGATAAATTGACTTTTAAGAGTTTTAATTAGAATAAAAGAAGTGTTTTTAAGGAAATTACAATTTTACCCTCTCGTACGCTTAAATTTTATAAAAATAAGAAAACGCATGGAAAAACTTATTGCAGCACCGCACGACACGTCTGTCGCCTGGCGACAGACCTGGTGTTTGGCGACAGTGTCGTGTTTTATTCTTGTCGAAACTCTGATTCATTTTTTATCATATCCGGCTGATTTTCTTTATAAATAGCCTCCTAAAACCTCCGTTTTCAATCACCAAGTCTCATCAAGAAACTCTCGATATACTCTCTCACTCTTTTCTAAACTAGCCTTTTCATAAGAAAAATTCTGCATTAACAAGATCTAGACACACCTAGCCAAATTTGAAGTTGTCTTCGCCCTAGACGTGAAAGGTTTAATTTCTGAGGGTTTGGTCCCAAATCTCTGTTTCAATTATTTGATTTAATTGTTTGTTTATTATTTTCCTTGAAGTTACTAACGTGTGTATTTTGTTATTAGAAAGAGGTACGAGGCATCCAAATAAGTGCTTAAATTGTTTTATTGATATTATGATATAGAAATCATATCTAGGTTGTTACTTTGATTCTTAGTATCATGTTAGGATGCTTTCCTTAATTTGATGTTTAGAATGACAACAATAAGTTCGTAGTATCATGTTTAGGGTAAAGGTTATAATATCAAATATGCTTGTTGTGATGCTTCTAATTCTCTTTCCTAATATTCATGTTACTATCATGTTAGGGCTATATATTTGATTTTTGATGCTTAGTGACATGCTAGGGTTTATTATTAATCTTGTTAGTATCATGCCTAGGATCTTGCTATTGTTACGCTTTAACATGATTATGATGATTATCTTTATGATTATTATGATTGTTATAATTCTTATTATGATTATTGTTATTATGATGATTTATCATGTTGCTTGATCACGCCTTTTATGCATTTTTAAAGGGAATTTGTGCTTGTAATCACGCTTAATAAGATAATTAATAATCTTGGTTAATGTTAATTTGATTATAATTCAAGTGATCGTCAATAATAGATTTATTTGTGCATTAATATTCAACCAACATAGATTAAACAGGTTTAAGGTTAACCTATTGTAGACACCCATTTGTGTCTCCCCAAAACAAAATCCAGTGATGAGTACATTTCGCATCGAATCATAATCATATGAGGTGAAAGTGTAGAAAGTCTAGTGTTGCGGTTAGTTTTTATTTCTTTTCTTTTTCTCTGTTTTTTAAAACCTATTTTTAAGAAAACAGTCAATTCAATTTGGTTTGGTCCATGGCAAGGATCCAATAATAGTGTAGTTGGGTCAGGTTCAAAAAGAGCTTTCCAACGATATATTATAAGCCCAATTCCGATGAATAATGAGGAAGTTATGGCCAAATTACTAAACTGGGCCCAGTTTGATATTTATATGCGGCCCAATGATCTAGAGGAGGGCTTAATATTGATTTATCATTCCTAATGCAATTAGAATTGATTATAGTCTTCTAGATTCTTCTAAGGTTCTTTTCATTCCTAATTTAATTAGCATTGATAAATTGACTTTAGTTGACTTTTTGAGTTTTAATCAGAATAAAAGAAGTGTTTTTAGGAAAATACGATTTTGCCCTCTCGTACGGCTAAATTTTATCAAATTAAGAAAACGCGTGGAATTTGTTTCCAGCGCCTAGCGCCATGCCTGGTGTCTGGCGCTAGACTTGGCGTCTGGCGCTGGTGTCCAGCGTTTGGCGCCACGTTGTTTTGTTCTTTTCGAAACTCTGATTCGTTTTTTATCACATCCGGTTGATTTTCTCTATAAATAGCCTCCTTAAACCTCCGTTTTAAATCATAAAAAATCACCAACTCTCATCAAGAATCTCTTGATTACTTTCTCTCTCTCTCTTTTCTAAATTAGCTTTTGCATTCAAAATTCTGCATTCACAAGACCAAGAAACACCTAGCCAAGTTCGAATTTGCCTTCGCCCTAGACGTGAAAGATTTTAATTTCTGAGGGTTTGGTCCCTAATCTCTCTTTCAATTATTTAATTTAATTGTTTGATTTTATTATTTTCCTTTAAGTTACCAACGTGTGTATTTTGTTATTAGAAAGAGATACGAGACATCCAAGTAAGTGCTTTAATTGCTTTATTGATATTATGATATAGAAATCATGTCTAGGTTGTTATTATGATTCCTAGTGTCATGTTAGGATGTTTTATTGCTTCCCAGTATCATGTTTAGGGTAATTTCTAATATCAAGTATGATTAAAAGAATGCTTCCTAGTATCATGCCTAGGGTAAACAATAAGTTTCTTAAATCAATTATGATTTCTATGATGCTTCCTATTTCTTTCATAATATCATGTTAGTATCATGTTAGGGCGATATATTTGATCTTTGATGTTTAGTGACATGCTAGAGTTTGCTATTATTATTTTTAGTATCAGGCCTAGGATCTTGCTATTATTATGCTCTGACATGATTATTTTAATTATGATTATTTTAATTATTATTGTTATGATTATGATTATTATTATTATTATTATTATTATTATTATTATTATTATTATTATTATTATTATTATTATTATTATTATTATTATTATTATTATTATTATGTTACTTGCTGCTTTTATTTATTGTTATTGCTTGATCAAACCTTTTTTGCATGTTTAAAGGGAATTTGTACTTGTAATCACGCTTAATAAAATAATTAATAATCTTGTTTAGGGTTAATTTGATTATAATTCAAGTGATCGCCAATAATAGTTTTGTTTGTGCATTAATATTCAACCAACATAGATAAACAGGTTTAGGGTTAATCCTATTTATTGCATGTTAGTCAGAAAGCGCACATGAATATGATCAGAATAAAGTAGAGGCCTATTATTAGGGCAGGTTCAATCTCTTTTAGGTTGGATTTGTACCTTCATCCCCGAACTACCAGTCATGGTTCCAGACCTATTGGAGTTAACGATCTCCTGGATCGTTAAGGGGTGTAACCTTCACCCTGTGAACGGTTTACAAGTTCCTAAAACTTGTTGGCGACTCTTTTGCTCTATTTTCATTCCCTTTGGACGCCACCGTACTTAAGTGTATGATCACAGTGGGGTTCAAGTTTGGAGTAATGCTTGAAATATTCCCTATAGTTTTTTGCGACTCCACTAGGGAGGATTTCTATTTTAATTACTAAAATTTATTTTGGCAATGATTTAGAATGAGTGGATGAGACTCGAAAAGTTCTAAGTATTTCATGTGCGTAATTTTGATTAACATTATTGTCATATGCATAAAAAATATCTCAATGAAAAGACCATCCGTAATAAGTTAAAACATAGGATTTTTACACGTAGAAATTTAAGGAATATCTTTCACAACTAGGATCGAAATAATGCTGCGCGAAACTGGAAAATTTTATCGAGCACAGAAAACTGCTGAGGCATGTAGGAACTAGCGACAGAAATCAGAGTCTGTCGCTGTAAATTTGACTCTGGCGCCAGGCGACACTCCTGTCGCCAGGCACCAAAGCCAAATCGCAGCGCCGGCCTCTGTTCGTTGGCGCCAAGTTCTTCCAATACCGAGCCAGAAATATGCGTTCTAATTTTGACTAGTTTTTAGAACTGTTTTCTCAATTCTACTTCCTGATTGAGTTTTTCTCACTTTTCTGAAACCCATATGTGTTCTACATATGGACATAACCCTTTAGGAATTCATGCTCCATCTACCTTATTGAACGCTCTATGCAACAAAGGGTACATCTGAGAATGTTGAATTCACCAAACCATGGAAGCGAGTTTTTTAACTCGCGCTGTCCCATCCACTCACGCCAATCATTCAAAAAGTAAGGCTTCCGCGCGGTGCATCCGGACAATTAACCATGGACCCTCTTTGACTAACCCATATCCTGAACTTTAGAGAACTAGAGCCATGGTTAGGTTGCAAACTCATTGCATCATATTGTGCCTACTTGACTAATTGTGCATTATTTGTTGTGCATACTCTATATGTTTTTCCTATTCGTTTGTTTCACTTGTGTTATGACTAAATAAACTGAATAATGACTAAAATAAATTTGCCTAATTAATTAATTAATTTGAGTAATTAAAGTCTAATAATATAATCAGAATTGACTTAGTACAACTTTAGGCATACCCTATAGAGTAATAATACCGAAAGCAGTCCTAGATCAACGTTCCATCAATGGCGCCGCAATTTGGACTGCAGCGCCTCACTGTGGAGTGCAGCGCCTGGCGATACCTCAGTCGTCTGGCGCTACACTACAGAGTGCGACGCCAGTCCTGTTGTTTTGGCGACAGTTCGGTATGTTGCTCGAGTCATCACTTTGTGTCTAATTAAACAGTTTTCCAATCAATTCGATTACTTTTATAAATAATAATACCTTGTTAATTCCTTAATCAAGTCTAGGCACTAAATCCCATGGTCTTACACAAGAGTCAAAGCATGTCACTTGCACTCACCATATAAAGTACACACTAATATGTATGTACACTTTGACCATGTCTAAGAGAGTCTTGTATGCGCGTGTTTTCCGTCTTTTTGTAGGGGGGTAAGTCAGATATTAATCCTCCAATTAAACCACTTGTTTGAACCCTATACTTGATTCCAAAAATATACACCTTTTTTTTCTTTTTCTTTATAAACTCGTAAAATCAAGTTTAATTTGAGTCAAGTCATTAAAATAAATGGCCTAATTTACAGTGCGTAGTCAAGAAAGGAAGGGCGTTTGATCAAAGACAACCTTTTCATTCAAGTTCAACTTTTTGACAAACCAATCGCTCGAAAAAGGAAAGCTAAGAAGATAATGGCATCTCAGGAGGAAGTCAATGAACTTAGGAATCAATTTACTGATGTGACTGAGGCGTTGAAGGCTTTAACCCTCAAAATCAATGACCCTATGAAGCAACAGCAGATAGACCTCATGCAAGAAAGCTTGAGAAAGCTATCTAGTGACTACAAATTTCAAGGCATTGGTTCACAAGGGGTCTCGGTGGACAAGGAGCTTCTTCCGCAGAAGTTCAATGCCAACGACATCCCGAAATTCAAGGCAACTGACAACCCTTATTTTCATCTAAGAGCTTTTGAAACATTAATGAGTATTAAGGGTATTGATAAGAAAGTATTTCCCTCTTTATTTTCTCTATCTCTTGAAACTGTTTGCCAACAATGGTTCTTCTCCCTTGACAAAGAGAGAACCTCTACTTGGGAATCAATAGTAAACGCATTCATTGGTAAATACAAATGCAACATTCAAGTTGAAACTGATTATAGGGAACTTAATATACTCAAGCTGAAAGAGAATGAAGGTTTCAGTTCTTTCTTCAACAAATGGAGAGAAACCTTTGCTAGGATGATTGAAGTACCAAGCGAGAAAGGAGCTGTGAGGTTGTTCATCAAGAACCTTCAAGAGAAGTACTCCAAGCATCTGAAGTATTAAAATAATCTACATACCTTCAAGGCCGTCTATGACATTGGAATTAATATTGAAGATGACCTGGCTAAGCTAAAAGCTGCTAATAGTAACTCCAACAGTGGCTGGAAAGGCAAGAAGAACGACAATCTTTTTTCTTCCAAAAACACCCACTCAAACAATGTTAGCACCTTTAATTTGAGTGAAGTCTTTGCTATGAACAACCAAGGACAAAAGAAACCATTTAGGAGGAACTTTACTCCTATAGGTATGAGTTATGACACCGCATTTGACCGACTAAATGCAAAAGGTATTATAACTCCTATTGGACCATTTGGGGACCCACCATTTGAAAAGAGGATAGCTAATTGGAACCCCAATGCACACTGCAAATATCACCAAGGTAGGGTCCATCTCACTGAAAATTGTTGGAAGCTTAAGGAAGTTATCCAAGATTTAATTGATAATAACAAACTACCATTGCCCCCTGCAAGTAAGAAGCCAAGCATCGACAATGCACCTCTTGCTCATTCATTGTCCATCTCTGATGAGGAAAACGAGGTTGATCCCTCATCTCTCATCTAGCCTATTGAAGAAACTTATGCTATCAAAGAAGAGGAGGAGATCTTTTTCGATGCCATGGATGACTTTCCTAAATCAGGTTTCAGCAGAAGGATGTTCAAACATTAATTCCAGAAAAGATCTTGGAGAAAAGGTTTGTCAAATAGCATAACAAGGCTGTGACTCAATATCTAGTCAAATGGCAAAATTATGCAGACCCTGAGGCAACCTAGATGAATGCCGATGACTTTGAAGACAAGTATCCAGGACACATTGATGAATAAAGACTTGGGTTAAGTCTTTTCTAAGGGGGAGGGTATGTTATGGTAATTAGCTAGTCATTTAGAAGTTAGTTAGTTGGCGCCAAATTTCTGTTAAAAATTAGTTAGAGCCAAGCTGGTAGTTAGTCATTGAGTTGTACTCTAGCTGTCAGATGTGATCAAGGTTTATAAATAATGCCTGATCATAGCTTTGTAATCATCAATTCAGTAATCAAAGTTTTCCCTTCTCTTATTCTCTCTTCTTCATTAAAATTCTTCTTCTTTCTCTCTTAATTTCTATCCTATTTTGTTATTGTTAAGCTTGCTTCTGCTATTTTTATGGTGTGATATTTGCACCATAACATTAAGTCATTATTTCCTGCATCCACTATGTGAAACCTTGTTTGATAATTTCAAGGATTTTTCCTTATTCTTTGTTATCCTCCTTTTTTGTTGCTAATATTTTATCCAATTCTGCAGAGTTTCGAAAACAAGTTTTCAAATATGCTTGTCCTGAGCTATGATCATATCGAATGCTTTTGTGGAAAAATATGAAGCTCTTTTTACATATGATTTGGAATCATAAGATACATTTAGTGAATTCATGTTTAAGTAACACATTAGGTTACGAAATTGGCAAGATCTTGAGAAGGATATGACGAGGGTAGAGAAACCGGACAATATGGATGAAGACGAAAATGAAGAGTTTTCCGAGATCAAGCCAGCACACTTTGAGGAGTCAATGAAGTTTGCTCATAGAAGTGTTATTAGTGACGCAGACATACGCAAGTACCAATCATTTGCTCAAACCTTCCAGCAGTCTCACGGGGTTGATTCTGAATTCCACTTTGCCAACCAGACTAGCGTAGTTGCTAGTACTACCTCTTACCGTAGTTGACGACCATGATGATTTATATGGTTAAGAGCCTTTACCTGTATTACATTTGCGTTTAGTACATTTTTGTCTGTAGAGGCTTAGGATTTAAGTCTTTTGGCTAGGTATTATTTTTACCTTTATTCTCAATTTTAGTCAATTATTTTGACAAATATCTATAATATTATTTGAAATTAAAATAGCACCAGAAATATTATTTGAGATTAAAATGAATTGCACTTTTCTAAGTAGACTAGTGTATGTATAACGTGTTTTTTGATTGTTATTTACTCAGAGCATCGCCATCGCTCAAATACTGGATCTAGTTAATTGATAATCATGCTATATCCCATGAAAAAATAAAATAAAAGTGAGTAAAGATTAGGAAAATTTGTCCATAAATGCCACTAAAATTGGGTCATTTGCGAAAAACTGCCACAAAAAAAAAAAAAAAAAAAAAAAGAAAAAAACAACAACTTTGTCCAGAACAGCCACAAAAGACACCTTTGTTTGTCGACCAATGCCCCTTACACTATTCCGGCGTTGACCGACGTTTAAATGGGTCATTACGTCGCCGGTCAACGGTGGTCAACACCGGAACAGTAGCCGGTCAACGTTGGAAAACGCCGAAAAAGTTGCCTGCCAACGCCGATCAACGCCGGAACAGTAACCTCGGCATGGATCAACAAAAAATTTCCTAATAGTGGCAGTTCTAGACAAAAAAAAAAATTTAGTGGCAGTTTTTCTCAAATGACCCAATTTTTAGTGGCATTTATGGAAAAATCTTCCTAAAGATTATGAACTATGGAATATCTATAAAATATAGGCAAAATTGGCCTCAACACTCCAAACTATCGCTTAAGTGAGCCCAGCACCCTAAACTTCGATCATGTAGTTGCTAAAACACCACAAACTAATGTATTGGGTGCGGTGTGTACCTTTACTCAACTTTCCGGCGATTACTTCACCAGAAACGATGATGTTTTTTTAAAAAAAATAAAATTTTTGATTAAAAGTTATATGACTTTTCGGTTAAATAGAATTTTTAGGGGAATAAATTCTCCGTTTTTTGGTGAAATAATGGCACGCGTCGCACCCAACACATTAGTTTGTGGTGTTTTAGCAGCTAAGTGAAGTTTAGGGTGCTAAGCGCACCTAAGCAATAGTTCAGAGTGTTGAGACCAATTTCGCCTAAAATATATTAAAAGGTGTTATACATACCATGCTTGCGCCACGTGGCAATTTTAAGTTATATTAGAAGGCCACATGTACATATGTCGTCATATCATTAATTTCCACTTGTGCCACATGTACTTTGTTTGTTCTTTTATATATCCATCCTCTTAAATATTTATTGTTAGAGTGTCATTTCTATTTTTTAAAAAAATAGTTATTTTAAGATTTGAAACTAGCACTTCCCTATGGTTTAAATTAAATGTTAAGTGGGATTACAAAAACAATAGTTATAAAATACGAATACGTAGTACTCCACTCGATTATTAATGTTGTTTGCATTTACTATTTCATGGAGCTAAGAATAATGTATTATAATGTGAGTGGAGTCGAAAATAAAATATATTAGAGAGTGTGTGAAAAGGGAAAAGTAAGGGAAACTGGGAAAGTGGTAAAAGTAGAGGAATGTGGGGTTAAAAAGTAAGAATGGGTTGGAGAACGTGTGTACCAAAATGGAATAGAACACAATGCACAAAATATTAAAATTTAGCCTAATGAGGAAATTGCACATAACATTAAAAACCGTAGGGAGTATAATGTATCTCAATGTAAGCTTTGTTGGTAGTACTCAAATATTTTTCTATTGCAATAAAAATATAAATTTTCTTTTAATTGTGATTCCCTCCATATCATATATAAAACCACATGAAATCCATGAGTAGGCAAATTATACATATATAATATTCCGTACATGGATATTGTTTAACTCGGGGCAACACCCGAGCCAGTAAACTAGTTTTCAATGAAAAATTGTCTTTTTTTACTAGGGTAAAAGGTAGGCTATTATTAAGAAGTAATTAAGTCACGACATACAAGGTCAGAGATTCATGTAGGATACTCATTAAGCAAAACCTAGTCGCAAGGGGAAGCCAACGTCCATTGAGCGAGACGAGGAGCAACCTCATTACATTTCCGATAGCAAAAAACAAAAGAATTTAAATCAAATAAACTAGATAAACTAATAATTTCCTCAACGAGCAATTGCACAACACTACATCGAGCAATCTCACTTCTAATAGCACGTATAACAACTTGCGCATCACCCTAAAATATCACCTTCTTCCACCAATTAGCACGATCCAATTCCACAGCCCACGTAGCCGCTGCAACCTCAGCCAACTTGACGTCCCATCAATGCTGTAGATTGTTCGAACCAACCAATAGAACACCACCATACAAATCACGTGTCACCACTCCAAGCCCCACAAACTCACCACCGGGCAGCACAACAGCATCAAAATTAAACTTAATGCAACCCTCACAAGGAGCAGACCACCTTGCTACCCTCCTAGCCGCGTTACCACCTATCCCCACCTCAAACTCCATGGTCTTTCCGTATTCATCCAGCAGGTCCAAGGCTCGCTTGGTAGCGAGTTCAGTAAACACCACATTCGCCTCAAATAATAAGCCTGCATTTTGACTTAGCCAAACCATCCATACACACATCAGAAACTCATCTTGCTCTTGTCGTGAGCAAGTCTCAAACATCCAAGCAAGCCACTTCCTAAAAGGTTTGTTTTAGCAAAAAAACGTTTTAAAAGGTTTGTTTTCGCAATATAAATGTTTTAAGAGGTTTGTTTTGACAAACTTTCCTTTAATTAAATAGATTGTCAAGCAGTACATATTACAAATTTTACAAATTGTAATATTTTAACAATGTAGTGCAAAATGCACAGGTACAAGCTAGAAAACCTCTTAAAAAATTATATGTATAAAAACAATCTAAAGGTGGTAAAAACTCACACGATCCACTAACTCGACACAAAATCAACCCGTTATTAACAGGTTTGGGTCGAAGTTGTTGACCCGTTTAACTACACTGGTTGACACAACATGTAACACCCTAGAAATTCCTTTCTTTCAAAATACACGTTTTACCTTGTTTAAAAATTTAAATAGGAATATCTAAGATATTACCGCCACCGTGAAAACGGCTAAGGCAACCATCAAAGACACACAGCGGAAGACTAACTTCAAAACCGTTCAAAACAAGTCAAATTGAAAAGTCAACCAACGAAAGTAAAGTCAAAACCAAAGTCAAACGAAGTAAAATAAAACCATCCTATAACTTGGAACCATTGTAGGCCCTTATTAAAACCAAACCGACTTTAAAACTTTTGCGTTAGTCATGCATGATAATAATATTATAAATAATTAAAGCGTTAAACACATCATATACTTATAGAAACTAGCATGATTCGCTCTTCACCCATGCCCATTCATGAATATGCTACATCACCTGAAAACCTCCTCTCTACTTGTCCCCACTACTCGCCATTAGAAAATGGGTCGTCGTAGGGCCAAAGTAAAGACATGGTCAAACACATAAACACACACGGTCAGAAAAGCTGAGTACATAAGCGTAAATAAACACACTAACATGCTTTCACCTATCAACACACCATTACCTCAATGCACCTGTTCACAAGCACACACACCAATCAACAAGACACAATGACTAGACACTAATTAATTCATTTAGCGTTGATTACGCATCGAATGGGTTTCCACCTCCTAACCTCCCCCAAATAAATTTGAGGTTAACTGACACGGGAGCTAACCGTGCCAGCGACAAAACCACTCAAAGGTGGCGGAATTCCTGCGCATAATAAGAAATAAATAAAAGGAATGTGCAGCGTCCTGTACTCCATTAGAAGTTATGGTTAAATATAAAACCCCATAACTCCCCCCATTGTTCATACTCAAGGTATATACGTTCCAAGAGTTTTGGTGCGTAATCTCTTTCACTTTACGTTATTTACATGTTATTGGACTTGGTGATGACTCTCCAAGCATAATAAATCAATCAACAATAATTATTCAATCGGTCAAACATACCAATTTAATTCTTGAATAATTAGTGACCACATATTATTTAATGTTGAACCCTTTTTAATTCTACCTCAGTGTCAAAGACACCTTAAACGCATAATGCGCCAAAAATCCTATCCCTCGTTGTTAAAAACACCTTAAGTGCACAAAGGCACCAACATACAATTTATTCCTTGTGTACATAGACACTTATATAGCTCCTTCCTCATGCTTAAAGCATCAATAAAAATTATTTGAACCATAATAAAATTCCTTTTCAATATTCCAAACATAATTAAACATGTAGTTTAATTAATCATGCCTTCTAACATGCCATAAATAAAAATGTGGTTCAAACAGAACATGCCAAAAATATGATTTTCCAATCCATGAACCATCACAAATAATCATGCTTCACCATTTAATCACCAACACCATTAATTCACAATTCCATACATAAACCTTATTAGCATGATACTACTTGTAATTGATTGAAATCAAGCCTAGCATGATTCTACATCATCAAAATATGCTAAGTACGCGAACGTACCTCAAATAAGCTCTTAAAATAACCGAGTACTCTACAACAATTCTCGAACCAAGTCTCCTACATAAAGGGACAATAATACTATATTAATTACCCTTGTATACACAATTTCCAGCAACCTAAACTCACTTTAAATAACTTATAATAATCTGAAAATTATTTAAAAACCCCTAATTAAACTCCTTTTTAATGGATAATCACACCCTTTTATTAAAAATCACAATTATACTACTTTAAATAAAATTCCAACATTTTAAACTAATCAAAAATCCTTTAAAACTTTATAAAAATATATCTTTATACTTAAATTATCCATATAAACATTAAATTATCTCTTACCCCTTTTAAACTCAAAGATAAAATTAAAAGCATAAAAAAAACTTCGTTAAAAATCAAAAACTGCTCGAAAATCGTATTTAGAAGCTGAATTTGGCCACGAGAGGGTAGTGCTAAGTACCAAAGGTAGTGAGTCTTTCTTAAAACGTTGTTTCCACTCGAAAAGCGCTACTTTGTTTTATCAAAATCGGAGGAGTTTAGAACCTGATTGGGATTAAAACGGGATTAATATTAACGAACGAAAATCTAATAATTAAAACATGAATTTACGTGTTCAAAATAATCTGGAATTAAGTTAAACTAATAAGTAGTTACAATCACCAAAATTTCAAAACATCATTACTATCAAAGCCCTAAATCAATTATTCATAAAAACCTAAAATCATGATTTTCAATAATTAAAAACCCTAGGTTATAAAATTTATAAAATCTGAAAATTATAAAGTTTAATCTTAAAAATACAATTTGATACTAATTAAATTAATTTCAAACAATAAAATTAAAACCCATAAATCAATAATTATAATTACACAAATTAATAAAAAAAAAAGGAGAGAGAAAATAAGACTAACCTTTTTGTGTGGAAAATTTTTGGGGATTCATGGGGTATTTATAGAGTATAGAGTGTAGGGTTAAATTTAGGCTTATAAAAATGTGGGCTTGAGTTATGGGATAGGGCTTAACTTATGGGTTTTGGAATGGGTTATTCCAATAAGAGTATGTAGGAATAATTTACATTGCCCAATAATTAATAAATGTTTGGCCCAAAACATATTTTACTTTTATAAAACTTTATATTTAAAATACTTTAACCCTTTAAAATATTTAATTAAAATACTTGAGCCCTTGACAATACATTTTATTAATACTTAAATACTTTATAAAATACATAAAAATACGGGGTATTATACAACACGACACGTTTATTAAACAGGTCGTGTTAGGGTTGAAGAGTTCAACCCGTTAAAGTAAACGAGTTGACATGATATGACACAATTCAACATACTTTTTAATATTTGTATGAAAAAAGATATGACACGGTAACTCGACACGAATCGGCCCTTTATTAACAGGTTTGGGTGGAGGTTGTTGACACGTTTAAATATACGAGTTAACACGACATGACACGTTTATTAAACGAGTCGGGTTAGGTTGTAGGGGATCAACCCGTTTATGTAAGCGACACGACACATTTATCACCTCTAATAATAAAATCTAGCTTGCAAATAAAATTTAACTCCAAAAGTTAATAATTCCTCACTAACAAAATAAACATAACATTTGTACTTTTTACGCATGGCGAGACAAAAATTTTAATATCTTTAATTATGTATTTGTAAAAAATCGCTACACTTGGGGTTTGCACGGACTCCTATGCAAAATGTTGGGAAGAAAGAGATGGAGAGAAAAAAAAAATTAAGGAGACCCATGTAAGAGGAAAGAGATAGAGATAATGATTTACCCAAAAAAGAAGTGTAGCATGTAATGTGAAACATGCTATAAAAGGAAATTGTAGCGAGTAAAATAAAACGGATGAAGTATAAAAAAAATAGATCATAAAGCTACAAGTTCAGTTGAATCCAACGGGACCCGAAATAACAATATTTTTTCTTATTTACAAGTCACAAATTACGCTTAAAGTAAAAATTGTGAATAGTGTTGAGATTCAAACGGTTGCATTTATTATGTTACGGAATAAGTAGATGAATTCACAAAATTGTAAAGTCAATACAAGATGGTATAGCCACAGCTAATTTCCTAGCACGTTGTCTACGAACATCTTCTTCGAGAACATCCATATTGTACTGAGCACGTTGTCTACGAATATCTTCTTCGAGAACATCCATACTGTACTGAATCCAATTCTCATCCTCAAATTGTGGATTACAAATGAATTTCTCAAGCATGACTGCATTTTTTACAAAGTATAAGGCGAGTTCATATTCAGCTTCAAAGTGATGACTAAATGCTGCAGTCAATTCAAGTTTTCGCAAGAAAGGTAAGGTTGCATTAACTCCCTCCTTTTCCTCCAACCACTGTTTAACCTCTTCTAAACTGTATTCTTCTGGACCAGAATCAGAATCAGAATCCAAATCGATATCAGAACCGTAATTGGAATCAAAATCAACACTCGACTCAGAATCAGATAGTTGTATCTCTTTGTCGTCGCCACAATCACAACTCCAATTTATCTGTAAAACCCCACAAAAGACATCAAGCTAATGTATCATTCAACATATGAATCATATACAGAGTTATAGACAACAAAAATTGCTATAAAATTAAGTCACATTATATAACAGAAACAACGTTTCTGAAAAAAAAAAATTAAAAAAAAAAATAAAAAATAGCACGTACTCAAGAAGAAAAAACTAGTCCCTCCGAGGTCCCTTAGTTTTTTTGGGGGGGCACAATAAAAAAATCAGAAAAACTATTAAAATAAGTGGATTAGTGTTGCAATGAAGGTCGTTAGTAGAGATTTACATGTATATATTTTACCTGCAGCTTAACATTATCCAAGACCGGACAAGCCTCTGCATAGCGTCTCAGCCGAAATAGGTTCATATGTCTCCCATCAAACCGATGGTGACCAACGGTTACTTGTAACTCCAAGTCTTTCACGTTAGGGAAGGAAGGTATTAGGTGCGGGTCTTGATCAGTACTAACTATCATCTATATATAAACAAAAAATGGCATAAACCAATTATGATAATTATGAACCAAACAGAATAACGAAGCTATTTAAAAGGTTAGACCAAGTGGTTAGGCACCAACTACGCAAGTCTACCTGAAGAGAAAGTTTAGTCAACTGTGCAGCAAAGCAATGTATCTGCAAGAAATATGGAAGCCAACTAGCGCAACGCCCCCAACAAAACCGTGCATCAACAAGTGATGGAACACTAGCATATATCACATTCACGCTACCGGTAGGAGACTCGGAGAAATTGTGGGATTTGTGGGAGTGTGAGAATTCAAACGACAAAAGATTGACAGCATGTATCTCAATTTCCTTTACAAACTTGCACCAGTGTATAGCCAAGTGTTTCAACTTTTCAGACGAGTTTATGATCTTAAGATTCTGCAACTCATTAGAGCTTTCAATGTATAGACGTTCCAAGAGGGGGAAATGAGACAAAAACAACTCTAGTAACTCTCCACTTATGTTAACGAACCTCAGACATAGAGATGTTAGATTGCTAGACCCATTCTTGAAACAGGAACCCTTGAAAAAAGTGGATGGAAAGGAGCATTGAGAAAAATAAGGATATCCATGAAAACCAAAAAAGCCTTTGCTAGAAAAATTTAGCTCTAACTTCTTCACTCCTTTTGAAAAAGCAAGTTCGATCCAGTTAAAAAAACAATTTGAATCTGCCTAACTTAATGGGAAAGAAACTCTGAAGTCATTAATGAATGGCGCACGGTGTGAAGTTACTACCTGATGAACCCAATTCAGAAATTTGGGTCTTGCATCATTATAAGATATACGGCTAGTCTTGCAATCAACCAGTGATGTCTTTCTAGCATCCAAGTCCACAACAGTAAAATAAGAATACGGAGCCAAATATCTCCAACGTCTTAAAAGGACGCTAGTTCTTGTTGCATCGTTCATATCAATTAGTTGTAGGATGGAGACTAGTATATCATCTGGTAAGCTGCTAAGCCGGTCCTTATCTTCATTTTGTACCTGTCATCAACAAGCAAGTATGCATGTCATCTTATGTCTCATTATCTTTGGGTAATCACATTATCAGAATTAAAAGAGTTTTCAAAAGCTCTTGATCATTCTTGGTGTTTTATTATGAAAACCTAACCCCCGTTTCTGATAGATTTATTCGACTTTAGATACAAGTTTTCACCTTTCACCGGAGGACTTTCTTAGTTTTAGCATGACTGTCCGGTTCAGAACAAAATCCAAACAAGGCCTAAGGAACCACTCTTCTCTCCTTTTCCTTCACCTCTTCTTATCCAAACCAAGTGTAAGCTAGAGAAAAGGAGTTTTACTAGGCAAGAACATAACTATTCTCTTAAGAAATAGAAATCACAGGACATTATAATTAACAATGACACATAAAGAAATGGCAAAACATACATTTTTTTTACTTCCTTTTCCCCCTACCATGGACAGATGCATAAGAAATTGCCAAGTGAATCCAAAGATCATGCAAATTCTGATGATCTCAAGAAATAATTTAGTACAGAAGATACAGCTGCAGAGGCATCAGCTAAGTGCAAAAGAGGTATGCTCGGTGCATCTCTCTTACTTAAGAAAACCCGTCTGCAGGGCCTCGCCTAGGTGCGCTTGAGCATGACCGCATCATATGTGCCAGTGCAGGCATTGAATTAGATTGTAATTACTTGGATTTACTTTAAAGTGATGATTGTGTATGTATTAGTGGATTATTTTATGAGAACTTTAAATTTTAGTATATGAGTGTATTTTAGTAGTAGTGATATATCATAGTGCAGGCATTGAATTTTCCCAGCAATAAAGTTGGGAAGCAAATCACAATCACAATAGAATTAAAATTAAAACATGAAAAGTCACCATTTGCCCGAGGTGAAGTACACTTGGAGAATTTGACATCTCAAACAGCAAGCTGCGGTCACACCCTCTACCAAACGCCTTGTGTAAAATCTGGGAAATAGGTCAAAGGGCAAAGAACATAAGTGATATTTGAAGTTCTACTAATTTTAGTCTTTTAATTCACACTCAATACTAATTTGTCCAAACTTTACAAGTATCAAAGCACATATTAGTATTTCAACCTAACAATAACATCCTAAAAACGTCGTCAATCCCACATATAATTGGATTATTTCTGATGTTAGTTGCAAACTGTTCGACAGAGTATAATTACAGAAAAAAAAAATAGTAATTATAATAACACAAGTTTTTTTGTGGTAACAACAAAGGCACAAGAGCGAGATGAGAATTGATCAGAAGATCTCCTGAGAGTGTCACCCTCTATAATAACACAAGATAAGCCTTAATCAGAAATTAAGCTTAATTACAACAACAACCCAAAAAAAAATTACTGACAATACCAGCAGAAAGCGGTCTAACGACGGAAACCAGAGGCCGAGATGAATGATGGTGATGAAGAGACAGAGGGAGACTGGAGAGAGTGAATATGTGATTTAAGGGTTTTGTGTCTATTATATTATTCCCTCATAAGAATTATTATATTATTATACTATATTTTATTAGTTGACTTAGCTTGGACTGAGCGGGCCAGCAGACCCAACCCAGCCCAAGCTTTTGGCCCAGGTTGTTTCAGAAACAGCAGCCACGAAAGACAGGGGAGTAGCAGAGGCTGCTCTGTTGGGTGGAGATGCAGCTACCACCAGCTGCCAACTCACGACAGCAGCAACGAAGGGGAACCGCAAAGAAGTGCCTGCCACCACGCGCAGTGCCTGCTCGCGCAACCTTTGCGCAGCCAGAGCACCACCGCACGAATCAAAACCAGCCAGCTCTAAACAGGGGAGATCCATTCACGCAGAGGTGCAGCCTGTTCGCGCAAAACCCAGACATGGCACCAACACTTGCAGCCGGCGCAACAATTGCAGCCAGCGCCACCATCAGCCGCCACGCAATCCCCTTGCAGCCACCAATACGAACCTGTTTTCGAAACCAGTTTTCGAAGAATTTTCTTTGCAAATTCCGAACAATTTCGAACTAACTCTTGGTATTTTCGTGTATAATTTTATATAAATTTCAGCAAAAACATCTTTTCGCATCAAATTTCAATCTAATTGAACCAAAATCGAAGATTTAACATATAAAATCAAATTGGGGAAAAATTAGGGTTTTTTAATTGTTTTGAATCAAACTCTTTTATTTCTAAACGAAAATAAGAATTAAAT
Organism: Chenopodium quinoa; assembly: GCF_001683475.1. NCBI lineage: Eukaryota > Viridiplantae > Streptophyta > Magnoliopsida > Caryophyllales > Amaranthaceae > Chenopodium > Chenopodium quinoa. The sequence continues at coordinate 800,287 of NW_018744504.1, read as the reverse complement.
ACATGGTTTTGCAATTGAAATCCAAAGAAACTAAAGCCCTTAATCAATTTCGACAAAACTTGTCGAATTTTTGGATCAAATTTTCGAATAGAACTCCTTGGTTTGTTCGAACTCCTTCGAACAGTTTTTTTCTTTTCTTTTTTTTTTTTTCTTAAAACGAATTTCATAAATTCATACCATTAAAATCAAATTATAATTTCAATCAATGTCTAAACGTTTGTAAAGATCGTTGTAGTGATTTTATTCTCAAAGTTGATTTAGATCATCAAGTATTTTGTTTGTTCTTATCAATCTTTGATTTTGGTCTAGTAGATGGTTTATTTACCATTCCTTAGCCAATATTCGCAAGAGAACTAAGCGAGAACAAGTTCGAGTCAAGAAGAAGTCGAATATTAATTCATTCCATTTGGAAAAATACATGTATTATCCAAACAGTTATAGAGAATCTAAACATTATTTATTTGAAAAAACAAAAATTCAGAAAGAAAATTTTGAATATGTTAAATATGGAATAGAAAATAAAGAGAGATGAGGGAAGATTGTTACGTTGTATTTCATATTCCATCTAATACGGGATATATATAATGTACATTTCCTAGGGTTCCATCAATGGATAAGACCAAATACCCAACTCTAGAATATTCTAAATTGTACATGGGATAATAGTCATCCATATTTAGATATTATCATAACACTCCCCCTTGGATGACTATATATTGAATAAAACAATAACTAACATTTACTACAAAACCTGTACAAAATAATACACTATAATGCGCATAAGATGCTGCCTCGTTAAAAACTTACCAGGAAAACCCAGTGGGAAAAAACCATGGTTAAGGAAAAAAGATTGCAGCGCGCATTAACTCCCCCTCATGACTACATCACTTGAGATCTTTAAGACGACGCAATCCAATGCCGTAAGCTAACTTTTTGAATTTTGCTGTCGGAAGAGCCTTAGTAAATAAGTCTGCTAAATTCTCACTTGAACGAATCTGTAATACATTTATATCTCCATTCTTCTGAAGATCATGAGTGAAGAAAAATTTGGGTAAGATGTGCTTTGTTCTGTCGCCTTTGATGTATCCTTCCTTAAGTTGAGCAATACAAGCAGCGTTATCCTCATATAAAGTTGTTGGTACCTCTTTCCCAGATGATAAACCACAAACTTCTTTTATATGTTGAACTACTGACCTTAACCATACACATTCACGACTAGCCTCGTGAATTGCTAAAATCTCAGAATGATTGGAAGAAGTAGCTGCAATGGTTTGTTTCATGGAACGCCAAGAAATGGCAGTACCACCATATGTGAACACATATCCAGTTTGTGACCGACCATTATGAGGATCATATAAATAACCTGCATCTGCAAAACCAATCAAATTTTCTTTGGACAACTTTGGGAAAAATAAACCCATATCCTTCGTACCTTGAAGGTAACGAAGTAAATGTTTAATCCCATTCTAATGCCTTCGGGTTGGACATGAACTAAACCTTGCTAATAAATTAACTGAAAATGATATATCAGGTCGTGTATGACTTGCAAGGTACATTAGTGCTCCAATTGCACTAAGATACGGTACTTCAGGACCAAGAATTTCTTCATCATTTTCCCGAGGTCGGAATGGATCTTTCTCTACTTCAAGTGATCTTACAACCATAGGGCTGCTCAATGGATGTGCTGTATCCAAAGAAAATCTTTTAAGAACATTTTCTATGTATGTTGATTGATGCACAAGGATTCCATTCTCTAGGTGCTCTATTTGTAACCCCAAGCAGAATTTTGTCTTTCCTAGATCTTTCATTTCGAACTCTTTCTTTAAATAATTGACAGTCACTGAAATCACTTCAGGAGTTCCAATGATATTCAAATCATCAACATACACTGCAATTATAACAAATCCTGATCCAAATTTCTTTATTAAAATACATGGGCTGATAAGATCATTCTTATAACCTTCTTTCAACAAATACTCACTTAGACGGTTATACCACATACGCCCAGATTGTTTCAATCCATAAAGAGATTTGTTCAATTTAATACAGAAATGTTCTCGAGAACTAGATTTTGCTGCTTCCGGCAGCTTGAATTCTTTTGGGAGCTTCATGTAAATGTCATTATCTAGTGGGCCATATAAATAAGCTGTGACTACATCCATCAAACGTAAGTCAAGTCCTTCTCTTATTGCCAGACTAATCAAAAATAAAAGTAGTTGCATCCACCACAGGAGAATATGTCTCCTCATAATCAATACCAGGTCTTTGTGAGAATCCTTGTGCAACTAAGCGTGCCTTATATCTTACAACTTCACCCTTTTCATTGCTCTTTCGCACAAAGACCCATTTATATCGCACTGGCTTTACACTTTCAGGTGTACGGACTACTGGTCCGAATACTTCTCTTTTTCCAAGAGATTTTAATTCTGCTTCAATTGCTTCTTTCCATTTTGGCCAATCATTTCTTTGTCTACATTCTTCAATAGATTTTGGTTCATGATCCTCATTATTATCCATAACATCTAATGCTACATTGCATGCAAAAACATCATCGACGTCGATTTGATTTCGGTTCCATGTAATTCCAGACATGATATAATTTATTGAAATTTCTTCATTATCAGGTACCTGAATTTCTTCTTGTATCATGTCTAAAGTCTCTTCTGGAGATCCTTCGGAAATTGTTTCTTCAATTTGACCATCATCAATCAATGCTCCTTTTCTTTTCCGAGGATTCTTATCTTTGGAACCTATTGGTCTTCCACGTTTTTGGCGTGGTTTAGACTCATTAGCAATTTTATTTTGTCCTTCCGGGACATCTATTTTAAATGGAGCATTAACAGCTGGAATATGCGACTTGGTCACTCTTTTTGGGTCAGCAAACGAGTCTGGCAATTGATTCGCTAAACTTTGTAAATAAATTATCTTTTGAACTTCCAGTTCACATTGTTTAGTTCGAGGATCAAGATAGGATAATGATAATTCATTCCATTTAATTTCATTTTCCAGCTCTCTCTTTTCTCCCCCTAATGTTGGGAAAAGTGACTCGTTAAAATGACAATTTGCAAAACGAGCCGTAAATAAATCCCCTGTTGTAGGCTCAAGATATTTAATTATTAACGGGGATTCAAACCCAACATATATCCCCATCCTCCTTTGAGGACCCATCTTAGTGCGTTGTGGTGGAGCTATTGGAACATAAACCGCACATCCAAAAATTCTTAGATGGGAAATATTTGGTTCCTGACCATAAACCAATAGTAATGGGGAGAAGTTGTGATAACTTGTTGGCCTAATGCGAATTAGTGTTGTTGCATGTAATATAGCATGTCCCCAAGCAAAAATTGGGAGATTGGATTTCATAAGCAATGGTCTAGCAATTAACTGAATACGTTTTATTAATGACTCTGCTAGATCGTTTTGTATATGAACATGTGCTACAGGATGTTCAACATTTATCCCAATGGACATGCAATAATCATTAAAAGCTTGAGATATAAATTCACCAACATTGTCAAGCCGAATAGTCTTAATGGGAGTATTTGGAAAATGTGCCCGTAACTTAATCAATTGGGCAAGTAGTCTCGCAAACGCCAGGTTACGAGTTGATAACAAAGACACATGTGACCATCTAGTTGATGCATCAATTAAAACCATAAAATATCTAAATGGTCCACATGGGGGATGTATGGGCCCACAAATATCTCCTTGTATACGTTCCAGAAAACTAATTGATTCAAAATTAATTTTAGCTGGTGATGGGCGAATAATCAACTTGCCTTCCGAGCAAGCAGCACATGAAAAATTATTATGAAGAATCTGCTGGCTCTTCAATGAATGTCCACATGAATTCGTAATTATTTTTTGCATCATTATTGAACCGGGATGGCCTAACCGGTCATGCCAAACAACAAAATCATTAGTAAACTTCTGGTTTACTATAGCATGAGCTTCAATAACATTGATTTTTGTGTAGTACAAACCACTAGAGAATGTAGGTAGTTTCTCCAAAACATGTTTTGAGCCTTGAGTTATATTTGTGATTTGATGGAATTCGTTATTTTCTTTATTGATTGTCTCAATATGATAACCATTATTGCGAATATCCTTAAAACTTAATAAATTTCTTGAGACAATGGGGAGTATAAAGCATCAATTATTTTAATTTCAGTTCCCCAAGGCAACTTTATAGTGGCTCTTCCGGAGCCCTCAATGATATTTGTACTACCCGATATGGTAATTACATTAATCCTTTTCATCATCAAATGAGAGAAATATTTTTTATTTTTTAGTATTGTATGTATAGTTGCACTGTCAGCAAGACATAATTCTTCACCATTCATAGCAAATTGAACTTGAGTAATATCCATGTTCTTTATGAAATAAAATACATGTCAAAATATTAAGCATAAAAATAAAGATGATAAAACAAATAAATCAATAAAAACACTCAAATAGTTCATAAATTTATAAAGTAAAAATCCTTATTACAACGAAAGAAATAAACTTTAATAAATTACTAGAATAAGCAAACATAAGTCTAATACTTAAAACTGACATAATACAATATAATTTTAATTATTCCCTTCTGGGGCAGTGAAGAAATCGGCAACTTCTAAATGAGTTGTACTGTCAAAATCAAAATTATTCCCTTCCGGGAAAGTAAGGAAATCACCAACATCAAATTGATTGGCATTGCCAAAATCAAAATCACCTTCACCATCTTCAAGAATAAGGTTTGCCTCAACTTTCTTTCCTTTCTTTCCTCCACAACGGTAACATATATTGTTATCACTTTTCTCTTTTTCATCCCTACGTTCCCACTTCTAGTGGGAATGTGAGTTTATGAAATGACCTCCACGACCTCTACCATATCCACGTCCACGACCCCGGCCGCGCCATTGGCCACGACCACGACCTCTACCTCGACCACTACTGCTGGAATGGTCCCTGTTTTTAGTTTCTTTCCCGTTATGGGTTGTCACATTCGCTTCAGGGAATGGAGTAGAGCCAGTAGGACATGATTCATGATTTTTCATTAACAGCTCGTTATTTTTCTCAGCCACAAGAAGACAGGATATTAATTCAGAATATTTTAAAACCTTTTTCTCTATATTGTGTATGCAGGACAATATTATTAGCATGGAAAGTGGAGTATGTCTTTTCAAGCATTTCTGCATCAGTAATATTTTCTCCACATAATTTCAATTGAGAAGTTATTTTAAACATAGCTGAGTTATATTCACTAACAGATTTAAAATCTTGCAATCTCAAATTTAACCATTCATAACGAGCTCTAGGGAGTATCACTGTTTTTTGGTGGTCATACCTTTCCTTAGATTACTCCAAAGGATTTGTGAGTTTTTCACAGTTAAATATTCATTTTTGAGCCCTTCATGGAGGTGATGGCGAAGAAAAATCATGGCTTTAGCCTTATCTTGAGGTGTTGCCTTATTAGCCTCTTTTATTGTTTTACCAAGCCCTTTAGCATCTAGGTGTATTTCAGCATCTAACACCCATGATAAATAATTCTTTCTGGTAATATCAAGGGCCACAAATTCGAGCTTGGCAAGGTTCGACATTTTTCACTATACAAAATAATATTAAAAGATAAGTATATATAAATAGTATTCAAAAATATGTATTAAACATTATAATCATGCATAAATAAACCTGATACAAATCATGCATAAATAAGAACGAAATAGAAGGGGAGAATGTTAGCATGGAGAAAAATAAAAATGGAACCTTAAATTATATATCATGCTCTGTATTCGTTATATATGTTGATATTCCAATAAATAAGCATGCAAAAGTAGATAAATGTTAAATTATAATTGTTATGGGCTGCGATCATACTTACATGATAATAATAATATGGATTCTAGATAAATGTTTGGTAATCCTACTCAGTTGACTAGCAATGGTGCTGATAACGTGTTAAATATGGAATAGAAAATAAAGAGAGATGAGGGAAGATTGTTACGTTGTATTTCATATTCCATCTAGTACGGGATATATATAATGTACATTTCCTAGGGTTCCATCAATGGATAAGACCAAATACCCAACTCTAGAATATTCTAGATTGTACATGGGATAATAGTCATCCATATTTAGATATTATCATAACAGAATACTATTTTTTGTTTTTTCGAATTAGAATTCAAAATTTAAAAAGGGATCCAATTATTATATTATTTTCAATACAAATTATTAAATAGACCTGGTTCACACTAATTTATTGTGGACCACTAACATTAGGGAAATTATGGTTGTTTTATTAGAAAAAAAAACGGTCACTATAATAGAAAAAGGGTCTCTATGTTGAAATAAAAGTCATTTTGGTAATATATATGTTATAAAAGGTTAATTTTTTTAATGAAATATTTTATATACTGGTTAATTTGAATAATAAAGGTCACTATGTTAAAATTAGGGTCATAACGTTGTACTTTAAGTTCACAATAATATTAAACGTTATACTAGTTTTAATAAAGGTTATTATGTTAAAAATAAGGTTACTATGTCAAAATTAAGGGTTACTATGTTCATATAATGTCAGTTGCGTGTGTATAAACCTCGGCTCCACAATAACATTATTGTGGATCAGGTCCACGCAAGATTTTCTGTATTTTCAAAACTGGACCCAAAATGGAAAGAAAAGTCTAGCTCGTAATTGAGTGTGACTTTTTTGTCCAATATTTATGAAGATAAGTTGTAATTTGCAATTTATTTCAACAAAGATATGAAAATGTGAGCAAACTTTCGTATATCTGATTTTATGTTTTTCTCCTTGTCATCATTGTCATATTTTTATAATTAAAAGTGAAATTCTTTCAATTAAATAAGTATAATAGTTTGAAAATGAATGTTTATCAAACCTAGGTTTGGTGAAGTGTTAGAATAATTTATAAAATCATTCGAATCACTTTCTAAAATATAGTCTCATTTTAAAATAAAAGTTAAGGTGAGACCTAATTTGAAGCCCCCAAGCGTAGATTTTAGGTGGCTTTTGGAATTCATGTATACATATGTTAGGGGATGTTTCTCATGTTTATTTAAAGCCCCAAGACTTGTGCTTTTAATTGTGGAATATTGCATATGTTTATCACAAATTGTTTGACCAAGTAACATAATTAATCATCTTGGTCAAATAATAGGAAGTGGTATTCTTCCCTTTGTCATCTAAAGTTATTAAGATGGTTTGTAATAAGCTTTTCATGACATTGATTTTGCAACATAAATAGCGTGTTCAAATCAGTAAATAGAGAGAAGTGGAGATGTCCTGGCTTTTTTAAGCCCCCAATTTGAGACAAAGAGCAAAAAAGTTATACTATTTTCGAGTATTTTAGATGTCAAATGGGAGGGATCATCCCGACTTACCCCCTTAAAAAAGAAATGAACAAAAAAGACGGATTTGTATAAAAGGAAGGAGAATCCAACTTTCTCATAGAAGAATAAAGAAAGAAAATTAGACATGTTTTCGAAAAGCAAGGATTATTGTCTTAATATTTGAATCATCGTGATGACTTGGCAATGAGGTATACGTGTGATAACGATAATGATAATTTTTTTTTCATGTAGCGATCATGTTCAATCAATATTCCTCACTTAGAGAAGATGGAGATATCCCACGTTGGCGGACATTTTAGTTGCTCACGACAAGTGAAAATACCAATTCTCAAAAGTTGTAAAAGACATCTAAAGTTGACGTCGAGGCCGTCAATATATCAAATCAATTTATTGTATTAACTCTTTTTCTTTTAGGCAATGTATATAGAGCCTAAATTACCTTGGTAATAAATATCCCTATTATTAAAAGAAAATAAGATGATTGTGTTTTTTTTTTAAACTGATAGTCGTCTCATTTTTCTTTGACAAAGGATATGGAAAACATCGAATTTAGTTTGATTCGATTGCTTTACTAACATGATGTAATCAAGCCAATGGCTATCAAATCATCCAAATCATTTAAATTTTTTTTCATATGATCTTGTAATCACAACTCAACACTCACTAGTAGAATAAATGTGATGGGAAGCTATAATTGGCAAGCGGTTTTAATAATCCGCTTCCCATTGCTGAATAAAAAAAAAAAAAAAAACCAATGAAATGGCAAGCGGTTTTGGCGCGAACCGCTTGCTATTTAACTAATGGCAAGCGGTTTAGGGTTGAACCTCTTACCATTAGTTAAATTGGAAAGCGGTTCAACCCCAAACCGCTTCCCAATTCAAAAAAAAAAAAAAGCGGGCTCTCGTCTCTCCTTACCCTTTGTTCTGACTTCTTCACATAATCATTTTTCCCAAAATTTTCAACTCCTGCCCTCACTGTACACTCCTCCTCTCTGTCTCTCCTTACCCTCTCTTCTCACTTCATCTAGATTTTCCGGCCACCACCACCACCACTCTATTCACTTGCTTTTGAGGGTGATTGTGGTTGCCGCGGGCTCGCGCGTGGGGGCTGTTTTGAGGGTGTTTGGGGTGCTGCTCGAGTGTGGGTGTTGCTCGAGGCTGCTCGACCGGGTTGTGGGTGTTGCTCAAGGCTGCTCTTGGATGGGTTAGTTGCATGTGGTGGTTGTTGCTCCTAGTTGCTGGTGGTGTTCTTGGATTGGTTGCATTGGGTGGTGGTCTTCGTGGGTGGTGGTGAACCGAGCCCAATACACACGACTACTCTTCCTCATCCCTCAATCTTTCTCTTTCTCACTCTCAAATTAGGGTAAGTTTTGCTAAGTTTAAGTTTCATATGTATTAAATTGTATTAATTGTTTGTTTATTCCAAAATTTCAAGTTAGGGTTTCAAGTAGTTAACTCAATTTTATTTTAATTGTTTTATCATTTTTTTGTATATTAGATAATGTTTGTTGTTACTTTAATTGTTTAAATGTTATATATATATATATATATATATATATATATATATATATATATTGTTTGAATTTGAGTAGTTTTAAAGTGAAATTTTTTAATAGAATATATATTAGTTAACATTTTAGTTTGTTAAATTAAATGTGGTTAGTAAATTGCAATGTATGAATATAATGAATTGCTATATTGATTGTATGTACGTTAATTTAATTATTAGCACTATTTAAATGAATGAACTTGTTTATTGTTGAATGTCAAATAAATGCAAATAATTGAATGCTTGCATCATCATTTGCCTAGATACTCGTTCGAGTCTTTCTCAATAGGAGAAAGTCTTGAATAGTCCCCAGTTGGGACTGTTTTTGGACGTTTAATCTCACTTAGGTAGTGAATGTATGTCTCTTTTTCGATTTTAAGGAATATCCGGGCTTCTCATTTTCTCACCATGTTCTCTTGGTACATATGTGGGTAAGTTATTACCTACATCGTGTACTTGGAGAACTGGGGGGAAATGCTGCCGGATTTTCCTTAAAATTGAAAAGTTGACATACATTCACTAGTGAGATTAGACGTTCAAGGATGGGTTAGGTTGGAGTGATAAGGACCTTTTGGGAGCATTCATTTTTACGATATATGGATGATATATATGCTATGTACTTTGATTGACATAATATATGTTACATTTATCATTGTTTGAAATGTGTTGGTATGTTTAAAGGCAATTTAAAGCGTTAATGGATCGCGGTTGGATGTATGGTAGACGTGATACATTGGAATTTTTTAATGGGGTTAAAGAGTTTTGCAAGAGTGCTTCACAATATCATCTTAGAACGGGTGTCAATTACCTTTATTGTCCTTGTGTCAATTGTAATAATGTCACTAGGGTCAATAGTGTTGATACCATCATGGCTCATGTACAATGTCATGGGTTTAGGCCTCAATATCATGTTTGGGTTTGTCATGGTGAGAAGGGATCGTGTAGGGAGAATGTTGTTGGCAATGAGACACATGTTGAAAGTGTCGAGATTCATGTTGAAGAAGAAAATGGGAGTGATGATGGTGGTGAAGGGGATGACACTGAGGATGGTGGTGGTGATGATCACTTGGATGAGATGATGCGTGATTTTTAAGGTGAATTTGGTGACCGACCTGATGTATTTAAGTCATTATCAGAGGCTGCCAAAAAGCCTTTGTATCCCGGGTCCAAAAAATACACAAAACTCTCAGCCGTGCTTGCACTATTTAACATTAAGTCTAAGCATAACTGGAGTGACACTAGTTTCACTTCTTTGTTGACTGTGTTATGTGATATGTTGCCAGATGGGAATGAACTTCCTAATTCCTATTATTATGCAAAGAAACTAATGTGTCCATTTGGTTTGGAGTATAAGAAGATACATGCATGTCCGCATGATTGTGTCCTGTATCGAAATGAATATGAAGAGTTGGAGGAGTGTCCACGTTGCGGTAAGTTGCGTTACAAGCGAGCAAGCTGCAATGCTGGTATTAAAGGACCTCCTGCCAAGGTGTTGTGGTATCTTCCTATTATTCCAAGGTTAAAGCGTCTATTTTAAATACCAAAATACGCCAAGAACCTGAGATGGCTTGCTGAGGGAAGAAAGAAAAATGGTTTGTTGAAGCATCCTGCTGACTCTCCACAATGGAAGAACATCGATATGAAGTTTAGGGCATTTGGTGGTGAAGTCAGAAATTTAAGGCTTGGGTTGTGCACGGACGATATGAATCCATTTGGCACTCTTAGTACTAAACATAGCACATGGCCGGTACTTTTAGTGATTTACAACTTGCCTCCGTGGTTGTGTATGAAACGGAAATATATAATGCTTTCACTTTTGATAACGGGGCCAAGGCAACCTGGAAACGACATTGATGTTTACCTTGAGCCCCTTATTGATGATTTGAGAAAGATGTGGGACGAAGGTGTTACCGTTTATGATGCCCATAAGAACGAGATGTTTCTTTTGCGTGCTGCCCTTATGTGGACCATCAATGACTTTCCCGCATATGGCAATCTGTCCGGGTACAAGAACAAAGGGCATAAAGCATGTCCCATTTGTATAGATGACACACCGAACGTGTACCTTGAGCACTATGACAAAGATGTGTACGTGAGGACCCAAAGATTTCTTAGGCGCGATCACCCGTATCGTAAGCAGAAAAAGGCCTTCGATGGGAAAGTTGAGGAGGGGGTTGCGCCTAGGCCATTGAGTGGAAAGGAGGTTTATGCAAGAGTGAAGGGTATTCCATGTGTTTTTGGTAAAACAACGAAACCAATTAACCCACACGCTTTCTTTAAAAAGGAATCAATCTTTTGGAAGCTTGAGTACTGGAAAGAATATGATGTTAGACATTGTCTCGATGTGATGCATATAGAGAAGAATGTTTGTGATGCAATTATGGGGACAATTATGAACATTCCTGGAAAAACGAAGGATGGAAAGAGTGCGCGGTTAGATTTGCAAGCGTGGGGTGTTCGTCCGGAGTTGTGGGTTCAAGCTAAGGTAGGGATGGCGAAGGTTAAGGAAAAGGGAAACGAAGATGGTGGTCAAAACCTTAAGGGGAAGCGCAAGGAAAAGGCCACGGGTATCGCAAAGAAGAAAGGTGATGGAAAAGGAAAGAACCAAAAGGTGTATTTACCTCCAGCTTGCTACACATTATCAAAGGAAGAAAAACGGAGTTTTTGTGCTTGTTTGTATGACATTAAGCTTCTATCTGGGTTCTCGTTAAACATGAAAAGGTTTGTTTCCTTAAATGGAGAATTGAAGTTGACAAGTATGAAATCCCATGATTGTCACATGATGATGCAAGTATTCCTACCGATTGCAATTCGTGGTATTTTACCAAAGCACGTGAGAGAAGTTATAACAAGCCTCTGTGGGTTTTTCAATACTATTTACAGCAAAGCTTTTGATCCCTTTACACTTGATGCTCTCCAGGCGAATGTTGTAGTAACTTTGTGCAAATTTGAGATGTTTTTCCTACCTTCACTTTTTGACATAATGGTGCATTTGATTTTGCATTTGGTTCATGAGATTAAGTTGTATGATCCAGTATTTATGAGGTGGTGCTACCCTTTTGAACGACACATTGGTACACTTCAAGATAAAGTAAGAAATCCAGCCCATCCGGAAGGCAGTATGATACAAGGAATTGTGTCCGAGGAGATTGGGAATTTCGTGGCAGAGTACGTTGCCGTTGCCGAACCTATTGGGCTTCCCACTTCCCGACATGAAGGGAGACTTGATGGTCATGGCACAATCGGGTCAAAAAGGATCTAGGCTGCTCGAGATCAAATCATGCAAGCTCACCTATTTGTGTTTCATCATATTGCGGAGGTTCACCCATATTTAGAAGAGCACATGGATACTTGGCGTGTTGAATATCCATCAAAAGGGGAAATAGCACTGATGCAGTTGCATAATAAGATGTTTGTGAAGTGGTTCCATGATCGTGTGATGCGTCAATTGGATGAGACTGTGTTTGATACAATAAAGTGGCTAGATTATGGCCCAAAGGAAGATGTTCATTCATTTGAGGGATATGACATAAATGGGTACACATTTTGGACTAAAAGTCGGGATTAGAAATCCTCATCGACTCAAAATATTGGTGTCACTCTTGTGGCTTCATCAAGAGAGATTGCAAGTGCGAAGGATACATCACCAGTTGACGCACTATTATCATACTATGGACGAATTCAGGAAATATGGGAACTAGATTACCGTGACTTCAAGGTTGGTCTATTCAAGTGTAAATGGGTCGATAATAATAGGCGCAACGTGAGAAATGATGACTTCACTCTTGTAGATCTTGGCCACTTGCGGGATAGTCTTGAACCATTCATCCTTGCATCTTAAGCTAAGCAAGTGTTCTATGTAACTGACCCGTCCGATCCAAAATGGTCCATCGCCCTGGCTGGCAAAAGGAGAATTTTAGGGGTTGGAGAAGTTGATGACGAGGAATAATATGATGCATTTGATGATTCTCCCCCTTTCACTGCTCCTACACTTGATGTAGCAACTGATGTAGATGATGATGCTACTTATATTCGATCTGACCACAATGAGGGAATACACGAATAAGGTACTTTTATTGATGCATGTTTTATTTACTAAATATCTTATTCTCCAACAACCTTGTTTATTTCAGGAAGTGTTTTATTTGTTTTGCATTTTCAACGTATAAGTATGTAATATGAACTAAATATATGAATTGTTAAGAGGATTATATGTGAATTTGTTATGAAACCAAAGAAGTTGGGTAAGTGTTTGTCTTTCTTCGTGCCTCAGATTTATTTCAGGAAGTGTTTTATTTTTTTGCATTTTCAACGTATAAGCGTGTAATATGAACTAAATATATGAATTGTTAAGAGGATTATATGTGAATTTGCTATGAAACCAAAGAAGTTGGGTAAGTGTTTGTCTTTCTTCGTGCCTCAGATTTATTTCAGGAAGTGTTATATTTTTTTGCATTTTCAACGTATAATCATGTAATATAAACTATATATATGAATTGTTAAGAGGATTATATGTGAATTTGTTATGAAACCAAAGAAGTTGGGTAAGTGTTTGTCTTTCTTCGTGCCTCAGATTTGATTGCCATTACTGATGACTAACAACATGCTTTGCTTGTTTATTGTAGGTGTGCACATATCATGGATCCTGATGAGAACATTTATTCTGATGAGGATATGGATGATGATGATGACGACGAGTTGTATGATGTTAATAAGGAGACGGATATGGGGGAACCGGAAGACCAAGCTTATGACGAGTTCCAACATAAGCTTGATGAATATGAGCGTATAGTTGAAACTGCCCCACCTATTGAGGATAATGTGGTTTCCGATGTTGTAGGTGATTCACATTGTAAAACTCAAATGCAAACCCAAGTGAAAACGACCGGTGGTGGAGGATGGGTAAAGCCACCGGTGAACAGAAGCAGTAGGGGTTGCAACAAAAGCTTTCAAGAAACCCAACGTTCCTATGGTGCTTGAGTTTGATGAGTTAGGTCAACCTACTGGCCAATGGTGCGACAAATTTTCTAGTTAATTTGGCACTAACTCATAAAATACCAATCACACTTGAGTTTGCCGATATACCTCACGGGTTGCTTCAAACATTTTGGGACGATACAATGGTAAGTATGATTAATATATTATTAATTAATACCAATCACACTATTATTTTTAATTAATATATATGTTGGGAAAAAAAATTAAAAAAATTGCAAAAACAACCCCCGAGCCTAACCCGAGGGCTGCAGCCGACAACTGCCCGGGCAGCAGCCTGGGCTTGTTCAGCTGCCTACGCTGCTGCCTAGGATGCTGTAGCTGCTTGGGCTGCTACCTGGGTGCTGCAGCTGCCTGAGCAATAGCCTGGGTGCTGCAGCTGCCTGGGAAGCAACCTGGGCTACTACAGCTGCCTCGGGTGCTGCCCTGATTCCTGTTTTTTTTTTTCGTTTTTTTTTCTTTTTTTTTCTCTTGCCTAACGTGGATGTTTGCGCCAATTACAGAGTATGTTCCATATTCCTGATGAGCCAGCCAAGAGAAAAGTTTTTGAAGCTTTTGTACAAGAGAGATTCAAAAACTTCAAGAGTTACTTGAGGACGAGATGGTCCATAAGAAAAGAAGGAGAAGACCAAAGAAAAATGTGTCTGCTGATGGAGAAGAGAAGAAACCTGATAAGAAACCGTGGGATTTATATCCACAAATAAAGGTCAAGGACTGGGAGAAGTTTGTGGAAAAATCTCCCACTAGGACCGCTGTAGGGAATAATTTCAAGCCTTAATCCGACTAGCTTGAACCCCACTGTGATCATACACTAAAGTACGGTGGCGTCCAAAAGGGAAGAAGATGGAGCAAAAGAGTCGCCAACAAGTTTTTTAGGAACTTGTAAACCGTTCATAGGATGAAGGTTACACCCCTTAACGATCCAAGAGATCGTCAACTCCATAAGGTCTAGAACCAAATAAGGGTTCGGGGATGATGGTACAAATCCAACCTAAAAGAGATTGAACTTGCCCTAAAATAATAGGCATCTACTTTATTCTGATCGTATTCATGTGCGCTTTTTAATTAACATGCAATCATTAGGATTAACCCTAAACCTGTTTATCTATGTTGGTTGAATTTAATGCACAAATAAAATATGATTGGCGATCACTTGAATTATAATCACATTAACCCTAACAAGATTATTAATTATCTTATTAAGCATGATTGCAAGTACAAATTCCCTTTAAACATGCATAAAAGGTGTGATCAAGCAATAAATATAAACAACATGATAAATAATAATAACAATCATATAAATAATAATCATAAATATCATGACAATAAAATTATAATCATAATAATAATCATCATAAATAAAATAATCATCATCAAAATAATAATAATAATAATATTCATAATCATCATAAATTATAACAATTATAATCATAATCATGTTAATATTAAAGCATAATAAAAATAGCAAGATCCTAGGCACGATACTAACAAGATTAATAACAAATCCTAGCATGTCACTAAGTATTAAAATCAAATCTTTAACCATAACATGATACTAACATGAATAAATATTAGGAAGAACATAGGAAGCACCGTAACAATCATAATAAACATAATTGAATTTATAACCTTTCCCCTAAACATGATATTAGGAATCATAATAACAATATAAACATGATTTCTACATCATAATATCAATTAAAACCATTAAAGCACTTACTTTGATGCATCTTACCTCTTTCTAATAACAAAATACACACGTTAGTAACTTCAAGGAAAATAATAATCAAAACAATTAAATTAAATAATTGAAATAGAGATTTGGGACTAAACCCTCAGAAATTAAAACCTTTCACGTCTAGGGCGAAGGCAACTTCGAATATGGATAGGTGTATCTAGATCTTGCGAATGTGGAATTTTGTATTAAAACACAAAGTTTAGAAAAGAAAGAAAGAGATGAATGAGAGAGAATGCTAAAGAATTAATGATTGTTGATGATAACTTGCGAATGAGGAGAATTAGTGAATGAATGGAGAGAATTGGTTAATCTTGATGAATCAAAACGGAGTTTTTAATACGATATTTATAAAGAAAATCAGTCAAAAAAGATAAATTAACAAAACAGAGTCTGACGCTCAGGAAACAGAGCTGGCGCCAACCCTGGCTAGCTGGCGCCAGGCACCAGCACTAGCGCCAGGCGCCAAGGCCTGGGGTCAGACGCCAAGCTTAATTTTAACGCGTTTTCAAAAATCCGATAAGTTTACCGTACTAGAGGATAAAATAATATAATTTCTTCGAAAATGCTATTTGATTTTGATTAAAACTCTGAAAAGTCAACAAAAGTCAATTTATCAATGCTAATTAAATTAGGAATGAAAAGAACCTTCTAGAAGAATCCAGAAGACTAAAACCATTCCTAATTGCATTAGGAATGATAAATCATATTAGGCCCTCCCCTATATCATTGGGCCGCATATAAAGCTCAAACCGGGCCCAGTTTAGTAAATTGACCATAACTTCCTCAATATTCATCGGAATCGGGCTTATAATATATCGTTGGAAAGGTCTTTGCAAGCCCCATCTAACTACACTACTATTGGACCCATATCATTGACCAAACAAACTGGATTGGCTTTTTTCTTAAAATAAAGTTTTCAAAAACAGAGAGAAGAGAAAAGAAATAAAAACTTTCCGCAACACTAGGCTTTCCACACTTTCACTTCATTCAATTATGATTCGACATGAAAGGTACTCATCACTGGGTTTGGTTTTGGGGAGACACAAATGGGTGTCTACAGAAGCCCCCACTTTGACTGAGTTTGGAGAAACGCAAGTTTCAAAAAACGAAAGCCAAAGTATCGATAGGGACGGAGAATGATTCAGAACGTTCTGCGATCCTAAATCACTCTTGTAACGCCGATACTTGCAAACTAATGTTAGTTAAACAGATAAAAGAGTTAAGAAACGCGTATCTTGCACCGTCGAGCACACGTCTCTGAAAGTAACTGATTCGCTGCCGCTTTACTGTTGTTTTGATGACCTCCTGCAAGCTAGAGAATGCCATCCCACTTGAAAACCGCTACACCTGTAACTGCTTCCAAATTAGAAGATTGCTTCGCCTAAAACGATCCTCCCCGCTATGATAATATTCCACATCCTAGGGAATATCATCGAAGATTATTTCTCTTGAAACAATCCTCATCTGCATTGATAATATTCCATATCCTAGGGAATACCATCAAAGATTATTTCTCTTGAAATAATCCTCATCCGCATGGATAGTATTCCACATCCTAGGGAATACCATCGAAGATTATTTCTCTTGAAACAATCTCCATCCGCATTGATAATATTCCACATCCTAGGGAATACCATCAAAGATAACTTCGCCCAAAATTACCTCCAGTTGTTCGTGACAACTCTCCGAAAGCTAGGGAACGCTGTCGAAGATATCTTCTTTTGAAGTCATCCTCATTCGAGGCGATAATTTTCCAAAGGAAATTACCAAAGATCCACGCCTGTCGATCTTTAAACGTTCGCCTGAACTTTGCTTCCGCTATGCCTGTACGTCAGCGCTTCCGTTGCTTTGAACCTGTATGTCAGTGCCCTTTGCTCTTGAACCTATATGTCGGTGCCTTTTTGCGCTTGAACCTATATGTCGGTGCCTTTTGCTAATGAGCCAATACTTAAGCGCTTTAAGCTAAGTGAGACGATCTCTTATCAGGTCGATCACTTTATGTAATCAAGCCGATTACTAAATCATGTCAAATTGCTTAGAGGGGCTAACAAGCGTACCAAGGAACCCGGAAATATGTTGCAGAAGGCTAGCACAACCTCATCAGGTGGCTGGGTGCTTTGGCGTCGTTGAAAAACCATCAGCGCCAGCTATTTAGCGTTAGCGCCAGGCGTTGATATTGGCGCTAGGCGCCAAGCTTAATTTGTGACGCCAATGCATAGGGCCTGGTGCCAGCACGGGGATTTCCTTAAATACCCCTTTCCTCTTCATTTTGCTGCTCTGTTCGTCGCGAACTGTTCGAAAGAAGTCCGAAACTTCAATTGCTCATTGCTTGCTTGTTTCTCAACCGAATTCGCTCAAATTTGTTGCAAATCAAAGCTCTTTTCATCTATTTTCCTGATCTATGTAAGTTTTCTTCAAGATCACATCAGTTTTTATGAATTCTTGGCATGTTTATTCACGAATTTCATGAAAATTCGAAATTTATAATGCTCAATTTGCTTTGTTTGTCAAGTTTTATGCCATGAATTTGCTTGATTATGTTTGTATATTGCCTTGGGAGTAGTTTGAGACTTGTTTGACTCAATTTGGTGAAGAAATGAGCAATTTGCCATTGTTGGACCTCTTAAGGTCGTGAAGAACAATGTGGCTCGTTCTTGACATTTTTGCTAGCAATTCTTGTTCAATTTGTCACAATAATCACTATAGTGTTGCAAAAAATTGTTTGATTGCTTGAAAAATGTTGTTATGCTCAATTTGAATTTGTGCTCTGTTTTAGTACTACGTACTCTGTTTTTGCGAACATAGTATCATGCGGCTAGGCGAACCTTAGATACTATAGAACCTTAATTTAGGATGATTTTGCACAATGTAGCATGGCTAGATAACGAGGCTCGGGTTCACGGTCCCGAAACACTAGACGGGAGCATGAGCCCGTGGAGGACGACGCCACGCCGTCCACTTCACTTGGTCGACTTCCAGAGTGGGATGAGCGGACCCTGTTCTTCGCTCCTGTCCACCACATTTCCGAGAGGGTGAGACGGGGTACCGAGCCCGAGAGGACACGACATCACGGCTCTGGCTGTGACGGTTTAGGCGATTTGTATAGGATGCACATCGCCAGGGATCTTGAGACAAGGCTCCTATGGGAGTCTTGCGGGCTAGCTACTTTGTTCGAGACCTCTGAGGCTATGGTTGCCTCCAGTGGGGGTCATCACGTAGTGCACGCTTTGGTGGAGTTCTTCTGGGACACCACCAACACCTTTCATTTCCCCTAGGGCGAGATGATGGTTACCCCCACGGATTTCAGTCTTATCACAGGACTGGAGTTCACCTCTGTGCCACTGCTGTTCGACAGTGGGATTGACGTCTTCTCTTCGGAGGTCGAGGAGTTGTTGGGGCCGATTGCTATTCGGGCCCTAGCCGAGGTCGAGGCGACTCAGTTTAGTGATAGGGGAATTTGCCGCTCGACACTAGCAGCGGCTCTTGATGACGATGCGACCACCTGATAGCAGCGGGTGCGCATCTTCGTGCTGATGTTGTTGTCAGGGACATTCTCCCCTGACAAGGGTAGTAGGGCATTGCTTTACTACCTCCCTGCTGTCCGCGATCTCCAGCGGATCGGGACTTATGATTGGGCCAGCTTGGCCTATGTTGACTTTGTTCGTGCGCTGAGGGACTCGTGTCGTCACCGGTCCTTTGGGACGAATGTTGCTTTGTCTGTATTTTGGAAGGTCGTAGAGGTAAACATTATTCCCTATAAAGTTTAGCCCTACATATTAGTTAGCATTTACTCACACTTTTAACTCCTTGTAGATCTGTTTCTACGAGTACTTTCCTTCCGTTGCGCCGGCGAGACCATCGCCGAGGTGATTTCCAGTGAGCGCCTCTTGGGGCGGCCACCACGTGGACATGTCTACTGCACGCGTCCGGAACTGGATCATCTCGGTACGACTTTTATTCTTTATCTTGCTCTTCCGCGGTGCTTTAGATATATTCTTGCCTGATTGATGCTTTTTATAGGGACCTGAGGTGGTATACCGACCGTGGGGCGGTTGGACAGTCCCTGGATTAGCCGCACAGTACTCTGCTGAGCGTCGCTATTTTATGGGGACTTATGGAGCGGTCGCGTACTTAGGAGAGAGGGTTGCTAGACATCACTCTTCTGATGTCTTCGTCGTTCCTGCTGCTCCACCACGTCATATGTTCGACGAGGCACGGTTGTCAAGCATGTCTGAGGGAGCTGGTACCCCTTGGCGGTCCCATGTGATCCTCAGGCGGTGTTATGCTGAGGAGCTACTACCTTTATTAGCTCCAGCCCCTGTACCGGCTGAGGATGTGAGGGTAAGATTCTTAGCTTTTATTTTTCGCTAAGTAGCCCCCAAGTAATACTTTACTGATTTTTCTGTTTTATCAGGACGGTGCTGCTGAGTTCGTGCCGCCCCGTATGTCCATCCACTACCAGGGGATGTACGGGCCGATCGAGGAGATGATTCCTCCGGCTCCCGAGGGCGAGCGCTTCGTAGGGCGGTCGATTCCTCGCCACTAGACTAGAGTAAGCCTAGTTTTAATTCAGAATTTTCGTGTTCATGTGTATCATGTATTTTTACTGACTTATTTTTCTGACAATTTTCACGCGAGGTGGTTTCGGCTATGGCACGATGCATAGATGCCTTCCGGAGCCAGCTGGTACGAATGAGGAACGTGGCCACCTGCCGTCGGGATGACGTCGTCCGAGAGGTAGCCTTTCTTCACTCATTATTTTTGCATTACTTCTTCAATTTTACTTTGTTTCTGATTTAACTCTTTTTGCAGGGCCAACCTATCGCTTCTCACACCCGCACGAGACTTGAGGAGCGGAGGGATCCATCGAGGTCTAGCTCGAGACGTCGTCGTACTTCGTTAGGGGGTAGAGGTGGTCGCTCTGAGGCTGCTCGAGCCGACGTTGCAGAGGGATCGGGATCTTCTTCTGAGGGTGGTCACACTGCACCGGTAGGAGAGGCTACTTCGGCTTTCAGAGGTGGTGGGATGTACGAGGTAGGCTCGTCATCGCAGCAGCCTCCGCGACCTCAGCCTCAGGTTGATCATGGCTGGAGTGGTCCTATATTGAGTCTTCCTCCCCTACGGAGACTGGAGCTGGTGCTGGAGCTGGAGCCGGTGGAGAGGTGACTCCTCGTACGGCGCAATTTTATGACATGATGGGCCTACGTCCTCCGGCGCCGTAGTTTGTTCCTGTGTATTTTTTTTTTTTTTTTTTAGAACTTTGCCTTTGACTCATTATTTAGAGACACATTTTGTATATTTATGCTATTATGAATTTATTTGATTGTGTATGTTTGTGTGTGCAAGAAAAGTGTGACAAACAATTTTGCGCAAATTCCGTCATTTTTATTATTGATGGAGGGTATCCGACTCTCTCCCCCAAAAAGAAAAAATAAAAAAGGAAAAGAAAGGAATAAAAATGTCGGTTTTTTTTGGAATTTAAAATAAAGTCCAAAAAGAGTAATATAAATTAAAAATAATAGCTATATTTAATTAATTAAGAAAAAGGATAAAAAAAAAGTATGTTTAGGAAAAAATAAACGGAGGCATAAAGTCATTAACCGACTCGAGTTTAATATTAAAAACGCAAACTGAGCACGTGCGGCTGGTCTGGCAACTTGGCGCCAGCTGGCGCCACAATATGGTGCGTGGCGCCAGGCGCTACACTTAGCGTGTGGCGCCAAGCGCTGACGGTTGGCGCCAATCACGGGGTTTTGACGCTAATTGACGCTGACTCCGTGTTTCATTCTGATTAAAATTCTTCGCAATTTGTGTATAAATAGCCCCCTGCCCAGACGATTCTTCTCATAATTCCAGCGAATAAAATAATTCTCTTCTTTAGAAAAACAATAATCATGTCTTTAGTCACCAAGACCTTCACCCAATACACTCATGAATGGTGTCGATCTCTTAATGCGAGGGAGAGAAAAGAATTAGATTTATTTCACCTGGGGGAATTTATGGCATCAAAAGGGTAGATCTTGACCTAGACTTCATACATACCGCTCTAGAATTTTGGAATGTTGATACTCATTGTTTCAGAATAGGGTATGATGAGATTAGCCCTTTGCCAGAGGAATTTGGTGCTATTTTAGGCTTCCCTGCAATAGACCTCGTAGTAATCCCTAGAGTAGATGCATACTATTATAAGGATTTTGAGCGCTTCTTTAATTTAAAGGAAAGGGATTTATCATAAATAGTAGATGGCAATATAGTTAATTTGAAAGAATTTGCACGCCATTATTTTGATAAACCTCTTTCTGAATCTTTTCATATATACAGAAGAAGGGCGTTCTTATTTTGCATGCTTAATCAATTTTTTCTTACTAGTGGTAAAAATAACGAGGGTCAATCAATTATAACCACTGTACTAGAACAAATTGAATCAGGGAGAAATCCAATGCCATTAATAGTTGGAGAGACTATGATTAGTCTAGATGAATTTAAAAGGGACCCAAAAGCGCCTCTTTGCGGCTCTCCAATTTTATTACAGGTAGAAAAATAATAACTTTAATTACGGAAATCAAAAAATATATTTTTGTATTGTAATAATAATTTATTTGCATTGCATTTTTTTTTACAGATGTGGCTAATGGAGAGGCTAGGATTAATTAGCCCTCCGGACGACATTGAAAAATATACTCCCAATTGCTTCGTGAGAAGGAAGAAGCGCATCCCTAAAATTGGGCGTCATGGGTGGAGAAAAGTATTTGAATCACGTGATTTTGCTATCAAGTGGGTCATCCCATGGTGGAAAATAGAAAGGATGGTTGGTGTTAACAAGCAACCTTTCTGCCGTCTTCTAAGCTTGTCTCGTGTAACATATTATTATCCCTGCAGGGTAAAAAGACAATACGGCTTGCTTCAGAATATTCCTTCCGGGGATCTTCGTCCTCCCTATGAGTATCCTGTATCTCAAGAAGTAGATATATTCGATGCTTACTGGAGCGCTAAACCTTTATGGGAAGTGATTACCCAAAAGGTTCCTCCTTCTTTGCCTAATGATGTAAAGAAGTGGTTGCTGAAGAAATCCTCGATTGATCAGGGTAGAATCGATGTGAAGAATTGTCTAGGTGACAGGGTGACTCCTGCCAAAGAACGCTTAGGTGCAATAATTGAATTCAAAACACCTACAATGCCTAGGAAGAAAAATACCACCAAAGACAAAGGAAAAAGGAAAGCTAACACCATAGACAAAAAAGCTTGGGTGGAAAAGAAGCATGGAGTGCTAGCTAAAGGGGAGACCATCTACTCCAAAATTGAATGTAGGTCCTCTAAAGGATGCCTACTAGCTAAAGTTAGGGATGAAGAAGTGGAGGCAGAAAAGAATTGGAAAAGAGCTAGAAAGGAAAAGAAAGATTAAGAGCATTGCTTAGCTTTAGATTTATTAGACTTAGATTGTTGTTTTTATTTAAGGTTAATTTATTTCAGCCTTATTTAAATTCCATCAATAATGTAATTTTATTTTATTAATGAAATTTTAGCTTTCAATTAAATTGTTTACTTTAAATTTATTTTATTAAAGCAATGAAAATCGAAAAAAATTAATTTTCCAGAAATTCTTCGAGTACGGAAGTCGAAAATTTTCCATAAAACACCGAAATTCGCCCAGATTTTATTCCTGAATTGGCGCCAGTCATTGGAATTTGGCGCCTGCCATTGAAGTCTGGCGCCAGGCGCCAATTCCATCGACTGGCGCTGATGACTTGTGGCTGGCGCCAGGCTGTGTTCTGCGACGCCAACAATTCGCCGATTTTCTGTTGAATTTTTAATTAATTCTGGAACACGGAGATGTCGAAAAATAAAGTGGCCGCACCCGTAAAGGGTTTCCTACGTATCCTTTCTTAAGGAATCAGGCCGAACGTAGCTCTCTTGAGTATCCTACTCAAGTAATTATGGGTAGTATTTTTTAAGTTGGTCAAGATTGGTCATGTTTGAGAATTCATTGCCATCCATATCAGTTAGCTTTGCTGCACCTCCTGACAGGATTGTTTTGACAATGTAGGGTCCAGACCAATTAGGTCTAAATTTTCCCCTTGGGTCTAAAATATTTTTCCTTAGTGCTTTTAATACCAAATCTCCTACTTAGATATTTCTTGTCTTGACCTTCTTATTAAAATGTCTAGCCATACGAGTTTGGTAACACTGAGTGTGATGTAGAGCTTCCAGTCGTTTTTCGTCGAGTAGAATCAATTCTTCATATCTTGCCCTAGTCCATTCAACCTCATCGAGTTTACTCTCTAGCGCGATGCGTAGAGATGGTATTTCTAATTCGACAGGTTGTACGACATCCATTCCATATACCAAGGAGAATGACGTATTTCCTGTTGATGTACGGATTGACGTGCGATAACCCCACAATGCGAAGTGAAGCTTGTCAGGCCAATCCTTATAGTTTTCTGTCATTTTCTCAATGATAGTCTTTAGATTTTTATTAGCTGCCTCGACTACTCCGTTTGCTTGAGGTCTATAAGGGGAAGAATGATGATGTTGAATGCCATATTTTTGTAGCAATTCTTCACATTCCGCTTGAAAGTGAGTTCCATTGTCACTTATCATTTCATGTGGGACTCCATATCGACAAATAATATTTCTTTCGATAAAGAGTGCTACATGTTTTGCAGTGAGTTTAGCGTATGATTGCACTTCGACCCACTTTTTGAAGTAATCGATTGCTACTAGAATAAATTCGTGGCCTCCTGTTCCTGGGGGAGTGATTTTGCCAATTATGTCAATTCCCCATGTAGAGAATGGCCATGGCGATGTGTAGGTGTAGATCAAAGATGGAGGGACATGTTGTAAATTGGCATAAATTTGACACTTAGGGCATCTTTTTACGTATTGATGGCAATCCTTATTCATTGTAGTCCAATAATATCCTTCTCGCATTATTTTCGGGACTAACATTTTGCTATTTACATGAGTGCCACAGATTCCTTCGTGAACTATTCTCATTACTCTTTGAGCATCCATCTATCCTACACATAAGAGAGCTCGACCTTTAGGTACTCTTTTATGTAGCTCGTTGTCTATGAGTACATATTGAGAAGCCAAAAGTCTTAATGCTCGTTTTTCTCTTTTGATAGCATGAGGAGGGTATTCTCCATTGGTGACATAATTGAGTATGTCCGTGTACCACGGTTCTTCTTCTTCTTTTTCTTCGCCTTGGACTAAGTCGTCGTCTTCTATAGCCTGAATGTATGCTGGTTTGTGCCTTTTTTCGATAGTTAGTGGAATTTGCTCGATCTCCGTGGGAATCCTAACCATTGAGGCTAATCTTGCCAAGGCATCAACAAATTGGTTTTCTTCTCTAGGTAGATATGTGTATTCTACCTTCTCTAACTGATCGGTAAGAGTTTCCAGATAGTTTGGTAAGGGGCTAGGCTTTTGCTCCTCACTTTCCACCTTTTAGATATCTGATTGATGATTAGAGAGGAATCTCCGAATATCCTGAACTTCTTTACTCCCAATGCCAAGGTTGTTTCAAGGCCTACCACGCATGCTTCATATTCAGCAGCGTTGTTGGTAACGTCGAAATCAAGCTTTATTGAGATTGGAACGTGCTCTTCTTTAGGTGATACTAGTAGCACTCCAACGCCACATCCCTTTTGGTTTGAGGCTCCATCAAAATACAAGGTCCAAGTATCATCTTCAGTGACCATTAGGTCTTCATCTGGAAATTCATTGTCTTGTATTGGCGTCGAGTCTTCTATTAGAAAGTCTGCTAGAAAGCCTGACACCACAGATCCTTTAATAGCTTTTTATGGCATAAACCGTACATCGAACTGGGCTAGATTGACTATCCATCTTGATATGCGTCCATTGAGTGTAGATTTCTCGAACAGATACTTGAGTGGATTTAATCGGGAGACTACGAAAACGGTATGCACCAGCATGTGATGTCTTAACTTAGTTGTGGTCCACATTAAGGCGAGGCACAATTTCTCGAGCGGTGTATAGCGTGTTTCGTATTCGAGCATCTTTTTACTTAGGTAATAGATTGCGTTCTCTTTTCCTTCTACTTCTTGTGCTAGCATGGCTCCCATTGTCTCTTTGGTAACCATCAAATATAACCTAAGAGGTATTCCGGGAAGTGTTGGCGCTAATACGGGAGGATTTGCAAGATAGGCTTTGATCTTTTCAAACGCTTTTTGACACTCGTCATCCCATATTACTGGTACATTCTTCTTGAGCTTCTTGAAGATTGGTTCACATATTGTCGTCAGTTTTGATATGAACCTACTTATGTATTGTAACCGGCCAATAAATCCTCGAATCTGCTTCTCAGTCTTGGGCGGTGGCATTGACATGATTGCTTTAATCTTGGTTGGATCTACCTCTATTCCTCTAGAGCTTATGACGTATCCCAAGAGCTTGCCTGAGGTGACTCCAAAAGCACATTTTGATGGATTCAACCTCATGTTATACTTTCTTAGCCTTTCGAAAAATTTCCTTAAGGCTACTTGATGGTCTGGACGATCTTTTGATTTCACAATCATGTCGTCGACATATACCTCAACTTCTTTGTGCATCATGTCATGGAGTAAGGCAGTTGCTGCACGTTGGTAAGTAGCACCCGCGTTTTTCAACCCGAATGGCATTACCGTGTAGCAGTAAGTGCCCTATGGTGTTATAAAGGTTGTTTTCTCCATGTCTACTTCTTCCATGAGAATCAGGTTGTAACCTGCGTATCCATCCATGAATGAGAGAAGCGCGTGATTTTCCGTGTTGTCTACCAGAATATCGATGTGTGGCAAACGAAATTGTCCTTTGGACTTGCCTTATTTAGATCTCGATAGTCGACACACATCCTTACTCTTCCGTCTTTCTTTGGAACTGGGACGACGTTGGCGACCCATTCGGGGTATTTGGATACCTTGATGAAACCTGCAGTTATTTGTTTTTGAACTTCTTCTTTTATTTTAAGTGCTACGTCGGGTTTCATTCGACGCAACTTTTGTTTTACAGGTTTCATTCCTGGAATTAGTGGTATAGTGTGTTGAGCTATCTTTCTATTAATGCCTGGCATATCTTCATATGACCAAGCAAATACATCGATAAATTCTTTAAGTAAGTTAATTAAATCGGTTCTTTCTTGTTTATTCAATGTTAGTCCGATTTTAACTTCTTTTTTATGAGTTGAATCATTCGAGATGTCAACTGTTTCACTTTCTTCAATTACTGGTGTTTTCTTTTTGAGTGTTTCCATTGCTTTAATAATTTCTTTGTCTTTTTTATCGTTAGCTAAGCAATGCTCGTCATCTTGGGTTAGGGAGGAACACAAGAAGTAAGGAGAATGAGAAATATTATTATACTATGAGATCATTACATCAAAGAGTGATATGTCCTCAGGGATTGGATCACTAACTATCCTAGGAGAAGAAATAAGATGGGGAGGTGCTACTACTAAAGACTTAGAAGACTCTAAAGGGGAAGACTCTGACTCAGACTCTGACTCAGACGACTCTTCAAACATCGGTCCTTGCCCTGTCATGATTGATATCTTCCTTCCGCTTGGAGTAGTCACTTTGATAGTCTTGCACCACCCTTGTAGTGATCCTTCGGCTGGAGTAATTAGCTTCGAGGGGTCGAAGCTTTCACTTTGTAGGACTGTTTGAATGAGCGAGGAGTTATCCTCTTTATAAGTTGGCTCATTCTTTTCTTGCCCAAACAGTAATTCCATGACGTTAAAGTCAAAGCATGGGGGTGCTTTCTCCTTATGGACGGGAGTTGGGATTTCATCAGTTAAGTAGCAATCCAGGAAAATCTCGAATCCCGGTTGTCTTATGCCGTTTACAACAAATGGATCGGGAAATTCATGGCATGGATAGTCCTCTCCTTCTTTTATGAACTGACCATTAAGCGTAAGAGGGTACTGATCCATTGAAATTGCTTTCTTTTGAATGCAAGCGTCCCTACGTGCTTTCGACTTTTCCTGGGCTCGCTTGAGATCTTTTCGAGTCGGTTCGAAACCAAGTCCAAAAGTATCTAACTTAGGGAGGCTAGGTGACTCCAGCGGTTTTGCTATTCCTTTCTTCTTTCCTAAAGTCGTCCCAGGAAAGTGTCCTTGTTTCTTCAGCATGGCGTTGACAATCATGTTGGAATGGGGGTCATGGCAAAGAGATGTCCTTTCACCCTCCTGGATTAAGGAGACTTCTTCGTTAAAGCCCCATAGGTCTTCGTCATCTTCGTCGTGCTCCACATTAATGATTGGATTCTCTATGGATTTGATTCTCATTGGTGAAGCATCGATAGTGATTGGGATTCCTCCAACTATGGCTTTTACTTGTTGGTGGAGAGATGAAGGGACGGCCTTTAGATCATGAAGCCAAGGGCGTCCCAACAACAAGTTGAATGAAGCTTTGATGTCCACTACTTGGAAAGTAGTAGCATGTTCTATTGCTCCTGCCATTACATTTAGGGTTATTTTGCCAAGAGATGACGGCGAGTATTATCGTAGGCTCTTATTCCTTGTGTAGATGGAGTTAAGTCTTCATCCCTTATGCCGTGCATCCTTGCAGTTCTAAGTGGACAGACATTGATAGCCAATCCATTGTCTACAAGAGTCATGGGAACATTCATCCTTTTGCAGACTACCGTGAGGTTTAATGCCTTGTAATGTTTGTCACCTTCTGGGGGTAAATCTTTGTCAGAAAAGGTAATCAAATTAATCAGACTAGGAAGGTCACTTGTGAGGAAGTTGGCTAGTCCCTCAAGAGTAGTGTCAGAATCTATCCCGATTTTATCCAAGGCATTCATTACAACCAACCTATGCTCTTGAGATGTTGCCAGAAGTTTCAACACATTCATCTCAACTTTTGTCTTCTTAAACTGTTTAACAATGTCATTGTCTTCGATGATATGTATGGGAACTTGATGTATGGTGGGCATAGGTTGTGTTGAAATGGGAGGTTGCATTCTCCCGGATCTTGTGAGGACATCTATTGATGAATCTTCTTCAGCCCAAATATCATCTGTGGTGTATGACACAGAAGGTGAAGGTCCTACTATGTCCTTTAGATAGACATCTTCTTCATCACTGTCCCAAACTCCATTAATGGTTATATCCTCTTCTTGTTGAACTTGGACTAGTTTCTTTTCATCAATCATTTTCTGTACCAAATCCTTGAACTTGAAACAGTTTTCTATAGTGTGCCCCCTGATTGATGATACAGACAGTAATATCTATCTGTCCTTTTTAATGACTCAAATGGTCTCGGTTCGAGAGGTTTGACCTCGCCACTCTCGGAGAGCATTTCGAACATTTGCGCATATGGGATCCCAATTGGAGTGTAGATTCTATTGCTCTTCTTGGGTTTTTCAGTGACTTGTAAGGGAAAGTACTTTGCCTCATAAGTCGTTCTCACTGGTGTGAATTCTCTTTTAGGTTCTTCTTTTGGAAGTGGAAGCTCATCATATTTCTTATGGAGTTCGTTCATAACTTTAAGAGCTTCACGTAGTAGTTGCGATGCCTCCTTCATAGACAGTGTGAGCAATTGTATATCTTCCTTATTTGCCGGTTCTGGAAGGCTATCTTTGACATCGAAAAAGATCTCCTCTTCTATTTCTTCGACGGGTTTAATGAGAGAGGAGAGGTCAACCTCGTTTTCTTCATCGGAGATAGCCAGAGTATGAGCTAGAGGTGCATTGTCGATGCTTGGCTTCTTACTGGCAGGGGGCAACGGCAGTTTGTTATTGTCGATTAGGTCTTGGATAGCTTCCTTAAGCTTCCAAAAGCTTTCAGTAGAATGGCCCCTACCTTGGTGATACTTGCAGTGTGCATTAGGGTTCCAGTTAACCGACCTCTTCTCGACTGGTGGGTCCCCAAATGGTCCAATGGGAGTTATAAGACCTTTTGCATTTAATCGATCAAATGCGGTGTCATAACTCATGCCAATAGGAGTGAAGTTCCTCCTAAATGGTTTCTTCTGTCCTTGGTTGTTCATGGAAAGAACTTCTCCTAAATTAAAGGTGCTAACATTTTTTGAGTGGGCGGATTTGGAAGAAGAAGGATTGTCGTTCTTCTTTCCTTTCCAGCCACTGTTGGAGTTATTGTTGGCAGCTTTTGACTTAGCCAAGTCATCTTCAATATTGATCCCAATGTCATAAACAGCCTTAAAGGTATGGAGATTATTTTGATATTTAAGATGCTTGGAATATTTTTCTTGGAGATTCTTGATAAATAGTCTCACAGACTCTTTTTCACTTGGCACCTCAATCATTTTAGCTGAGGTTTCTCTCCACTTGTTAAAGAAAGAGGTGAAGACTTCATTCTCTTTCTGTTTGAGGATTTCAAGTTCTCTATGGTTAGTCTCGACTTGAATGTTGCACTTGTACCTATCAACGAAAGCGTTTGCTATAGACTCCCAGGTAGAGGTCTTTTCTTTCTCGAGAGAAA
This sequence comes from Chenopodium quinoa, assembly GCF_001683475.1. NCBI lineage: Eukaryota > Viridiplantae > Streptophyta > Magnoliopsida > Caryophyllales > Amaranthaceae > Chenopodium > Chenopodium quinoa. The sequence goes on along the minus strand of NW_018744504.1, from coordinate 770,213 downwards.
AGAACCATTGTTGGCAAACGGCCTCGAGAGATAGTGAGAACAGAGAAGGAAAGACTTTCTTATCGTTACCCTTGATACTCATTATTGTTTTAAATGCTCTTAAATGAAAGTATGGGTTATCAATTGCTCTGAATTTTGGGTTGTCGTTGGCGTTGAACTTCTGCGGAAGAAGATCTTTGTCTACCGAGACCCCTTGTGATGTAAGCTCTTGAAACTTGTAGTCGCTAGACAACTTGCTTAGGCTCTCTTGCATGAGGTCCATTTGTTGTTGCTTCACGGGATCGTCGATCCTAAGTGCGAGAAACTTCAGTGTCTCAGTCACAGTAGCCAGTTGGTTCTTAAGATCATTGACTTCATCTTGAGTTGCCATTATAACCCTAGCTTTCCTCTTGTGAGCTATAGGTTTGTCGAAAAGTTGGACTTGTACGAAGAGGTTATCTTTGATTAATCGTACTCCCTTTCTTGACCACGCGCTGTAAATTAAACCATTTTGCATTTTAATTACTTGACTCGAATCAACTTGACTTTATGGTTTATTTTAAGGAAAAAAGAAAAAAGGGTGCATATTTTTGGCAAAAATAATGTACATATTTTTAGGGAACTAAGTATTATTATTTTTATATTGGAGGATTAATATCCGACTTACCCCCCTGCAAAAAGGACGGAAAAACACGCACACAAGACTCTCTTAATCATGGTCAAAGTATGTGTATTGGTGTGTGCGTTGAGTGTAAGTGACATGCTTGGACTCTTGTGTAAGACCATGGGACTTAGTGCCTAAACTTGATCATTGATTCAATTAAACATTATTGACAGTAAAAGTAACCAAATTAAACAGAAAACTGATATATTGGACCCTAGATGATGACTCGACAAATAATCCGAACTGTCGGCCAAGCGACAGAACTGGCGTCACACTGTGGAGCTTGGCGCCATACAACATAGCTGTCGTCAGGCGCTACACACCATAGTGTGGCGCTACAGCTCAGACCTTGGCGCCAATAGTGGAGCTTCGGTCTGGGATTGTTTTCGGTGTTATTAGTCAACTGGGGTATGCCTAAAGTCGTACTAGGTCAATTCCAGTTAAAATATTAGACTTTATTGACTCAAATTAATTAATTAGGCAAAGTTCTTTAAGTCATTAATTTATTTAATCTCAACACAAGTCAACAAACGGTTAAGAGAAACATAGAATATATATGCACAACAAATAATGCACAATTAGTCAAGTAGGCACAATATGATGCAATGCGTTCCCAACCTAACCATGGCTCTAGTTCTCTAAAGTTCGGGATATGGTTTAGTCAAAGAGGGTCCATGGTTAATTGTCCGGATGCACCGCGCGGAAGCCTAACCGTGAAGGGTTGGCGCGAGTGGATGGGACACCGCAAACTTTAGAAAAAACTCGCTTCCATGGTTTGGTGAATTCAACATCTCGGAGGTACCCTTTGTTGCACAGAGCGTTCAATCGGGTAGATGGAGCATGAATTCCCAGAGGGTTATGTCCATATGTAGAACACATATGGGTTTCAAAAAAGTGAGAAAAAATTCAATCAGGAAGTAGGATCGAGCAAACAATACGAAAAACTAGTCGAAATTAGAACGCATATTTCTGGCTCGGTATATGGGGAAATTGGTGCCAGCAAATAGAAACTGGCGCCAGTTTTTAATTGTAGCGCCTGGCGCCACTACTGGCGTCTGACGCTACGGCTAAAATTCTGGCGCCAAGCTCTGGCCCCTGACGCTACTTCCCACATGCCTCAACAGCTTTCGGTGCTCAATAAAATTTTCCAGTTTCGCGTGGTGTTATTTCAGTCCTAGTTGTGAAAGACATTCCTCAAATTTCCTACGTGTAAAATCCTATGTTTTTAACTCATTACGTATGGTCTTTCCAATGAGATCTTTCTTATGCATATGACAATAATGTTAATCAAAATTACGCACATGAAAAACTTAGAACTTTTCGAGTCTCATCCACTCATTCTAAATCATTGCCGAAACAAATTCAGGAATTAAAATAGAAATCCTCCCTAGTGGAGTCGCCAAAAAACTGTAGGGAATAATTTCAAGCCTTAATCCCACTAGCTTGAACCCCACTATGATCATACACTAAAGTACGGTGGCGTCCAAATGGGAAGAAGATAGAGCAAAAGAGTCGCCAACAAGTTTTTTAAGGAACTTGTAAACCGTTCATAGGATGAAGGTTACACCCCTTAACGATCCAAGAGATCGTCAACTCCATAAGGTCTAGAACCAAATAAGGGTTCGGGGATGATGGTACAAATCCAACCTAAAAGAGATTGAACCTACCCTAATAATAGGCCTCTACTTTATTCTGATCGTATTCATGTTCAGCCGCCTACGCTGCTGCCTAGGCTGCTGTAGCTGCCTGGGGTGCTACCTGGGTGCTGCAGCTGCCTGGGCAACAACCTGGGTGCTGCAGCTGCCTGGGTGCTGCTGCTTCCTGGGCAGTAGCCTGGGCTGCTGCCAGGTACTACAGCTGCCTGGGCAGCAACCTGGGCTACTGCAGCTGCCTCGGGTGATGCCCCGATTCCCGGGTTTTTTTTTTTCCTTTTTTTACTTTTTTTTCTCTTGCCTAACGTGGATGTTTGCGCCAATTACAGAGGATGTTCCATATTCCTGATGAGCCAGCCAAGAGAAAAGTCTTTGAAGCTTTTGTACAAGAGAGATTCAAAAACTTTAAGAGTTACTTGAGGACGAGATGGATCCATAAGAAAAGAAGGAGAAGACCAAAGAAAAATGTGCCTGCTGACGGAGAAGAGGAGAAACCTGATAAGAAACCGTGGGATTTATATCCACAAATAACGGTCAAGGACTGGGAGAAGTTTGTGGAAAAATCTTCCACTAGGACCGATGTAGGGAATAATTTCAAGCCTTAATCCCACTAGCTTGAACCCTACTATGATCGTACACTAAAGTACGGTGGCGTCCAAAAGGGAAGAAGATAGAGCAAAAGAGTCGCCAACAAGTTTTTTAGGAACTTGTAAACCGTTCATAGGATGAAGGTTACACCCCTTAACGATCCAAGAGATCGTCAACTCCATAAGGTCTAGAACCAAATAAGGGTTTGGGGATGATGGTACAAATCCAACCTAAAAGAGATTGAACCTGCCCTAATAATAGGCCTCTACTTTATTCTGATTGTATTTTTGTGCGCTTTTTAATTAACATCCAATCATTAGGATTAACCCTAAACCTGTTTATCTATGTTGGTTGAATTTAATGCACAAATAAACTATTATTGGCGATCACTTGAATTATAATCACATTAACCCTAACAAGATTATTAATTATCTTATTAAGCGTGATTGCAAGTACAAATTCCCTTTAAACATGCATAAAAGGTGTGATCATGCAATAAATAAATATAAAGCAACATGATAAATAATAATAACAATCATATTAATAATAATCATAAATATCATGACAATAAAATTATAATCATAATAATAATCATCATAAATAAAATAATCATCATCAAAATAATAATAATAATAATAATAATAATAATAATAATAATAATAATAATAATAATAATAATAATAATATTCATAATCATCATAAATTATAACAATTATAATCATAATCATGTTAATATTAAAGCATAATAAAAATAGCAAGATCTTAGGCATGATATTAACAAGATTAATAACAAACCCTAACATGTCACTAAGCATTAAAAATCAAATCTTTAACCCTAACATGATACTAACATGAATAAATATTAGGAAGAATATAGGAAGCTCCGTAACAATCATAATAAACATATTTGATATTATAACCTTTCCCCTAAACATGATATTAGGAATCATAATAACAATATAAACATGATTTCTACATCATAATATCAATTAAAACCATTAAAGCACTTACTTTGATGCCTCGTACCTCTTTCTAATAACAGAATACACACGTTAGTAACTTCAAGGAAAATAATAATCAAAATAATTAAATTAAATAATTGAAATAGAGATTTGAGACTAAACCCTCAGAAATTAAAACCTTTCACGTCTAGGGCGAAGGCAACTTCGAATATGGCTAGGTGTATCTAGATCTTGCGAATGCGAAATTTTGTATTAAAACACAAAGTTTAGAAAAGAAAGAAAGAGATGAATGAGAGAGAATGCTAAAGAATTAATGATGGTTGATGATAACTTGCGAATGAGGAGAATTGGTGAATGAATGGAGAGAATTGGTGAATCTTGATGAATCAAAACGGAGTTTTTAATACGATATTTATAGAGAAAATCAGCCAAAAAGATAAATTAACAAAATAGAGTCTGACGCTCAAGAAACAGAGCTGGCGCCAACCTTGGCTAGCTGGCGCTAGGCACCAGCACTAGCGCCAGGTGCCAATGGCTAGCGCCAGGCGCCAGGCCTGGTTCCAGGCGCCAAGGCCTAGGGTTAGATGCCAAGCTTATTTTTAACGCGTTTTCGAAAATCCGATAAGTTTACCGTACTGGAGGATAAAATAATATAATTTCTTCGAAAATTCTATTTGATTTTGATTAAAACTCTGAAAAGTCAACAAAAGTCAATTTATCAATGCTAATTGAATTAGGAATGAAAAGAACCTTCTAGAAGAATCCAGAAGACTAAAACCATTCCTAATTGCATTAGGAATGATAAATCATATTAGGCCCTCCCCTAGATCATTGGGCCGCATATAAAGCTCAAACCGGGCCCAATGAAAGGCCGCATATAAAAACTTTCCGCAACACTAGACTTTCCACACTTTCACTTCATTTGATTATGATTCGACATGAAAGGTACTCATCACTGGGTTTGGTTTTGGGGAGACACAAATGGGTGTCTACAACTGCACTTGTATGTTTTTATTTATCAATAGAGTCGGCTACTGATATTTAGTTTCTTACAATGACTGATGCTAACATATATATCTGAATGTGTAGAAACAAAGTGAACAAGCTAGAATCAATGCCGGAAAGAAATTGTATTGCCATCATATGGTTTGTAAGACATTTGCGGAGTCTTAGACCAAAGTGGGTCAAAGCGGGACTATACCCCAAATCCATAATGTCATCATCTGATAAACCACTTTCTTCCACGGTCACAACTTTGGTTAATCGTGAAATTTACTGGTGGTGTGCTATGCATGGGATGTACAAGAAAACCGGCAAGTATGTCATGCACCCGGATAAGAAAGTAGTAGCAGATGCACTTGTAAGCAAACTTTTCTACTTATTAATTATGTTTGATTGTCAAATACATTGTACTTAGAACCGATAATTTTTTGTGTTGTTACAGCTCGAGCATACTTCGGAAGTGATTGAAAGCAAGCTGACTCCAAGCATCGAAAATGATCCTTTCACCTTAGCTTTGGGATAACCATACCACCTTGGGCGAGTAATTGGTTTTGGCGGGAAACAACTAGGGTGGGAGAAGGTGATGGGTTCAGAATACACCAAATCAAGAAAAAGCAAATCAATTGTTAATTCGCCACATCGTATTGATGAGAAGGAAAAGGAATCAATTAGGCGGAGATACGCGCGGAGCTGCAAGAACAGATGCAAAGTCAATTCAATGCCATTCTGAAGCATACGAACTTGCTGCTTTTTCCATTTCCCTCGAGTACCCCAGTAGACTCATGTAGTCACCCAGGAGGCCCCGAGGACGATCTAGTAGTTGAGAGAGAGGTAATTTTAGTATAAGGACGAATTACGTCATATGAAGTTCGTCAAATGAGGTCGTTTGCATGTTTAATTATTTTACTTTTGCAGGATCCTAGTCCTATGGATGCAGAGTCATTGAAGAGAGAAAATCTGATGCCTAAACCTTTCCCAGATGTCAAGGTAAACTTCACTACGTAATCAGCTTTTCTTATGTTAGGCTTTCGTTTGTGATTTCATAACTTATGTCCTAACTCCTAATCAAATATGTAGGAAGAGACGCCTTGTGAGCTTCTTCACCTGGGGAAAACACTGGTGGACAGTTACAGTTGGTGGGGTATGGTAGTGCACAACCTTTTGACAAGGTCCATTTTAAGTCTAATACTAGCACCCATTACATCTCGGTCGGGATCGATTCTATAGTTGTTGGGTTTGAGGACTTACCACTATCGGTGCCTAGAGAGGAATATGATTTTTTTAAGCTGTGTGACTTGACCGGTAGCTTTGTGCAATGGCCACGTGATCGGTTGAGGTTGGTAGGAGAGGTAAGTAAACACTACTTGTATGTAATTACTTGTATGTAACTAGATTAACATGTGCTTTGCGCAATGACCATGTTCTTTTATGTTACTAGATTACTATGGAAAATCAGTCCGCTAAAAGGAAGAAGGTGGAGAAGCCAAAATCCAAGGAAGAAGGTCCTTCGAACATGGAACAAGGACAAGTGTCGAAGAAGAGTTCGAGAGCTTCATGTACTCCACTGGTAGAAGCCAATGTCCTTAAGTCGCTTTCGAAAGCATGTACTTTTCTTCACAACCGTGTTAGTCAGTTGCCTACGGGTACACATATTCAAGTGAACTTTCCTAAGGCATTTTTCCACTATGATGAGGATGCGATCGCATACATTTCTAGAGAGGATGTGACGGAATTTCTAACCGGTTCCATGCTTAACATTTCCATCATTCAAACTTTCATGAGGTAAATTAATGAGACTATTTCTAAACATATTGTATTTTTGATATTTTTGTACCAAAACAATGCAACTAGTAATTACTTGCACACATTACTTTCTTAAAGGTCACTACAGGAGCTCCTAAGTAGTAAACCCGATGGTGAAGCAGCAGTTGGGTGGTTATGCCCCGAGCAGACCTCCGTAACCAAATTCTTGTATAACCCTCGTGATGTGATAGATTACCTTGAGCGGGGTATTAGAGAATCAATGCGTGTGGGAAACAAGTTCATATTAGCCCCTTGCTTTGAGGAGTAAGTTTAAAATGTCACTCTTAATTTGTTTGCTAAGTATAGATGTTGACGTATAACAATTTATGGATTGATATTTTCTTTAATATAAATGTAGTCTACATTGGAGCCTTATGGTGATTTGTGTTTCCAATAACACAATCTACTACTTCGACTCGGCTCGTATATGGCCACCAAGGAAGTTGCTAGTGAATAACCTATTGAATAGGTACATACCGCTTCCTATATATTGTTTTGTATCATCACCTAAGAGATTGAGTGGTTACGTTCCTAAATTTATGCTTTTTTTTTGAAGTGTTATGAAGAAGTTGAATTGTCGTTCGGTTGCGAGTACCACGTGGAAATATTCGAAGGTAAAGCCTTGATATATTGATTTATTTAATAAAATTGCCTTGAGTTATGGCTATGCATGACTAGTTTAACTTTGTGTCATGTTAGTGTGCGCAACAAGACAACGGTGTTGATTGTTCCCTGTACGTGATGAGGTTTATGCATGACATAGTCAATAGGTGCACTGAAGCCCAACACATTGAGGAGGTACTTGTTTTTACTTTTTTCAGTTCGATTTTGGATAAAGGCCGTCCTAAAACTAAGTAGAATGATAATTTTCTATGATTATAAACATTAGACACCTAAGACTAGTTGTAATTGACATGTTATGATAAAGAAATAGCTCATTAGATAAGAAACGTAGAAATCGGGCAAAGTAGTAGTGAAATAGGCGATTTTGGGTAAAAGCCGTCAAAATACTTAGTAAAATGATATTTTGATATGATTTCAAACATTAGACACCTAAGACTAGATAATAATGACAAGTCATGACAAAGAAATAGTTCATTAGGTAAGAAATGTATAAATCGGGCAAAGTAGAAGTCAAATAGGCGAATTTGGGTAAAAGCCGTCCTAAAACTTAGTAGAATGCTAATTTGCTACGATTTCAAACATTAGACACCTAAGACTAGTTGTAATTGACATGTTATGATAAAGAAATAGGTCATTAGGTAAGAAATGTATAAATTGGGCAAAGTAGAAGTTAAACAGGCGATTTTGGGTAAAAGCCGTCCTAAAACTTAGTAGAATACTAATTTGCTATGATTTCAAACATTAGACACCTAAGACTAGTTGTAATTGACATGTTATGATAAAGAAATAGCTCATTAGATAATAAATGTAGAAATCGGGAAAAGTAGTAGTGAAATAGGCGATTTTGGGTAAAAGCCGTCCAATTACTTAGTAAAACCTTCTTCTGATGCGATTACAGACCTTAGACACCCAAGACTAGTTAATACGGGTCTGCTCTGAGGAAAAATTAGGTCATTTGAAACAAAATGCAGAAAATGGGAAAGTGAGCACCCGAGGCAACTATAGCACCCGAGGAAACAGCCTCGGGTTATGCTAGGCAGCTGCAAGCAGCCACCAGGCAAACTGCCCAGGCAACTGCAGCAGCTGCCAGGCAATAGCCCAGGCAGCCGCAGCAGCAGCCAGGCCGCTGCAGCAGCTTCCTAGGCAACTGCACAGGCAGCTGCAACAGCCACCAGGCAGCTGCACACGCCGCTGCAGAAGCACCCTAGGCAGCTGCACAGGCAGCTGCAGCAACACCCTAGACAGTTGGACAGGCAGCTGCACCAGCCACCAGGCTGCTGCCAAGGCAGCTGCTGCAGCTGCCCAAGCAGCAGCCAAGGCAGTTGCAGCAGCCGTGAAAGCAACCGAGCCACTGCATCAGCCATGGGAAGTAGCCCGGGGATTAAATTTTTGGCCTATTCATGGCACCTCATGCAATTTTGTGTAATTTTTGCGTACTTGTTAGTGAATAAGAAAAATAAGTCACTTAACCCGATTTTTGTTAAAAATCGTACTAAAACTTAGTTGGGTGCTCATTTGATGTGATATCATAAATTACATGCCTAAGACTAGGTATTATGGGCATGGTTTGAGAAAAAAAAGTTCAAACGAAATAAAATGTAAAAAATGGGCAAGTAGAAGTGGAATAGGCGATTTTGGGTAAAAGTCATCCTAAAATTGAGTAAAATGATCTTTTTCTATGATTTCAAACAATATACACTTAAGACTATTTAATAATGATAAGTTATGATAAATAAATAGTTCATTAGATAAGAAATGTAAATAATGGGCAAGTAGAAGTGGCATAGGCAATTTTGGGTAAAAGTCGTCCTAACACTAAGTAGAATGGTAATTTGCTATGGTTTCAAACATTAGACACCTAAGACTAGTTAGTATTGACATGTTATGATAAAGAAATAGTTCATTAGATAAGAAATGTAGAAATCGGGCAACGTAGAAGTCAAATAGGGCTTATTTGGGAGATTTTGGATAACAGGTCACTAATATGAATGATGTTTGAAATATTTAACATATACATTATTATTTAATTATTAGTTTGAATTTTATGTAATATATGAATTATGTTTAAATGTTTGGTATTTTTTTCTTCCCAAAGGTTTGTAAGATTCAAAGGGAAGGCCCTTTGACAAGGGAAGAAGTTGATGAAATTCGCGACATGTGGGCTTTTTTTGTGACATTTGATGGCATCTAGGTAGAATATATAATATATATGTATTAGTTAGATAATGGATGAGATTGAGTTTTTTTTTTATTATGAACAATTAATATTTTGTTACTATATTTTTTTTATTTTTTTTAAATATATATGTACATTATATTACTTATTTGTAATTAGTACTATATATTAATTATGAGGTTTATATATGTTATTATTATTATGCATTTTATTGTTATTGAATTATTATTCTTAAATTTGTAATATTTTAAATTAATTATTATTAATTATTAATATTAATTAATAATAATATTAATAATAATAATAATTTTTAAAATTACAAATTAATGTGCATATCAAAACAGGTCACTAATAATATTATTATTATTAATATATATATATATATATTTATAAAATTAACAAATGGCAAGCGGTTTGGCGCCAAAACTGCTTGCCATTTGCACTGGACATAATATTATGTTAAGTGCAAGTGGCAAGCGGTTTGGCGCCAAAACTGCTTGCCATTTGAACTGGACATAATATTATGTCAAGTTCAAATGGCAAGCGGTTTTGGCGCCAAACCGCTTCTCTTTCCCCCCTAATGGGAAGCGGTTCTGAAATGCTTGTCATTTACATGGCAATTGGCAAGCCCCCTAAACCCATGCGGTTCAGAACCGCTTTCCATTAGGGGGTTTGAACCGCTTCCCATAACGTATTATCTATTAGTGACTTCATGCATTTTATATATGGGCATGACTACTTAATAGTAGGTCCATATGTGCAAAAGCCTAAGATTGGCCATATTTTCATGGAATGATGATGTTGGTATATGGTTATGGTCTGCCTCAAGGAGGGCCTTTCCAACATCGTAACGTGGCTAGGCTTGGGGTTATGAACAATGGACAGGCTCAAGTATACTCCCAAAATCCTTTACTTTTGGTGCTTATCAAATTAGAACCTTTCTGCTTTGTGTGACAACTCCTACATTAAGTGCCTTTTCCTTGTCATCTCTCCTTTCTTTTTTTTTTTTTTTTGACAAGTTTTGTTTTGGGTTTTGAACGATTTTTCTTTTTTATTTTGCATTTGATCTTTCCTTTTGGGTTTAGACTAACTTTGTGTCCCCCTCTTATGTTTCGTTCTCCCAATTTCCCATTTATATCTTTGCACCATTCTCATCCCAAGGTATGGAATAATGTAGGTTGAATAACTAAGGCTCAATTGACGAGGCTCAAAAGGGCTGCCAAAAAGATGGATTTTCTCTAAGGTTAAGAACATGGGATTATATTTATGGAGTTTCAAGTTGTCTCCTGTGTTGGTGAAACCATCATATCCTTTCTTTGTGGGCCAAAGATGGGCCTCTTTTCGTTCGATAAATCTAGTAAGCCAAAGCTTATAAAGATTCTTAAGGTGTTGAGTATGTATGCCTTTTGATATTGCCTGTTTGTATGTATACGTTTTATTTAATTCAAGTCAATAACAATAAAGAGATTAAAAAGAGAACAAGATAGACGTACTTGAAAATACATTTTTTATTCATTAATTAATGAGAGTACAAAATAAGTAGATTCGACAGCATGAATCTCTTAGTCTATCAAAGGAAAGAAACAAAACAAGACCTAGGGTCCTACATCTTGAATTGTTGACAACTTCTTGAGATTATGTCTTCGAGCTTTGTCCATTTTTGACGTAGGTGAAATCCTCTCTTAAAATCAAGTCCATCTATATGATTCATGGTTTCATTTATCAAGTCCCTTTCAATTAATTTTCCCACAGTATAGACCTTTTAAAATGTATCTAAACCAAGGTATTATATATGGCACTTGTATGGTGGAGACATATTATCTATGAACTTTGGGACAAGTTCATGATCCGGAGGTCTTTGTGGAATAAGAGAAACCTTTGATCGCCACTTGGAAAAGACGTCAATGAAGCCTTCTTCTTCCCCTTGCTTAAGTGATTCGAGATCGCGCAAGGTAGTTGTGAGCTCGATGTTATGTCCATATTGGGTTAAAAACGCTTTTACAACGTCACTCCAAGTGGAAGTTTGTTTTGCATCGAGGTTATAAAACCATGATCTAGAAGTTGGGTCCAATGAAAGAGGAAAAATACTTGCATATAGGCTTGGCTCAACCCCTTTTAATGCCATAATACCAATAAAGCTCATTAAGTGAGTTTTAGGATTGTCTATAGCCTTAAAGGATGGCAAATCCGTAGTCAAGAACTTTTATGGGAGAGTTTTGCCACTAGGTTGTGGTGCAAGCTCATAATTGAAGTACTTATTCCCTAAGTTAGCTCGAAGGACAAGTTTCTCCAAGGCCTCTACTCTTTCGGCTCTTGCTTTTTCATGTAAAATGTTTTGTTTTTCTTTTTCTGCTTTTATTTTAGCTTTTTCTGCTTTTTTATGAGCCTTCATTTGGGCTTCTTCTTCTCACGGGGCCTTTAGTTTTTGGAATTTCTCTCTAAGTTTCTCCAATGCTGCTTTGTCACCAATGATAGGACTAGTATGCGAATATGGAAGATTATCTAGTAATGTGTATCATGAGAAATTAAGCGCGTTCACTTAAACCTTTCTGCCAAGCATTTAAACAATGAACCAAAGTCTAAATGATTGTTTTATTTCTTTTTTTTTATTCCTTGTAATACGAATTCACTTTAAGCAAGTTTGTTGATGAAGAATGTCAATGGAATGTCATGATTTTTGTTGACTTCAACAAGGTAATCATCTAAGGATTTTACTTTAAATGGGTTGTTTTCGAAGTAGAAGAGAAAGACAAAAAAGTTTGATTGAAAATGCTCATCAAATTTTCGGCATATTAACCAACCCGAACATACTCCTTAAAATGATCAAATATACTATGGTATTTGTTGATCACTTAGATTGCAATAGAGATCTATATAATTTTTTTTTTCAATTATGATTCTCATATTGCTCATCTTTAAAGGATAATATTTTACTATTTGCTTAAAAAGAATGATGGCCTCCGAATGTAAAATCCAAGAAATAATTAAATCATTTTCTCGGTTTTATCATTCATTAATTTTTTTTTTATTTTTTTTTGTATCATACTCTTTGTTTTTTAAGAACGACATTCGTTCTTTTTTCTCCGTTCTATTTCTCTCTTTTTTTGTGTGAGGCAATCATCCCAATTAAAGTTCCCGGGATTTTCTTTTTAAACCATAGAAGAGGTAAATAAATTATACTCTTAAATCAAGGTTGACAAATTACAACTAAAAAAATGATGAACACGAAAATAGGCACGTTTAAGAATAAATATATTGATGACGTCCTATTAAGGGATGCGAACTTCTAATGACGAACCTCATAAGAAGTAATGTCATTAGTTTGATCATGAAGTACGTAAACGAATCATCATAATCAAAATAGAATCGCACGCAATTTTCCGTCTTGCGCTAAGGTGGAAAGTGCATCTTCAAGAGTAGCATCTACCATTAAGAACGATAAAAAACATTTGTTTTTTTTCGTTTTTTTTCTTTTTGAAAACGCAAAAAGAACGATAAAAAACATGTTTTTGGATTTTTCGAAAAAAAAAACAAAAAAAAGACAATCATAGTAAAAGTTCAACAACGTTGTAAGCTAAGGAGATATTTTTAGCACCTATTAACGATTAACCTTGAAGCGGTAGTATCGTTTTCTCCATATGATATCGCTCGTAACGAGTCAAAGTTAACGTTGAACAGTGGACGCGCACAAGACACAGTGTTGCGCGGAGGTGCCGCGTGCAACTTCTGAACTTGCGCTAGGATGGCACGCGCAACTTTGACAGTTGTGCGTGCCACCTGGTAGGTTCGACAATTTTTTTTATTTTATATATTTATTTTTATTTTTATTTTTTGCGAAAACGCAAAACGAAGGATAAAAAAAATTATTTTATTTATATTATTATTATTATATATATATATATATGTCAAACCATACTTTTTGCGATTTTTTTTTTATTATATCTCTAGGTAACAAGTTGGAATTAGTTAGATTAGACACGAAGCACATATTCATGTAGTCACATAAGCACATAAAAGTAACCGTCAAAGAATACAATGTCATTCTAAGGTCAAGGCTTGGGTGTCCAAAGGTATCATATCTTAAGGGACGATACTCACTCAACGTGTTGACCCACGACATAGCTCTCCCAACATTTTGTTGGCGATACGGGTGAGATGATTGTTATTGATTTTGGGATAGAAGCCTGGTGTTGGCAACCCCTAGTCAATTGTGCCAATCCCCAATGGTTAAACTGTGCTATGATTATGCATGATGCAATGTTACTTGTTTGATTTTTACTTTTGTGAAAAAGGATGATATTATGCGTTCGAGTCTCGCTCTCTAACTAGAGATTATCCAAGTTAGTTCTCGTTACAATCCATAGGCAACCTAGTGTTGGAAACCTTGAACCATAACTACGAACTAATCTTGTAACCTCTAAGTTCCTAATGGAGTCGCCACTGTAAGGAGGGTGATCCCATCGTAAGGGGGTCCTTCCTTAGATGCCCATGGCCATTTAAAAGCCTAGGACTTTACACTTGTTAGGGTGTATTAGGATTTGAATTCCTGACTGTTTGGGAGACCTTGAATTAGAAATGATACTCTCATCACGCTTTTTTGTAAGAAACAAGTAGGAATCGCGAATGAGTTTTAGGAAAACTCATAAACCTCGTTCATGCCTTTCTCCCAAGTAGAGTTCAAGGGATAATTAGCACGAACCTTAAGTTTACCCATCCCCAATTGGTCTACATAAACCAGAATTGAGTTCGGGAGCGAGGGTACTAAAATAAAGTTCCTTTTAGGGAGGAATCACTATTCTAGCGCTAGTACGGCCTCTACTAGCCCTTCCTTTTTCACAATTTCATTACCAAACAATATATGCAACGTGATACCTAAAGACTAAGTTAGTTGATTTTATTTACAAGCAATTTATTTACAAGCATTAATCACGTAGGAATTACATTGCAAAAGTCGTTATTATTTATTTAATCAATATTCGTGAAAAGAACAAAATAAACAAAATTCGCCTTGTCTTAAGTGCTAAAACAACAATTAATTATCAAATTCTATTCTTGATTAACAAAATTATACTATGACAATTAATTAATTAAAAGTTTGTTTTAAAGTGATCAAACAACACTGCAAGAACCGAGTACGGACAAGACTGCGCGTACACGTGAAGGGCCAACGCAAGACGGTCCCCCACAAGGTTGCGCAGTCTCTCGTATGACCCCTTAATGAACTCTATGGCTACGGGCTCGCCTCTAAAAGGAAAACTCGTAATCATAGAGAAATCAAAAGGGGTAACTATCATCTCTCCCCATGGAAAGCTGAAAATGTTGGTGGAATCCCACCAAAACTCCAGCAATCCACGGAGGAAAGCTGACGACGCAGGCTGACTCAATGAATACCGAAGAGCCGCCAGCTGGGAGTCAATCCCAGAAAGTGCCACAATCTCCTTTGCCACTTTGGGAAAACTCTCAAAACGGGCTCGCAGGTCACCAGAGCCGTATAAACGCATGCTAGGCTCACTCTAAGGAAAATAAAAAATAAAAATAAAAAAAATGGTTATGGTTTAAAAAGGAGAAGAAACAAAGGAAAAAAGAAAGAGATGAAGGCGCAAAGAACTCACGATGCCGCGCCACCCTCTAATCGAGACATGATGGTCTGGGTCCCACTTAAGAACCCTAGGGTCCCAGTTGGGAGGAGCCTCCCAAACCACATCCTCCTAGCGACGTTGATCGGTTGCGACGTGTACCCGTTGCTCTCGAACCTCCTCTCAAGGATGGGTCACCCTCTTCCGAGGGCGAACCGCCTCGTCAGGACCACCTAGAATCTCCTCAACATCGACAAATGGAGGCGAGTCCATGCTATGATGGATAAAGTTTCTTTATTAGTTCACTTTATTTCCTAAACTAAACTAATATAAATATTCTAGACCCATTTCGGCAGCATAACGGCTGCCGATAGGGCAAAACACGAAAATCGAATGCCACCCATACTTGGGGGTTATGATGCTTGCAGTTAAACTCGGTAAATGGGGGCTTTTAACACCCACAAAAGCCATCCTATACCAGTTTCAACTAAGCATTCAAGAGATTGTATTTCAAAATCTCAAAGAATCAACTACTCCTATACAAATAACAGTAACATAAACATGATTATCGTCTACCAAACAATGTTGAGGTTTAAACATGGCAAAAATAAGCTAAGAATATGTTTCGCGCCATTTTTCAAAAATTCAAAATTCGCAAAAATGAATTATAAAAGTAATATTTGTTCCATCACTATAATCTACTTCATAATCAATAATTATAAGAAAAATGAGCAAGAAAAAGCAATAAAATCAAGCAAAATACGAAGAAAAAGAGCAAGAACGAACTTGAACAAAGAAATGCTCATATACGGTTCAATACATAACCATTTGTCATGAAATTTTTTGCAAAACACTCCTTAAACATAGTATAACAACATGGAACAAACAATTTCAAGAAAAATGGACCGAATCGAAAACCCCCAAATTCGAAATTTGGGGTTCAAAAGTTCAAAAATCGTCCCAATTAAGCCTAAATCAAACTAAATATAACAAAAAACTTACATTGGATTATGGAAAATATGAACAAGGGACGAGATCTACTTCCTTTAGCTTCGATAAACAAGAAAATCCGATTTTCCTAGAGAGAGAAAGGGGCGAAAATGGCAAAGGAAGGAGAAAGAAAGAGCGAAATGAAAATCACGCTCAGCGATTTCATTTTACTAACATAAATGTCGCGCGGAACTGAATCTGTTGCGCGTGACATACCAGCGCAACTCAAAATGATGCGCGCGCCTGCCAGCGCGACCCACAGAGTTGCGCGCGGATACTGGTCACTAAAATGACTGGAATTTTGATTTTGATCCGTATGATAATTTTTGAACGGTTTTTTCTCGTTTTTAGACGTAATGGCGCATAAGTTATCAAAATATTTTTAAATTGCTTTGCATATTGTAGTTTGTTTTCTTCTTTGTTAGTTTTTTTGCATCATTCTTGCATGCACACTGTGCTTTGTGCCTTCCCTAAGCATACGTTTTGAACGTTTTTCGTAAGAGTGTCTTAAGACGTTCCGTGGTGGTGCTTTACGTAAAAGCACCCATAGACAGGTTTGTCATTTTACTGTATTGACGTTATAAATGTCCGGCTTTTCTTCTTTTTTCACGTCTGAAGCAAAAAGGAAGGCGTTGTCATGCAGCGTAAAAATGCAAAAGGCGTATCGTATGGCGCAAAATTGTACGGCGTAGGTGTTGCGTAAAATTTCACTTCATCCCAAACTTTGCGAGATCTACCTCTCAGAACTAAAAGGTAGAGGATTACTTTAGGCGTTAGCTCACGAGTCGATAGGCACGCCAAACCATCAGGAACATACATTCTTGATTGGAAGCAAATACGGTAGTTAGTGAGCTTACTAGCTTACCGGACAGTTAGGGTGTCCATCAACCCCCTGTATAAAGAAGCGACGAGACGATGTCGTGCCTATGTAGTCACGTGCCCCCAGTCCTGAGACACGTGTACTAATCTTGTGGACAAAACTGCTGAGAGAGTTGTTGACTTTCTTCCCTCTCACTAGATTTTGATATATGCCTCCAGTCCTGAGACATGTATTTCTATCTTGTGGACATCCGGCTCGAATACTAGACCATTTCGGCTCGAATATCAAAAACACCTTTTTCATCTTTTTACTTTGTTAAAGTTAGGCTAAAGTTTCAATGACATATCGAGGGACTTTAGACCAACTATGACATGATTGAGAGGAAATCATCCCCTTTTATTCTTTTTTAAAAACCGATCTCTTCTCATGACTTGACATCACCCAGAACACCTTTACTTGTAAAAGCGTTCTACAATTTCAAAGGATCAATATAGATTCTTTAACATGGTAAGAATAGGAAAAAAAATTTCCTAGCCTTAATAGCTACTTGTTTCGAACACTTAGCGAACCAAGGATTGTTTCCACATCCTTAACATTTCTGAATGATTCTTTATTCTTTGAGAACTTTGCGGAATGAGACTCAGATTTATTTCCTTGACTACTTTGATCATCATCTATTCTAGACTCGATCAAAGTGGGGGCTAACTGTAGAAACCTAATTTTGGCCTCATGTCCCGAAAGGAAGTGCGATGATGTTACAAAAATCCGTTCTTCATGTAAGATCAAAGTTGAAGTGTTTATGGACTAAGAAAAGAATTATGAAGTAAGTTAAAACCCATATTTAGGACCAATTTATCTTAGAGCCTTTTCCAATTACTAATTAGGCCTAAAACATGTTCATACATATTTAAACTTGATTAATAACGGACCCAAATGCGTTAAATGTAATGATTAGATCCAATGAAACCTACATTGTTGAAACCAAGCCAAACACACCCATAAAAGGCCTATACAGATAGATATCCCTTTTAAAAGCTTTCCAACGGTATATTATAAACCCAATTCGGAGCCCAAACGAAGAAGTTATGATCAAAACACTAAACCGGGCCCTAAAACCAACACCCTTGCACTCAAACGGTGATAACTTTTGTTCCATAACATATTTGAACCTAATTCTTACGGAATTTGAAATTAGACATTCAGATCTTTCCAATTATATCTCACACGCCTTAATCCAACTCTGTAATCAAAAGTTATGGAAGTTTTAAAAACGCGCTTTCGCATAAACCGCAGACCAGCGCAACTCAGTCAGTTGTGAGCGCCAGGCGCGAGCGACTCATTGAGATGCGCGTGGCACCCAGCGCGACTCAGAGAGTTGCGCGTGCCACCTGAAGGCATGGCTCTAAAACCCTAAACCTAGATCACTACGCCTATAAATAGGGGTCTTCGTTCAGCATTACGGGGACCGAAAATTTAGAATTAAAAACCTAGTATTCTCAAAAACCTAATCTCTCAACTTCTCTTACTATCATACTACTTTTCCCTCTTTCTTCCAAACTAATCTTCAACCCTAATCCATCCATTGAAGCTCTTGAAGGTACAAAGAAGAAAGAAAGTCCATAAACACATTAAACGGAGATTTAACATAAAAGAAGAACGGTTAGTTTCCTGAGCGCTTAGATAAATCACTTTTCCTTTATTGTTTAAATAACTTTAATTGAATAAATAGTGTTGTTTGATCACTTTAAACAAACTTTTAATTATTTAATTCACATAGTATTCTTTTTTTAATCAAGAATAGAATTTGATAATTAATTGTTGTTTTATCACTTAAGCCAAGGCGAATATTGTTTATTTTGTTCTTTTCACGAATATTGATAAAATAAAGAATAACGACTTTTGCAATGTAATTCCTACGTGATTAATTCTTGTAAATAAAATCAACTAAATTATTCTTTAGGTATCACGTTTCATATATTGTTTGGTAATGAAATTGTGAAAAAGGAAAAGCTAGTAGAGGTTGTACTAGGGCTAAGATAGTGATTCCCCTCTAAAGGGAACGTTATCTTAGTACCCTCTCTCCTGAACTCATTTATGGTTTATGTAGACCAATTTCGGCATGGGTAAACTTACAATTCGTGCTAATTATCCCTTGAACTCTACTTGGGATAAAGGCATGAACGAGGTTTATGAGTTTTCTTAAAACTCATTGGCGACTCCTACTTGTTTCTTACAAAAAAGCGTGATGAGAGTATCATTTCTAATTCAAGGTCTCCTAAACAGTCAGGAATTCAATTCCTAATGCACCCTAACAAGTTTAAATTCCTAGGCTTTTAAATGTCCATTGGCATTTAAGGAAGGACCCCCTACAATGGGATCACCCTCCTTACAGCCTCCTTAAACGAGCCTCTTTTCATAAAGGTACTTACTTTGTACCTTTTCTTGTATGTATATGCCCAAGTTTTATTTCTTTTTGTATTTTCTTCTGCAAAATTGCGTCTTTTGATCAATTTTGATTGTCTGCGTTCAATTCATTCCCTTATGTTGTTGTATTTGTATTCTCAATTCTTTCTTCTGATTCTTGCGTTGCTTTTCTGCACTCGCTCTTTTGGGATTAGACCGATCTTTGGTTTTTTGCACCCCATTTTTCTCGTATTCTTTAGGGGGCTTTTTTGTCTTTGTAGATCTTCTTTAGGATGTTTTATGCTTCTAATAGTCAAAACATGAGTGAGCCTCTCGTGACCACTGAGTCAGGCTCTCCTTCAGAGTCAACTCACTCTGGTGAGCGCTCTGCGTGCACTTCTTTTGTTTCCCTTGTTTCTCCCCCTTTGCTTTACAAACAGTTATGCCTTTCAATTGTCCTCCTGCTACGGGAAGGGCAAGTACTGCTACGGCTCCTCCTGCTGTACCTGAGTCGGGTAATAGTCGCCCTGCTGAGAGCAGCGATTTCCGTCCTTTTCAACCTGGACCACATTCTAATTTCTTCAACCCTTATTGCGTGCGGGAACTATTTAGGACGGGGTACCTATACCCCATCTCGCTCGTTATTTTAGTACCCTTGCTCCCGAACTCATTTCTGGTTTATGTAGACCAATTAGGGCATGGGTAAACTTACGATTCGTGCTAATTAGGTTAAAATATGTTATGGATCAAAAGTTATTGCCTTTGGGGTGCAAGGGTGTCGGTTTTAGGGCCCGGTTTAGTGTTTTGATCATAACTTCTTCGTTTTGGCTCGAAATTGGGCTTATAATATACCGTTGGAAAGCTCTTTTAAAGGGCTATCTAGTTGTATAGTCCATGAACAGGAATTTTATGGTTATTTTATCTATTTGGCTTGGTTTTCAACAATGTAGGTTCCATTGGATCCAATAATTGCATTTGACACATATGGGTCCGTTATTAATCAAGTTAATACATGTATGAACACGTTTTAGGACTAATTAGTAATTGGACAAGGATCTAAGATAAATTCGTCTCAAATATAGGTTTTAACTTACTTCATAATGCTTTTCGTAGTCCATAAACACTTTAACTTTGATCTAACATGAAGAACGGATTTTTGTAACATCATCGCACTTCCTTTTGGGACAAGAGGCCAAAAGTAGGTTTTTACAGTTATCCCCCACTTTGATCAAGTCTAAATAGACGATGATCAAATTATTCAAGGAAATAAATCCGAGACTCATTCTGTGAAGTTCTCTAAGAATAGAGAATCTTTCAGAAATGTTAAGGATATAGAAACGATCCTTGATTCGCTAAGTGTTTGAAACAAGTAGCTATTAAGGCTAGAAAAATTTATCTCTAGTCTCAATGCGCTAAAGAATCTAGATTGATCCTTTGCATTTGTAGAACACTTTTACAAGTAAAGGTGTTCTGGGTGATGTCATGTCATGGGAAGAGATCGGTTTTTAAAAAATAATAAAAGGGAATGATTTCCTCTCAATCATGTCATCGTTGGTGTAAACTCCCTCGATATGTCATTGAAACTTTAGCCTAACTTTAACAAAGTAAAAAGATGAAAATGGTGTTTTTGGTGTTCGAGCCGAAATGGTCTGGTATTCATGCCGGATGTCCACAAGATAGAAATGCATGTCTCAGGACTGGAGGCATATATCCAAATCCAGTGAGAGAGAATAAAGTCAACAACTCTCTCAGCAGTTTTGTCCACAAGATTAGTACACGTGTCTTAGGACTGGGGGCATGTGACTACATAGGCGTGACATCGTCTCGTCGCTTCTTTATACAGGGGGTGGATGGACACCCTAGTTGTCCGGTAAGCTAGTAAGATCACTAACTAACGTACTTGCTTCCAATCAAGAAGTGTATGTTCCTGATGGTTCGATGCGCCTGTCGACTTGTGAGCTAACGCCTAAAGTAATCCTCTACCTTTTAGTTATGTGAGGTAGATCTCGCAAAGCTTGGGCTGAAGTGAAATTTTTACGCAACGCCTACGTCGTACAATTTTAAGCCGTACGATACGCCTTTTGCATTTTTACACTTCATGACAACGCCTTCCTTTTTGCTTCGGACGTGAAAAAAGAAGAAAAGACGGACATTTATAACGTTAGTACAGTAAAATGACAAACTTGTCTATGGTGCTTCTATGTAAAGCACCACCACGGAACGTCTTAAGACACTCTTACGAAATAAGTTCAAAACGTATGCTTAGGGAAGGCACAATGCACGGTGTGCATGCAAAATGATGCAAAAAACTATCAAAAAAGAAAAGAAACTACTAGATGCAAAGAAATTTTAAAAGATTTCGATAATTCGCATGTTATTACGTCTAACAACGTACAAAACCGTTGAGAAAAATTCAAAACGGATCGAAATATGAGTACTGGTCTTTTAAGTGACCAGTGTCCGCGCGCAACTCAACAGGTCGCGCTGGCCAAGCGCGCGCAAGAAACTAGGTGACGCTGGGATGCCACGCGTAACTTAATGAGTTGCACGCAACATTTGAATTAGTAAATGATTTGGAGAAGCGCGATCTACAGCTCACTTTCTTCTTCTCATCTTTCTCCAATTTTGATCTCTTTCCATTTCTGGTTATCGTTTGAAGCTAAGGAAAGTAAATCTTTCTCCTTTTATTCTACCAGACTTTGATCTTAGTCAATAAAATGGAGAAATCGAATGAAGAATCCTAACAATAGTTGGGGTTTTCGATTCGATTTGTTGTCATGAATTTGTTTGTTTGTTTTTGTGACATGTTTAAGCAATATATTGCAACAAATTTCATGTGAAGTGATAAAGTTTTCGATTCGATTTGTTGTCATGAATTTGTTTGTTTTTTTTTTGTTCATTCTAATTTTGACTTTGTGCTTGATCTTTATTTCTCTCTTTTTATTTCTCACATAGACTATACTTGTTAATTTTAATGTAAATTGATGTGTTTGGAACAACAATTATGCATTAAAATTATTAATGAAATTTTGAACTTTTATAATAGCATGAATTTGTTCTTGCGACTCATGTTTTTTTTTTCTCATGCGTAAGTTGCAAAATTGGTTTTATCAATGATAAAAAATAACTGATGGTATTATTATTCACTTATAAAACTGTGATCTCAAGATTTTCACAAAACTAGTTAGTTTTAGGAAATTCTTGAAGAGATCATCGAACTGGAATAGTTTGGCTATACTTCAAGTTTTTGAGCCCCCATTTTATGTTTTCGAATATTGTAGCCCATAATGTTGGGTGACTTTGATGACTTGTTTGTTTTTTTAATAATTAGACCTTTTTATGTTGCTTGAAATGGGTCTATAAACCCCGTGTTTCGTCTTATTATGATAACAACTAGGATCTTGGAAACGATTAAACTAGTGTGTTTAAACCGTTTTTTGACCATTCATAGTTTTAACAAAGAAATTTGCTAAGTCTAATAATATTGGTCATTCATTTGAACAAGTAAGGGGAAAAATGAAATGTTGTTCAAATTTTTCGTCTATTCTTGCTACTTTTGAATTCTTTCTTTTGACTTCAAATTTTGTCACCGTTTTGAAGCTCGAGAAAGTAGATGTTATCCTCCTTGCGAAATTCCAATGTGTGCAACAATGGAGAATAATTTAGAATGAAGACTTCTTAATTTTGAATTTAGGAGTCTTTTTCTTACATTCTAATTATGAAATTGTTTGTCTTATGTTAATAATGTGTCTTGATACAATTTTCATGATGAATGATTGAGTACTAAACTTTCGTATGAGCAAGTATCATGATTTTGTTGCTCTATACTAGTCATACTCTAATCTCTAGAGTAAATTGAAGTATTGAAACAACAATTATGCACTAAGATTAGTTCTTGAAGTTGAACTTGAAAATGGCTCGAATATGTAACTTGTTTCATGGCCAAGTTCAGTTGCAAACTTAGTTTTCAAAGGAACAAAATCATTGTGATGCATTTGAAAATTATAAGGCTCGAGATCTACAACTATTATTTAGGCGGTTCTCGAAATTAGCTCGAATAGCATGAATATCTCATTTTGTTTCTTTGTGGATATTGGAGCCCCCATGTGTCGGGTTATGCGCATTCTTGATATTTCTCAAGTATTGGAGCCCCCAATTTGGGGTAGTTCTAATGACTTGCTATTGTTTAGGCCATTCATATAATCATGATATTGAGATGGACCTATGTATATGTCCTATTTTTTGTTTTGAGATATTTAGGACAATGACATGGCTTTCACATTTTAGTTAAAGTCATGTTCGAGAAAGCAAGTTAGTTCTTCGCTTGTTTATAACCAAAACAATTGTGTTTAAGGTTTATTATATCATACCTAATGTCTAAACGTTTGTAAATCATTGTGGTGATTTATTATTCTCAAAGTTGATTTAGAACATCAAATATTTTCTTTGTTCTTATCAATCATTGATTTTGGTCTTGCAAGTGGTTTGTTTACCATCTCTAAGCCAATGAGAACAAGTTCGAGCCCAGAAGTCAAATCTTTGTTCATTCCTTTTGAAAATATAAATGTACATATACGTATTATCCAAACGGTTATTGAGAATCTGAAAATTTATTTATTTGAGGAAATGAAACAAAAATTCAGAAAGAAAATTTTGAATACTATTTTTTATTAGAGATAGGTTATTTCGGACAGAATTCAAAATTTGGAAAGGGTCCAATAATTTAAATAAAAGTTTGTTTTGAAAAGAAACTTTTTATAGTTGGCAAAATACATAATATTTTTTTCAAAATTGAACCAAAATGGAAAGAAAAGTCTAGCTCGTAATTGAGTGTGACTTTTTTGTCCAAGATTGATGAAGGTAAGTTGTAATTTGCAACTTATTTCAACAAAGATATGAAAATGTGATAAAACTTTCATATATCTGATTTTGGTTAAGTTTTACTTTTTGTCATCAATGTCATATTTTGCTAATTGAAAGTGAATTTCTTTCAATTAAATAAGCACCATAGTTTGAAAATGAATGTTTATCAAACCTAGGTTTGGTGAAGTGTTAGAATAATTTATAAAATCATTCGAATCACTTTCCAAAATATAGTATCATTTTAAAATGAAAGTTAAGGTGAGACCTATATTTTTAATTTGAAGCCCCCAAGCGTAGACTTTAGGTGGATTTTGGAATTCATGTATACATATGCTAGGGGATGTTTCTCATGTTTACTTAAGGCCCCAAGATTTTTATTTTCGATTTGCGGAATATTACATATGTTTATCATAAATTGTTTGATCAAGTAACATAATTAATTATCTTGGTCAAATAATAGGAAGTGGTATTCTTCCCTTTGTCATTTAAATTTATTAAATGGTTCGTAATAAGCTTTTCATGACATTGAATTTGCAGCATAAATAGCGTGTTTAAATCTGTAAATATAGAGAAGTGGGGATGTCCTGGCTTTTTAATGCCCCAAATTTGAGGCAAAGAGCGAAATTATACTATTTTTGAGTATTTTAGTTGCCAAATGGGAGGGATCATCCCGACTTACCCCCTAAAAAAGAATTGAACAAAAAAGACGAATTTGTATAAAAAGGAAGGGGAATCCAACTTTCCCATTGAAGAACAAAGAAAGAAAATTAGACATATTTTCGAAAAGCAAGGATTATTGACTTAATATTTGAATCATCGTGATGACTTGGTAGTGAGGTATAAGTGTGATAGCGATAACGATCATTTTTTTTTATGTAGCGATCATGTTCAATCAATGTTCCTCTCTTAGAAAAGATGGAGATATCCCACGTAGTTGGACATTTTAGTTGCTCAAGTGAAAAGACCAATTCTCAAGAGTTGTAAAAGACATCTAAAGTTGGCGTCGAGGTTGTCGATATATCAAATCAATTTATTGTATTAACTCTTTTTCTTTCTAGGCAATGTATAAAGAACCTGAATTACCTTGGTAATAAATAGCCCTATTATTAAAAGAAAATAAGATGATTGTGTTTTTTTAAAGTGATAATCATCTCTTTTTTCTTTGGAAAAAGTTATGGAAAACATCGAATTTAGTTTGATTCGATTGCTTTACTAACATGATGTAATCAAGCCAATGGCTATCAAATCATCCAAATCATTTTAATTTTTTTTATATGATCTTGAAATCATAACTCAACACTTTATGCATTTTATATATGGGCATGACTACTCAATAGTAGGTCCATATGTGCAAAGGCCTAAGATTGGCCATATTTTCATGGAATGATGATTTTGGTATATGGTTATGGTCTACCTCAAGGAGGGCCTTTCCAAGGTTGCTAGGTGTAGGGAATATTTCAAGCATTACCCCTAGCTTCAACCCCACTGTGATCATACACTTAAGCATGGTGGCGTCCAAAGGGAAAGAAGCAAGAGCAAAGAGTCGCTAACAAGTTTTAGGAACTTGTAAACCGTTCACAGAGTGAAGGTTACACCCCTTAACGATCCAAGAGATCGTCAACTTCAATAGGTCTGGAACCATGACTGGTAGTTCGGGGATGAAGGTACAAATCCAACCTAAAAGAGATTGAACCTGCCCTAATAATAGGCCTCTACTTTATTCTGATCGTATTCATATACACTTTCTGACTAACATGCAATCAGTATGATTAACCCTAAACCTGTTTAATCTATGTTGGTTGAATATTAATGCACAAATAAAACTATTATTGGCGATCACTTGAATTATAATCATATTAACCCTAAACAAGATTTTTAATTATCTCATTAAGCGTGATTACAAGTACAAATTCCCTTTAAGCATGCATAAAAGGCGTGATCAAGCAATAAAAATAAATATATATGTCAAGCAACATAATAAATTAAAATAATAATCATCGTCATAACAATTATAAAAATAATCATCAAAACAAATAATTATAACAATTATAATCATAAATCATAAAAATAATCATAATAACGTTAAAGAATAATAATAGCAAGGCCCTAGGCATGATACTAACAAGATTGATAACAAATCCTAGCATGTCACTAAACATTAAAAATCAAATATATAACCCTAACATGATACTAACATCATAAATATTAGGAAGAATATGAAATGCATCATACTTTTAATCATACTTGATATTAGCATTTTTTAGTCGTTACCCTAAACATGATACTAGGAAGATCAAAACACCCTAACATGACGCTAGGAATCAAATAACAACCTAAGCATGATTTCTACATTATAATATCAATAAATCAATTAAAGCACTTACTTGGATGCCTCGTACCTCTTTCTAATAACAAAATACACACGTTAGTAACTTCAAGGAAAATAAAAATCAAAGAATTAAATTAAATAATTGAAAGAGAGATTTGGGACCAAACCCTCAGAAACTAAAACCTTTCACGTCTAGGGCGAGATCTTGTGAATGCGGAATTTTGTTTGAAGGTTGGTTTAGAAAAGAGAGAGAAAGAGAGAGTAATCAAGAGATTTTTTATGGGAATTGGTGATTGAAAAATGGGAGATATGACCTCTATTTATAGAGAAAAAAGAGGGTCGAAGAATAAGAAGAGAATCCGAATTCGAATTGAAATAGAACTAGATGGACAGCAGTTTTTGTGGATTTTGTTTTTATCATATATTTTGATTTAGAAGTCCAAATAAATCATATAATATGTCGTTGGAAAGATCATGAAGTGTAATTTCTAACCCAATTAGAATCAGATTAAAATCTTTTGTATATAAAAAGATATGGCCAAAATAGTAGGACGGTGTCAGTTTTAAATAGAGTTTCATATCTCATTCATATCTTTTTCGTTATAACTCGGATTTAATATTATAATATATCATTGGAAAGATAACTTCGAGATCTATCCAAACATATAAAATTTGGATAAAGATTATGAGGCACAAAAATAAAATCTAACTGACTTTGAACATCTTTAAATTCGAATAGAATTAGGATTTAAGAAAAAGGAAAGTTTTTATTTAACTCAAATTCTTTGATCTTATCTTTTCAAAAAGGATAATTAAGATCTTTTAGAAACTTGTAGAAGGTTCTAATTAATCCTAATTAGTTTATGAATAGGATTAGACCTTTGGACCCTCCACATGATCATTGGGTCGTAGGTAAAATCTTGTTTGGGCCCAGTTTAGTATTTTTGCCATAACTTTCTCATTATTCATCGGAATTGGGCTTATAATATATCGTTGGAAAGGTCTTTTCAATCCATATTCAACTACACCATTAGTGGACCCATATTATGGACCAAACTAAACTGGAATGCACGTTTTTCACAAATAAGGTAAGAAAAGAAATATTTTCAAAAACAGAAAGAAGAGATATTTTAATAAAAACATCCTCATCATTAGACTTTTCACACTTTTGCTTTGTCCGATAATCAAATGACGTGAAAGGTATTCATCACTGGGTTTGGTTTTGGGGAGACACAAATGGGTGTTTACACTAGGCTTAGGGTTATGAACAATGGACAGGCTCAAATATACTCCCAAAATCCCTTACTTTTGGTGCTTCTCAAATTTAAACCTTTCTTCTTTTTGTGGCAACTTCCTACATTAGGTGCCTTTTCCTTGTCATCTCTGTTTTTTTTTTTTTTTTTTTTTTTTGGGTTTAGAACAATTTTTTGATCTTTTCTTTTGGGTTTAGACTAACTTTGTATCCCCCTCTTATGCTTCGTTCCCCCAAATTCCTATTTGTATCTTTGCACCATTCCCATCCCAAGGTATGGAATAATTTAGGTTTAATAACTAAGGCTCAATTGACGAGGCTCAAAAGGGCTGCCAAAAAGATGGATTTTCTCTAAGGTTAAGAATATGGGATTATATTTGTGGAGTTTCAAGTTGCTTCCTGTGTTGGTGAAATAATCATATCCTTTCTTTGTGGGCCTAAGATGGGCCTATTTTCATTCAATACATCTTGTAAGCCAAAGCTCATCAAGATTCAAAGTGTTGAGTATGTATGCCTTTTGATATTGCATGTTTGCATGTATACGTTTTATTTAATTCAAGTCAATAACAATAAAGAGATTGAAAAGATAACAAAATAGACGTACTTGAAAATACATTTTTTATTCATGAGAGTACAAAATAAGTAGATTCGACAACATGAATCTCTTAGTATATCATAAAAAAAACAAAGGAAAGAAACAAAACAAGACCTAGGGCGCTACATCTTGAATTGTTGACAACTTCTTGAGATTTGCGTCTTTGAGCTTTGTCCGTTTCTGACGTAGGTGAAATCCTCTCTAAAGATCAAGTCCATCTATATGATTCATGGTTTCATTTATCAAGTCCCTTTCAATTAATATTCCCACAGTATAGACTTTTTGAAATGTGTCTAAACCAAGGTATTATAAATGGCACTTGTATGGTGGAGACATATTGTCTATGAACTTTGGGACAAGTTCATGATCCGGAGGTATTTGTGGAATAAGAGCAACCTTTGATCGCCACCTGGAAAAGAAGTCAATGAAGCCTTCTTCTTTCCCTTGCTTAAGCAATTTGAGATCGCGCTAGGTTGTTGTGAGCTCGATGTTATCTCCATATTGGGTTAAAAACGCTTTCACAACGTCACTCCAAGTGGAAGTTTGTTTTGCATCGAGGTTATAAAACCATGATCTAGCAGTTGGGTCCAATGAAAGAGGAAAAGTACATGCATATAGGCTTGGCTCAACCCCTTTTAATGTCATAATTCCAATAAAGCTCATTAAGTGAGTCCTAGGATGGTCTGTAACCTTAAAGGTTGGCAAATCCGTAGTCAAGAACTTTTCTGGGAGAGTCTTTCCACTAGGGTGTGGTGCAAGCTCATAATTGAAGTAATTATTCCCTGAGTTATCTCGAAGGACAAGTTTCTCCAAGGCCTCTACTCTTTCGGCTCTTGCTTTTTCTTGTAGAATGTTTTCTTTTTCTTTTTCTGCTTTTATTTTAGCCTTTTCTGGTTTTTTATGAGCCTTCATTTGGGCTTCTTCTTCTCGAAAGGCCTTTAGGTTTTGGAGTTCCTCTCTAAGTTTCTCCCATGCTTCTTTGTCACCCATGATTGGACTAGTATGCGAATGTGGAAGAGGATCTAGTAATGTGTGTCACGAGAAATTGAGCGCGTTCACTTAAACCTTTTCTGCCAAGCATTCAAACAATGAACTAAAGTCAAAATGATTGTTTTACTTTTTTTAATCTTTGTAATATGAATTCACTTTAAGCAAGTTTGTTGATGAAGAATGTAAAAAAAACTTCACGAACAATCATTAATAGAATGTCATGATTTGTGTTGACTTCAACAAGATAATCATCTAAGGATTTTACTTTAAATGAATTGTTTTCGCAAAAGGTAGAAGAGAAAGAGAAGAAAGTTGGATTGAAAGTGCGCATCAAATTTTTAGAAATATTAATCGACCCGAATACACTCCTTAAAATGATCAAATATACTATAGTATTTGTTGATCATTTAGATTACAATAGAGATCAATATCATTTAAATCAAGATTGACCAATTACAACTAAAAAAAGGATGAACACGAAAGTAGGCACGTTTAAGAATAAACATATTGATGACGTCCTATTAAGAGATGAGAACTTCTAATGACGAACCTCATAAGAAGTAATGTCATTAGCTCGATTATAAAGTACGTAAATGAATCATCATAATAAAAAATGGTATCACACGCAATTTTCCGTCTTGCGCTAAGGTGGAAAGTGCATCTTCAAGAGTAGCATCTATCACATGCGATTTTATTTTATTTTTATTTTTTTTTTTTGCGAAAACACAAAAAGAACGAAAAAAACATGTTTTTCGAAAAAAGATGATCATAGTAAAAGTTAGACAACGTTGTTAGCTAAAGAGATATTTTTAGCACCTACTTAACGATTAACCTTGAAGCGGTAGTGTTGTTTTCTTTGTATGATATTGCTCGTAACGAGTCAAAGTCAGCGTTGAACAGTGGGCGCACGAAAGACACAGTGTTGAGCGGAGGTGCCGCGCGTAACTTCTGAACTTGCGCTAGGAGAGCGCGTGCAACTTTGACAGTTTTACGTGCCACCTGGTAGGTTCGATAATTTTTTTTTTTTTTTTTTTTTTTTTTTTTGCGAAAACACAAAAAGAACGATAATTTTTTTTTTTTGTCGAACCATTATTTTTGCGAAATTTTTTTTTTTTATATCTCTAGGTAACAAGTTGGAATTAGTTAGATTAGACACAAAGCACATATTCATGTAGTCAGATAAGCACATAAAAGGAACCGTAAAAGCATACAATGTCATTCTAAGGTCAAGGCTAGGGTGTCCAAAGGTACCATATCTTAAGGGACGATGCACGAATCAATCACTCAACGTTTTGACCCACGACATAGCCCTCCCAACATTTTTTTGGCGATATGGGTGGGAATATTGTTATTAATTTTTGGATAGAAGCCTAGTGTTGGCAACCCCTAGTCAATGAGTCAATCCCCAATAGTTAAACTATGCAATGATTATGCATGATGCAATGTTGCTTTTTTGATTTTTACTTTTGTGAAAAAGGAAGATATTATGCGTTCAAGTCTCGCTCTCTAACTAGAGATTATTCAAGTTAGTTCTCGTTACAATCCATAAGCAACCTAGTGTTGGAAACCTTGAACCATAACTACGAACTAATCTTGTAACCTCTAAGTCTGCAGTGGAGTCGCCACTGTAAAGAGGGTGATCCCATCATAGGGGTCCTTCCTTATATGCTCATGGCCATTTAAAAGCCTATGACTCTACACTTGTTAGGGTGTATTAGGATTTGAATTCCTGACGGTTTGGGAGACCTTGAATTAGAAATGATACTCTCATCACGCTTTTTTTTGTAAGAAAAAAGTAGGAGTCGCCAATGAGTTTTAGGAAAACTCATAAACCTCGTTCATGCCTTTCTTCCATGTGGAGTTCATGGAATAATTAGCACAAATCGTAAGTTTACCCATGCCCAAATTGGTCTACATAAACCAGAAATGAGTTCGGGAGCGAGGGTACTAAAATAACGTTCCTTTTACGGAGGAATCGTTGTTCTAGCCCTACTACGGCCACTACTAGCTCTTCCT
This sequence comes from Chenopodium quinoa, assembly GCF_001683475.1. Lineage (NCBI taxonomy): Eukaryota > Viridiplantae > Streptophyta > Magnoliopsida > Caryophyllales > Amaranthaceae > Chenopodium > Chenopodium quinoa. The sequence goes on along the minus strand of NW_018744504.1, from coordinate 738,929 downwards.
TTTTCACAATTTCTTCACCAAACAATATATGCAACGTGATACCTAAAGACTAAGTTAGTTGATTTTATTTACAAGCATTAATCACGTAGGAATTACATCGCAAAAGTCGTTATTCTTTGTTTAATCAATATTCGTGAAAAGAACAAAATAAACAATATTCGCCTTGTCTTAAGTGATAAAACAACAATTAATTATCAAATTGTATTCTTGATTAACAAAAGAATACTATGTGAATTAATTAATTAAAAGTTTGTTTAAAGTGATCAAACAACACTATTTATTCAATTAAAGTTATTAAAACAATAAAGGAAAAGTGATTTATGTAAGTGCTCAGGAAACTAATCGTTCTTCTTTTATGTTAAGTCTCCGTTTAATGTGTTTATGGAAATTCTTTCTTCTTCGTACCTTCAAGAGCTTCTATGGATGGATTAGGGTTGAAGATTAGTTGGGAATAAAGAGGGAAAAGTAGTATGATTGTAAGAGAAGTAGAGAGATTAGGGTTTTGAGAATAATAGGGTTTTAATTCTAAATTTTCGGTCCCCGTAATGCTGAACGAAGACCCTTATATATAGGCGTAGGGATCTAGGTTTAGGGTTTTAGAGCCGCGCCATCAGGTGGCGCGCGCAAATCTCTGAGATGCACTGGGTGCCGTACGCATCTCAATGAGTCGCGCGCGCCAGGCGCGCACAACTGATTGAGTTGCGCTGGTTTGCGGTTTGCCTTATACGAAAGCGTGTTTTTAAAACTTCCATAACTTTTGATTGCGGATTAGGATTAAGGAATGTGAGATATCATTGGAAATCTCTGAATGTCTACTTTCCAATTCCGTTATAATTAGGTTAAAATATGTTATGGATCAAAATTTATGGTCGTTGGAGTGCAAGGGTGTCGGTTTTAGGGCCCGATTTAGTGTTTTGATCATAACTTATTTGTTTTGGCTTGGAATCGGGCTTATAATATACCGTTGGAAATCTCTTTGAAAAGGATATCCATTTTTATTGGCCCTTCAGGGGAATTTTATGGTTGTTTTATTTTTTTGGTTCATTTTTCAACAATGTAGGTTCTACTGGATCCATTCATCGCATTTGACACATTTGGGTCCGTTATTAATCAAGTTTAACATGTATGAACACGTTTTAGGCATAATTAGTAATAGGAAATGGATCCAAGATAAATTAGTCTCAAATATGGGTTTTAACTTACTTCATAATTCTTTTAATAGTCCATAAACACTTCAACTTTGATCTAGCATGAAGAACGGATTTTTATAACATCATCGCACTTCCTTTTGGGAAAAGAGGCCAAAAGTAGGTGTCTACAGAGGCGCGCGCTGCGCCACAATATTTTAGCTGACAAGGTCAAGGCTAATCCCCCTGATGTTTATCTTGTTAGTCCCATTCCCCATGTTCAGCCTTTAAAAATAGTTTTTCTTGGCTTGATGACATGGTTGATGTGTACCGGTTTGACCATTATGTACTCCGGGGTGGAAACGCTGCAACTTCTTCACCATCTCATTCTCTAGGTGTGAATATGAGCGAGGTGGCTGAATGTCCTGTTGAGAGTGCTTTTTATGACTGTCAACCCATTTACGTGGAGGAGCCCGTTGAAGAGGGAAAACCTGACTTCTTTTTAGACGAAAGGTGTCATGGCCCCAAGAATTATGTGCTGGACTCCAACAAGTGTAACGATGCAAGGAAGTTGGACCTTGCTGCTCTGGGCGGGGAAAAAGTTCTATGGTTTTGGTCAGGGCTACAAACTAGTTTTGCTAGTTGAGGGCTCTAAGTTATCTGCTCCTCTTGCTATTCATATTGCAGTCTTTTCTTCTTAACTCGACTTAGGCTTGAGATTCCCTCTTGACCCTACTTTGGATAAGGTCTTTCGCGTCTTTAACCTTTGTATTGCTTTGCTGCATTTGACTTCTTTGCACACTTTGATATGCTTATTGTGGTTTGTGCGCTTTTAGAGGTATCCAGAATCACTACTTCTGTTTAATCTCTAATGATCTTGAAAAGGTCATCTTCTGGTTCCGAGTCTGGGTGGTATTACGTGGCTCCCAAAGAGGTTCGAGTTTTGTCTTACCCTAAACTTGACCGTTTTAGAGACTGGACTGGCAAGTTTTTTTGGGTTGCAGTGCCTTCTTTTTTGCTGTGCCACGCAATTTCAGGGAGATTCGCACTAATATGGTTGGAGGACTGTTTCCCCCCACTAAGGATGCTCGCAAAACAGATGCTTTTGATATGCTCCAGGAAGCGGCCATAAGTGATGCTAAGTTTCCTAAGTTTTGGCTGCCTAACTCCTTGTACATTGTGGGGAATGCAAAGTTTTTGTTGTGCGCTTGTGTTTTACCCATGAGCCTGGTAAGATTTTTTTTTGTTCTGCCTTTTATTTGTAAGAGTTTTTCTCTCTTCACTTTTGTTTATACTATGCTCTTATGTCCTTTATTTTGTCTCTTTTTCTGCCTGATTTTCAGGTTATGACAAATTGGATAGGGGAATTCTTGGGTTGAAGGACAACTGGAAGGAGCCTTTTACTACTACCTCTGATAATCATCCTGAGCTTTTTGAGACTCTGGAGGTTTATGCTGGCTCTATAAAGGGTGAAGTTCGTTTAGCCCCAGCTGAATTGAGGGCTGTCTTTGGCACTGTAACCGCTGCTGATCGTGCAGGATCTAGTCGTGCTGAAGCTGAGCCTTCCTTTTCCACTATTTGGGGTCGGAGGGAAACTCGTCCTGCACCCAGGGAAGTTATTTCAGGATCTAAGGCATTAGTGGCGCATGGTGCTTCTCTTGAGAGGTGTCCAACTGTGGCTTTCGGCCAGGTGGCACCTCAGACTTCTGTTGTAAATGAACCACTAAATCAAGCTTTTGATGATTAAAAAAATAATGTTGACGACTTTGCTGATAGCATTCTTAATTTTCCCGCTGAAGACGCTAAGACTACTATTGTGGTGGGTGAGAAACCCACAACTTTTGCTGAGCATATTTTGCTCTATTCTCCTAGCATTGGTACTACCGTTGCTGCTAAGGACGCTACAGGTCCTTCTATTAAGGCTTTTGATTTTCAGCTCCCAGATGAGACTATTATAGAGCTAACAAAGATTTCACCTCGCCCTTCAAGGTTGCAAGGTGCCTGCGAAGCGCTAGCAGGGGAGGGCACTCTCAACCTGGGGGTTCACACAAGCAGGATCATCCAATTATTAATTTGGAGGATGATCTTGTGGTCTCTCCCTCAACTGATGCTGATCAGCCCGCTACTAAAAAAGCTCGTACTTCCTCTGCTGTTGATCCTTTCGCTTCTCATTCTACCAACACTAGGATTCTTGGAGTGAACACTGCTAGGGAGACTGACACCTAGAACTCTAGTGAGCTTAATTACCCTGTTCACTAGTTCTTGGGTGATGCTTTTGAGAACCCATTCTCTGCGACCTCAATTTATGCTAGAGGCATTTTTCTTCCTACTGGACCTACACAGTTTGGAGAGGTTCCCATTAATGCTTCCCTTCGCCCTCTGTTGTGTCCTGCTGGGGCTGAGAACGCTCCGTTCCGCCCTTTAATGAATGTTAGGGCTGATGAGTCCTTGTTTGTGGGCAACCCATAAAACGGTGGAACCTTGGGCTACCGCCTTACTCAGGGCATTCGTCTCCCTGCTGACTCTACTAGCAGCTCAGTTAGTTTCCCTACTACCACTGCGTGCCATGACTTGCAGAAGGTTAACTTTTATTTTTCTAGCATTTTTTCTTTGGTTTCCCCTTTTTGCTTATTTTCTTATTGTTGCCTTAGTCTGCTTTTGTTGTTTTGCTTATCTGCTTCATCTTGTTTTTCCTTGCTTTCGCCTTGGCCTACTTTCTTTTACTTCCTGCCTTAGATTATTTTCGTCTTGTTGTTTGCTTGCAGCTTACCAATTATGTTAGCGACTTGGCTTATACCTTGCTTATAGTGGAGAAGGAGTACTATAACCAAGGCCTGGCCCTTGCTCAGAAGGATAAGGAGATTCAGCAGGCTCGTTCTGAGAGGGATACAATGGCTGGTGAGGTGACTCCCTTAAGAGAGAAGGCGGATGCCCTGAAACTTCATCTGGGAACATTCCAACTCACCAAGACAAAGCTAGCTGATTGCGAAGGACAGTTGGTAACTTCTCAGGCCAGAGTGCAAGCGTTGGAGGCTGAGATGGCTAATCAATGGGTTGGACGAGAGAATGAGCTTGAGGATGCTAAAAAGGAGGCACTTAGGTCTTTCTTGCTTCCTCCTACTTTTGCTAATAAGCTGCTCGTTGATCGCCTTGATGGAGGTTGGGAGGCCGCGGCCCGCTGTGTAAGCGGTCCCTATGGTGGGAGTGAGGAGCATCAGGCTCGTTTCAACGCCTTTTGGGCTAAGGTTGAGGCTGCTGGGGAAGATCTTGCTAATATTATGCTTTATTGAGAAGACTATTATTATTATTATGATGATGATGATGATGATGATGATGATTTATTGTTAATATTATTATGTTGTTTGATATTATTGTTATTGCTTGATCACGCCCTCTCTTGCAGGTTTAAAGGGAATTTGTACTTGAAATCACCCTTAATAAGATAATTAATAATTTTATTTAGACTAATATGATTTTAATTCAAGTGATCGCCAATAATAGATTTGTTTGTACATTAATATTCAACCAACACATATTAAACATGTTTAGGATTAATATAATGGATGTATGTTAGTCAGAAAGCGCACATGAATATGAGAACCTGTTTTACTTCTGCTGAGCTCCTGGCTATCCTAAACTTTTTATCTTAAATACGATTAATATAATGGTTGTCCTAAACTTTTTATCTTAAATACGATTAATAATAACCCCTTTTGATAATGTAAAGTATTAAGGCATATGATATCATAACGCTTATATTTATATAATATTGTACTTTTTGTAATTTTATTTGTAAATAAATATCTATGTTATAATTAACTTGAGATGTTTTTATTGAACTTAAATTATTTCTGATGTACTGAAAGTATTTTTATCAAATTAAAATCATTTTTTTCTAATTAAAACTTTTTTTTTTTTACGTATTTTCTTTTTTTTTATTAAAATATATTATAAGAACTTTTTAAAATGAATTTAATGATGAAAATAGTGTTTTGTTATAAGATATTTATTAAAAGTTATAATTAGTTTTGTATATATATGAAATACTAGAAGTGTATCGATAATAAAATACTATATAACCTTTTTATCTTAAAAAAATCCATCCAAATTTCACTTACTTAAAATTTTATATGTGTTACAATAATACTATATTTCGCCAACATAGCGCGACACTTGGCCAAAAACTGGAATGTCAAGTGTCGTTATTTCGTGACTTGTCTGCGAGACCAGCTTTATATATTAGTGTTAGTGATATGACATTTTTATCTTAAAAAACTCTATCAAAAATTCACTTACTTAGCATCATATATATGTGTCACAATAATACCTATATTTCGCCAATGTGGCACGACACTAGGCGAAAAACTAGAATGCCAAGTGTCTTCGTGGCCTGGCTATGTAATTGCTTTATATATTAGTGATATAATATGATGATTATTATAATTTCTATTAAAGTTTTTTAGATAGTGAAAGTGGTAAGTTGAGGTAAATTTAATTTTTTATAACAAGGGTAAGAATGTAATTTAAGATTATAAATGTGGGCGTTAGTTAGAGATTTGAGGGCGACATTTACGCTTTGTTTGGATAGCAAAGAAGGAAGGAAAAGAAGGGGAGGGAAAATGAAGGAAGGGAAGGGAAGGGAAAAGAAAGGGAGGGGAAAGTGAGCTCCATTTTCCCTCCAAATCTCTCCAATTTTGGAGAGATTATGGTTATTAAAGAGAGAGGGAAAATGGATCCCTCCCTCTCCTTCCCTTTCCTTCCCCCAATCTTTTATCCAAACAAGAGATTTTGTCTCCCTCCATTTCTCTTCTCTTCTTTTCCTTCCATTTCTTCCTATCCAAACAAAGGGTTAGAGTTCTACCTTTTGTAATCAACCATTTTTATACCTAACTAAGGGGTTCAAGTGTCACCATTGGCCAAAATTAAAAAAATTAAATTAAATAATTTTTTAAAAAATTAACATATTACAACTGTGGGGACAGGATTCATGCTGAGATGGGGAAGATGGCTCACCTCTAATAACTGACTAAGGTGAAGAAGAAGATTGTGTTTACTGTGCTTGCTGTTATGGTATAGTGGTATACCAGTAGTCATTGACTCATTATTGTTCCCCCCCGATAAAATCATAAAATCGATACGAGCGAGTGTTATTCAGCTCAGCACCATTCAATTAGTGGTGGAAAGGGTAATTACTAACTAGTACATTATTCTAACTTCAATTTGATGGATTAATATAGAACTCACTAAAACTATATATATATAATCAAAGCTTACATATTTATCACTAGCAGCTGTTATCTAATAGCCTTCGCTATAGATCGAAAAGTTACAACCTTCTCATAACCATACATATATATTTATAAATAACACCCCACTTAATAACTAACCTCTTAACTAAATTCTAGACCAAAATGAGGACAACAATCCAAAACCCAAGACCAAACATTCCAACACCAATTTTGGAAGAACCAGAAGCTCCCCACACCTTTACATCGTCCAACATTGGACCGCAAAGAGAGCTCATATGATCAGTCTGCGTGTTGTAGTACACACTATAGAAGGCAATCCGGGTCCTGTCAGCCTTGGCAGTGAAGTTGAGGCCCTCTCGACGGAAAGTAGAGTTGGAGTCGGGTGTGTAATGGAAGTTTTGTGCTTGATCCCCAGCAAATGCCATGATAGCTAGGGGCTCTTTGCACTTATCTCCGCCTTGTCCCATTGAGAAGCTTAGGGTGTACTCTTTCTTTGGTGTCGTCTCAACCATTTGTGATATGATGCCTTCTTTTCCTGACAAGAGTTCAATAGCTCTCTTTCCCTCTGGAACATCAAAGTGGTATGAATCCACGTATCGAACTGCACGGTTTGATTCGACAATCCAGCCCGGTAATGGAGTGGTTTCCTCGTCGAGATTGGTTGGAATAAGGATGCCGAGGGACTCGTTCTTGAACAACCATGGACCCTCTTCAAAATCGCCATTGAGCACTACGTTACCTGTAAGCAAAAAAAAAAATGTTAAGAAATGCAATGATTTTGTAATTTCTCTGTTTCGAAATAAAATACTTTCCCTTGTGAAGTTGTGCACAAAAGATTGAGTTGAAAGAGAATCGTTCTCCATACTATACATGCCATACTAATATACTGTATATCTGTAATAAAGGACTAAACTTGAAAGCTTAAATTCAAAAGTGATCAATAACTTGGAATAAAAATTTGTATACGAAGTACTATATACAAAGCAAATTATATACTTCCTCCGTTTTTAAATAATTGCTCCATTTATATTTTTGGCACTATTCATTTGTCCAAAAATGGAGCAAATATTTAAAAACGGGGGGAGTACTAAGTATAATGTTGTTGCATTAGTGACAAATCCTCACAATTTATATATTTTTTAAAATAATATTTCATATTTCGTATTAAACACTAAAAATATAAATTGTGTAGTGAAAATGTGTTAATTTATTATTTAGAAACAAAATGAGTAACTAATTTATCTCGTAGTACGGAGTATTACTGTTAATTTAGAGATAAAAAGGAGAAATCACTTTTAGTTCATATAACCGACCATATTTACAGGATTAAGGCTGTAACTGATTAATTATTTATTCACAAATATTTAATTTTAAATTAATTATTATTAAAGTTCAGATCAAGCAAACTATTTTTATTTTTTTCCCATCAATATATATATATATAGAGGTAGACTCTCGTGAGAATTTTTCTTATGTGAGAATTTTTCTTATGTGAGAACACTCTTTATGTTCTAAATTTTTACTTCTATGTTCTAAATTTTAAAATTTGATGTTCTAAACTTTTCCTTAGGTGTTCTAAATTAAATCAATTGTTCTAATTTAGTATTCACATGTTCTAAACCATAAATTAGTTAAGTTTAATATCATAAATTTTAAATAACTTGTTCCAAAATTTTAACTTATATGTTCTAAATTTTAAAATGTGTTTTCTAAGATTTTTAATTATATGTTCCAGATTTTAAAGCGTATGTTCTATATTTTTACTCGTATGTTCTAAATTTTTACTTGTATGTTCTAAATTTTTTACTCACTCTTTCTATATTCTATATTTGTTTGTTCTAAATTTTTATTCACATGTTCATAATCTTAAATCAAATGTTCTAAATTTTACTCATATGTTTAAAATTTCATAAAGCAGATTTTATAAATTTTTAATCACTTGTTCTAATTCTTAAATCAAATGTTCTAAACATATTACTCACTTAGATGTTCTAAATTATTACTCAAATGTTCTAAATTTTAATTTCAGACGCATGTTCTAATTTTTTACTCGTATGTTCTAAACTTTTACTCACATGTTCTAAATTTAAAATCAGTTCTCATATAAGTATGAATTCTCACATATTAACCTATTCTTACCGGATCTCTCCCCTATATATATATATATATATATATATATATATATATATATATATATATATATATATATATATATATATATATATATATTATTTGTTTTTTTGTCAAAGAAACTGAGAAACCTTTGGGCCTGATCAAGTGGAGGCCTTCCAAAGGGAGGTTTGATAGGTACCTGGACATACATATCAAGGGGCATAAGAGACATTTCGCATGAAATTTACCCATCTCTCTCCTCCTTTCTCTCACCCCCATGTGCTGAATTTAAGTGTACCACTGGATGATTAATAGTATCAATAGATGATCAAATAGTATCATTGAACATTCAGTGGTACTATATATTCATTCAATAGTACTGTATATTCATTCAGTGGTACTAACTACGTGTAGAAATAGAATTACTACATAGTCAATGATATTATATAAGCTTTCAGTGGTACATTTAAAACTGGTCCCACGTGCCCATCTCTCTCCTCCTTTTCTCCCACCCCCATGTGCTTTACAATACTTTTCAATATTTTAATGTTTGATATGTATTTGCACATACATATCAAACCTACATTCTCGATCAAGTGAGTAAAGTGCATGCAAAAAAGTAAAAGCTAAAGCAAAAATAAACATACCTTTGGGCTTATCAGGAACAAACATCTTCTTAATAGCAACATCATCAATAATAGGTCCACAAGTGGGGTCCTCTTCCATACCAGTATTCATCAACACCAACTTAACATCTTCATCATCAGCTTCAAAAGCCCAAGCATACGAATCCCACCCTTGATCGGTATAAACAGTCTGAAGATCAACGGCTGAGGATGCTCGAGTAGGGACAACAGATACATTAAGTGACTCAAGTTGAGCACAAGTACGAGCAGCACTAAATGTAACAGCATAGACTGAGCCTTTCTCGACCTTTAGATCTTGCGTGATTTGAGCTTCGTTGCCTAATCGGACGGCGTGTGTTCCTCCTGGGATAATTAGGATCATAGCACCTTGTTTTTGACCTGATGAGACTAGCTCTACTGTGCCGTTTGATTGCCAGCCTGGAATTGTTGTGGGCCCGTCTACTATGCCGTCGTTTGTGCTTAGGAATCCTCCTGCTGGTGGGGTCTCGAAGTCTCCATTTACTAATAGACCTATATAATATTTAAATTAATGGGTTAATTTGATTTAAGTATATGTTGATCATACTTTATTTTCATAAGTACTTCGTACAAGTATTAATGGAAATTTGTCACCAAAAACCTTTTATACGGAGTAAATTCTTTACGGTTAGAAACTTAGAATATTGACATTATCAACAACTTCCTCTACTTGTATAACTATCACAATTTATTTGCAAGGAAAATTGTACTGTATTTGTATTCACATGGAATTCTGCTAAATTTGTCTTAATATGTTGTGGTCTTGTAGAGTATTTCCAAACATTAACTACGAAGTATTTTTTAAATTTTACAAACATAAACTAGAGATAATAGGTAGAGTTTTACATTAATAAGTGTAAAAGAACTAAAATATGGAGTACAACCTTCATTTCAAATCATCAACTCATCGCCATTAGCTCAAAACTATACACATACTCGCAATACTTTTATATTTTTCAAAAGTGTGAACAAGAAAGCATTTGAGCAAATTACAAGTAAATGAATATAATATCTTTATTGTATGATATACTCGGTAGTCGGGTGTATAACGGCTAATGAAATGAAATCCAAGACAGAAAGTGATATGATAGTGCCGTACAGAGCAAGGCGGATGGGACCAGTGTTTGTCTCATAGTCGTAAACTCATTCCCCGTTTTTCTGCCTGTCATTGACCATTAACTTCATCATTTTTTTTTAATTTTTTTTTATTGGACAAACTAAAGCTAGTTCATCATCTAATTTCCGCTTAAAAGGTAGTACTCGAATCTCCATAACAACCTTTGTTTTTATCCGCTCTTCAGGGAAAAAAGAGACTTGCCGTTTACTGTGTTGTTCATCATTGTTAATTTGTTATAGATAATCCATAATCACCTATAATTTTGGCGGGAAACTCTACTATTTTCTGTTTCGCTTCTTTTTTTACAGCACTTTTGGGCCTACAGCTTAGTGGTCGAGATCCCAAATCTATTCTCAAATGATATCACTGAAGAACATCAAAATCAACCAAGAAATTAAAGTCGAAAAGGTCTCATTTCTCGAAAGAGGGAGCCTATACTATTCTATATAATGTTCGTACCTGACTACCTAGAAGTTCTTATTCCGTAACACTAATGTTTTTGTTCATCTCTAAAAGTTAACACATATTGAGAACTTTTAACAATGGGAATAGTATTAAGGAGCTTATACGACAGACCCCTTAAAGACCAACTTCAGCAACTTGGTCTAGATACACAGGCAAGGCCAATGGTAAATTATAAGGATAAGGAATAATAGATGCAAAATTAAACTGCAACATGAAAAATTGCGTGTGGATCATATCTAACTCAATCATAAAAAACATACGAAGTATAACAATAATTTCAAGGTACTATTGATGGCATGTAGTATGTACTCTGTAGTTACTAGTATATGAGCAACAAGTCAACAACCAACACGGCCGTGCTTAACATGGCATGTAACAGCTGATTCAACATAAAGATTATTAAAGTGTTGGGCTAGTACTATCATATCAAAATGTTTAATGTAAAGTACATTGGACTGAAACCAAATATCATGTCTGCAAATTCTTTTATGCCTTTGTGTATACTTTAAAGTCCTCTACATGCAACTTTGATAAATTGACATATCAAAATTTATGACTTGAATGTAACTTCATGATTAGGTAAATCAAACATTTGGGAGGTTTCAGTTTTGGACCACAAAAACATTGAAGGATATGCAACCACTCTCTGTTGCCCTTCAAAGAAGGTTGCGAAAGTCAATTACAAAGTACTTAGATTCTTTACTTCTGTTATATAGAAAGAAATGCAATTAACAGCTACATTGAAACTTAAGCATTTCAGAGTACTTCAAGGTTAAAATGGAAATGCAATTGACATCAACATTTATGATCACTTTGCAATAATTCATCACTAACTTCCCAATTATGGATGAAAAGAATCACCAAACAGATTCTAAGCTATACTATGACTCTTTATGGTCCTACAATCTTTAAGAATTTGAGTTTTCAACTTTCTAAATTTAAATGCATTGATGTTGGTGCGATGAAGACTACTCGGACAAATTTGATCATTCAGGAAAAAGGTTTATGCCTACCAGTCTTGTTATTCCCTCAACTAATCTTCTACTTGACACCCAACTAATCTTTTCATACTCGGCTAAATGTCTTTCATTTGAATCAGTCTCTAGACTCTCTTCCTCTCAACTTTCGAGCAAAATCAGATCTTACCAGAAGTACAATAATATTTGGACTCAACACAGATGAAGAAGCGAGTAAGATCATTTAGGGCATTAAGTAAAATTATGCCCTACTATAATGTTGTACGAGCATGTCTACGCGACATTGTGTTTCAGACGAAGTTGCAGTGAGTAACCTTAATCAAGAAATGTACAATAAGAAGTGACAATTAGTCATAACAATTAACGATCTCCCAAGTAAACACGGTTTTAGCTAACTTGACAGGACACTTAAAACTTTTATCACTAGTCCAAGATTGAAAATTTATACATGGTCCACTTAGTTTGAAATTTTACAACAAAAATCACTTCCATTTGCTGAGAGATCATCACACAAAACACACAACAGAGTATTGCTCGCATCCTACAGTAATGTTTTGTTTGACTTGAACTATGATGTGAAAAGTTTTGGCTCTTCAATAGTTAAGCATAGTATTACAAACAAGTTGGTCATTCCACTTCTAACAAGTTGTATCAAAACTATCAATGCCTAAATAATCTAGACAAATGTTAAAATTATAAATTAGAATTTGAAAAATTTATACCAATACAATCTAATTATGTAACATGATGGACATTTTTAGGAAGCATTTATGTACTAGCTTGAGTTAATATATTATTAGTCGAACTACTCCGTACAATGTGGTGGTCCAAAACTATGTAATACAGATAAAATTAGACATTACAAAATATCAACCAGAATGACACAATTTACACACCATATGATAAATTGATATCAACCACAATGACAAAATTTACACAACATCCGGAGTATTGGTTTTGGACTATACAATAATTTCTCGTTAGAGAAAGGTCAGACTATTATCATCCAAAGAACGTGAAAAATAGGACAGGAAAAACACAAGGTTCTCAGCAATAAGACCACAACAAGCACCAACCATTGTCAAATGATATGATACTCTAACAAAATTTCTCACATTATAAACAATAACAGAGGAAATTAAGCACCTTAACAATTTAATTAAAATGTTACCACATTTCTAGACTGAAAATCGGAAACTCAAAAGCTCTAAAATACAAACATACTAACATTTTACCCCAGTTGAGCGCAATATGTTCCGAAATTAAAACATAATCAAATGAAACAATAGCCATTAAGAAATGTCACAAGACTTGACATATATTCCCGACATTCTAAAATAGTATACACGACAACTGTTTCTGAGCACTCATTGTATACATTGTTATCCAGCTTATATAAGAGTAGATCTTCACCATTATAAATGCTAAGAACTTATTGAAAGCAGAAAGTTGCAAAAAACAGAGGATTAGAAAGGCGTACCATCTTCGATAGCTGAAGCAAAGTTAGCAACCAAGAAGAAAAGAATAGCAGCAGCAGTAGTAGCAGCACAACAGGTTGTAAGTGCCATTTTGAGTGATAAGCGGCAGGAGAAGAGTGACTGTGAAGAGTGAGAAAAAAAATGGGGCAAAAAGAGTGCCCTTTTTATATTATCAAAGATTCCATGCTTAATTACCAGTATTACGATTATTGTTTAATTAATCAACTTTAAGTAAAGGGTTTAAGAATAACTTTTTTCATTTTTATTTTTTTATTATGTTTTTGGGATTAATTTTAAAATGGGTTTGAAAAAGGATTTTGTTTTAGGGGTTTTCTCGAGCTGATGAATGAATGGACGAACAAAGGAAAAGTTGAAAGTTGGTATTAGTGTTCCCACTTTCGAAGTTGATGAATGAGGATAATTTTTTCGGTGGAATAATATTAATTATTAATAATAATATTTAAAGGTAAAAAAATTTATGAGTCTCCGTGTTTTCAGAATTGGGACCTACATGCGGGGTTTTACCTTCTTGGCTACTTGGGGAATGGGTCCCGGTGCACGAATGATTACGATATTTTTTGACAGCTATCATGTTTGTCGTTGCCCAGAAAATATGTCTTAAGTAACGTTCCACTCCCTCCGGATTTTGGTAACTTAACCATTTTTTAATTTTTACCGGTTAAGTTTTCTTCGCCTAAAAAATTACTACGTCCGGTCCTTTATTTATAGAGTAAATTACAGATAAGGTCCCTATACTTTGACAAAAGTCAAGCAAAAGTCCTTCAAATTCAAAAAGTCTAAAATTGGTCCTTAAACATCACTTATTACCTGTCTGGCAACAGTAGTGGTAGCAGGTAGTTTTTAGTGGTTGAGTAGCGGGTAGTTTTATGCTAGCGAGTAGTTGTCTAGTGGGTAGAGGTTAGCTATCAAAATACGGTGGATAATATGATTGTTTGGCAAAATTAGCGGTTGCAATACTAAAATATATCACAATTCATATAAATATTGTTTAAAAGTAATAAAAAATTATCAAACGTTACCCGCTACTTCTAAACGCTACTATTTTTTACGTTTGAGAAAAGCTACCCAAACGCTACTTCTGTCGCTAACCGCTACGACTAGAACCGCTACCTTACCAAACACTCTCGTATTTTTTTAGTAGTGTTTTGACTGGTTAAAACGCTAACCACTACTTCAAACGCTAGCACCAAACAATGCCTTAGTAGTAATTTCGGCATCTTTTACGACAAAAAATGATGTTTGGGCAAAGTTTGGGGACTTAATAGATGAGTTGGTAAAAAAAAAAGAAAGTTTTTATTATGAGGCACAAAAAAAAAATATCTGACTGTCTTTGAACATCTTGAAATTAGAATAGAATTAGGACTTAAAAAAGGAAAGTTTTAAAAAAGGAAAGTTTTTATTCAATTTCAAATTCTTTAATTTTATCTTTTCAAAAATGATAATTAAGATCTTTTACAAACTCATAGAAGCTTCTAATTAATCATAATTAGTTTAGGAATGGGATTAAACTTTTGGACCCTCCACATGATCATTGGGTCGTAAGTAAAATCCAGTTTGGGCCCAGTTTAATATTTTTGCCATAACTTCCTCATTATTCATCATAATTGGGCTTATAATATATCGTTGGAAAGATATTTTCAAACTCCATCCAACTAAACCATTAATGGACCCTTATCATGGACCAAACTAAACTAGATTGGACATTTTTCATAAATAGAGTAAGAAAAGAAATGTTTTCGAAAACAGAAAGAACGTATTTTATTAAAACAACCGCATCACAAGACTTTTCACATTTCACCTCGTTCGATAATCAAATGACGTTAAAGATATTCATCACTAGTGTAGACACCCATTTGTGTCTCCCCAAAACCAAACCCAGTGATGAGTACCTTTCACGTCGAATCATAATCGAATGAAACGAAAGTGTGGAAGGTCTAGTGTTGCGGAAAGTTTTATTTTCTTTTCTCTTCTCTCTGTTTTTGAAAACTTATTTTTAAGAAAACAGTCAATCCAGTTTGGTTGGTCCATGATATGGGTCCGATAGTAGTGTAGTTGGATGGGGATTGCAAAGACCTTTCCGATGAATATTGAGGAAGTTATGGCCAATTTACCAAACTGGCCCGGTTTGAGCTTTATATGCGGCCCAATGATCTAGAGGAGGGCCTAATATGATTTATCATTCCTAATGCAATTAGGAATGGTTTTAGTCTTCTAGGTTCTTCTAGAAGGTTCTTTTCATTCCTAATTCAATTAGCATTGATAAATTGACCTTTGTTGACTTTTCAAAGTTTTAATCAAAATCAAATAGCATTTTCGAAGAAATTATATTATTTTATCCTCCAGTACGGTAAACTTATCGGATTTTCGAAAACGCGTTAAAATCAAGCTTGGCGTCTGACCCCAGGCCTTGGCGCCTGGAACCAGGACTGGCGCCTGGCGCTAGCCATTGGTGCCTAGCGCCAGCTAGCCAGGGTTGGCGCCAGCTCTGTTTCCTGAGCGTCATACTCTGTTTTTGTTAATTTATCTTTTTTGGCTGATTTTCTCTATAAATATCGTATTAAAAACTCCGTTTTCATTCACGAATTCTCTCCATTCATTCACCAATTCTCATCAAGTTTTCTTGATTATTCATCTATTTCTTTCATTCTTTCTTACTTTACTTTTTATACAAAATTCCGCATTCGCAAGATCTAGAAGCACCTAGCCATATTCGAAGTTGCCTTTGCCCTAGACGTGAAAGGTTTAATTTCTGAGGGTTTATTTGTGCATTAAATTCAACCAACATAGATTAAAATGGTTTAGGGTTAATCCTATTGATTGCATGTTAATCAGAAAGCGCACATGAATACGAGCAGAATAAAGTAGAGGCCTATTATTAGGGCAGGTTCAATCTCTTTTAGGTTGGATTTGTACCATCATCCCCGAACCCTTATTTGGTTCTAGACCTTATGGAGTTGGCGATCTCTTGGATCGTTAAGGGGTGTAACCTTCATCCTATGAACGGTTTACAAGTTCCTAAAAAACTTGTTGGCGACTCTTTTGCTCTATCTTCTTCCCTTTTGGACGCCACCGTACTTTAGTGTATGATCACAGTGGGGTTCAAGCTAGTGGGATTAAGGCTTGAATTTATTCCCTACAGTTTTTTGGCGACTCCACTGGGGAGGATTTCTATTTTAATTCCTGAATTTGTTTCGGCAATGATTTAGAATGAGTGCGTGAGACTCGAAAAGTTCTAAGTATTTCACGTGCGTAATTTTGATTAACATTATTGTCATATGCATAAAAAATATCTCATTGGAAAGACCATCCGTAATGAGTTAAAAACATAGGATTTTACACGTAGGAAATTTGAGGAATGTCTTTCACAACTAGGACTGAAATAACACCGCGCGAAACTGGAAAATTTTATCGAGCACAGAAAGCTGCTGAGGCATGTGGGAAGTAGCGTCAGGGGCCAGAGCTTGGCGCCAGACTTTTAGCCGTAGCGCCAGACGCCAGCATTGGCGCCAGGCGCTACAGTTAAAAACTGGCGCCAGTCTCTGTTTGCTGGCGCCAATTTCCTCCAATACCGAGCCAGAAATATGCGTTCTAATTTCGACCGGTTTTTTGTATTGTTTGCTCGATCCTACTTCTTGATTGAATTTTTTCTCACTTTTCTGAAACCCATATGTGTTCTACATATGGACATAACCCTCTGGGAATTCATGCTCCATCTACCCGATTGAACGCTCCGTGCAACAAAGGGTACATCCGAGATGTTGAATTCACCAAACCATGGAAGCGAGTTTTTTCTAAAGCTTGCGGTGTCCCATCCACTCGCGCCAACCCTTCACGGTTAGGCTTCCGCGCGGTGCAACCGGACAATTAACCATGGACCCTCTTTGACTAAACCATATCCCGAACTTTAGAGAACTAGAGCCATGGTTAGGTTGCGAACGCATTGCATCATATTGTGCCTATTTGACTAATTGTGCATTATTTGTTGTGCATATACATTCTATGTTTCTCTTAACCGTTTATTGACTTGTGTTAAGACTAAATAAATAAATTAATGACTTAAAGAACTTTGCCCAATTAATTAATTAATTATTTAATTTGAATCAATAAAGTCTAATATTTTAATCGGAATTGACCCAGTACGACTTTAGGCATACCCCAGTTGACTAATAACACCGAAAACAGTCCCAGACCGAAGCTCCACTATTGGCGCCAAGGTCTGAGCTGTAACGCCATGCTATGGTGTGTAGCGCCTGACGACAGATATATTGTCTGGCGCCAAGCTCCACAGTGTGACGCCAGTCCTGTCGCTTGGCCGACAGTTCGGATTATTTGTCGAGTCATCACCTAGGGTCTAATTAATCAGTTTTCTGTTTAATTCGGTTAATTTTGTTGTCAATAATATTTAATTGAATCAATGATCGAGTTTAGGCACTAAGTCCCATGGTCTTACACAAGAGTCCAAGCATGTCACTTACACTCAACGCACACACCAATACACATACTTTTACCATGATTAAGAGAGTCTTGTGTGCGCGTTTTTCCGTCATTTTTTTTAAGGGGGTAAGTCGGATATTAATCCTCCAACATAAAAATAATAATACTTAGTTCCCTAAAAATATGTACATTATTTTTGCCAAAAATATGCACCCTTTTTTCCTTTTTTCTTTTTTTTCCCTTAAAATGAACCATAAAGTCAAGTTGATTCGAGTCAAGTAATTAAAACGCAAAATGGTTTAATTTACAGCGCGTGGTCAAGAAAGGAAGGACGATTAATCAAAGATAACCTCTTCGTACAAGTCCAACTTTTCGACAAACCTATAGCTCGCAAGAGGAAAGCAAGGGTTATAATGGCAACTCAAGAAGAAGTCAATGATCTTAAGAACCAACAGGCTACTGTGACTGAGACACTGAAACTTCTCGCACTTAGGATCGATGATCCCGTGAAGCAACAAAAAATGGACCTTATGCAAGAGAGCCTAAGCAAGTTGTCTAGCGACTACAAGTTTCAAGAGCTTACATCACAAGGGGTCTCGGTGGACAAAGATCTTCTTCCGCAGAAGTTCAACGCCAACGACATCCCAAAATTCAGAGCAATTGACAACCCATACTTTCATTTAAGAGCATTTGAAACAATAATGAGTATCAAGGGTATCGATAAGAAGGTCTTCCCTTCTCTGTTCTCGCTATCTCTCGAGACCGTTTGCCAACAATGGTTCTTTTCTCTCGAGAAAGAAAAGACCTCTACCTGGGAGTCTATAGCAAACGCTTTCGTTGATAGGTACAAGTGCAACATTCAAGTCGAGACTGACCATAGAGAACATGAAATCCTCAAACAGAAAGAGAATGAAGGCTTCACCTCTTTCTTTAACAAGTGGAGAGAAACCTCAGCTAAGATGATTGAGGTGCCAAGTGAAAAAAAGTCGGTGAGCCTGTTTATCAAGAAACTCCAAGAAAAATATTCCAAGCATCTTAAATATCAAAATAATCTCCATACCTTTAAGGCTGTTTATGACATTGGGATCAATATTGAAGATGACTTGGCTAAGTCAAAAGCTACCAACAATAACTCCAACAGTGGCTGGAAAGGAAAGAAGAACGACAATCCTTATTCTTCCAAAACCGCCCACTCAAATAATGTTAGCACCTTTAATTTAGGAGAAGTTCTTGCCATGAACAATCAAGGACAGAAGAAACCATTTAGGAGGAACTTCACTCCTATTGGCATGAGTTATGACACCACATTTGATCGATTAAATGCAAAAGGTCTTATAACTCCCATTGGACCATTTGATAAGAGGTCGGTTAACTGGAACCCCAATGCACATTGCAAGTATCACCAAGGTAGGGGCCATTCCACTGAAAGCTGTTGGAAGCTTAAGGAATCTATCCAAGACCTAATCGACAATAACAAACTGTCGTTGCCCCCTGCCAGTAAGAAGCCAAGCATCGACAATGCACCTCTAGCTCATACTCTGGCTATCTCCGATGAGGAAAACGAGGTTGACCCCTCCTCTCTCATTAAACCCGTCAAAGAAATAGAAGAGGATATCTTTTTCGATGTCAAAGATAGCCTTCCAGAACCGGAAAATTAGGAAGATATACAATTGCTCACACTGTCTATGAAGAAGGCATCGCAACTACTACGTGAAGCTCTCAAAGTTATGAACGAACTCCATAAGAAATATAATGAGCTTCCACTTCTGAAAGAAGAACCTAAAAGATAATTCACACCAGTGAGAACGACTTA
The DNA here is from genome assembly GCF_001683475.1 of Chenopodium quinoa. NCBI lineage: Eukaryota > Viridiplantae > Streptophyta > Magnoliopsida > Caryophyllales > Amaranthaceae > Chenopodium > Chenopodium quinoa. Next base: position 719,471 of record NW_018744504.1, on the reverse strand, counting down.
TGAGGCAAAGTACTTTCCCTTACAAGTCACTGAAAACCCAAGAAGAGCAATAGAATCTACACTCCAATTGGGATCCCATATACGCAAATGTTCGAAATGCTCTCCGAGAGTGGCGAGGTCAAACCTCTCGAACTGATACCATTTGAGTCATTAAAAAGGACAGATAGATATTATTGCCAATATCATCAATCAGGGGGTCACACTATAGAAAACTGTTTCAAATTCAAGGATTTGGTATAGAAAATGATTGATGAAAAGAAACTAGTCCAAGTTCAACAAGAAGAGGACACAACCATTAATGGAGTTTGGGACAGTGATGAAGAAGATGTCTATCTAAAGGACGTAGTAGGACCTTCACCTTCTGTGTCATACACCACAAATGACATTTGGGCTGAAGAAGATTCATCAATAGATGTCCTCACAAGATCTGGGAGAATGCAACCTCCCGTTTCAACACAACCTATGCCCACCATACATCAAGTTCCCATACCTATCATCGAAGACAATGACATTGTTAAACAGTTTAAGAAGACAAAAGTTGAGATGAACGTGTGGAAACTCCTGGCAACATCTCGAGAGCATAGGCTGGCTGTAATGAATGCCTTGGATAAAATCGGGATAGATTCTGACACTACTCCTAAAGGACTAGCCAACTTCCTCACAAGTGACCTTCCTAGTCCGATTAATTTGATCACCTTTTCTGACAAAGATTTACCCCCAGAAGGTGACAAACATTATAAGGCATTAAACCTCACGGTAGTCTGCAAAAGGATGAATGTTCCCATGACTCTTGTAGACAATGGATCAGCTATCAATGTCTGTCCACTTAGAATTGCGAGGATGCTCGGCATAAGGGACGAAGATTTAACTCCGTCCACACAAGGAATAAGAGCCTACGATAATACTCGTCGTCAAGCTCTTGGCAAAATAACCCTAAATGTAACGGCAGGAGCAATAGAACATGCCACTACTTTTCAAGTAGTGGACATCAAAGCCTCATTCAACTTGTTTTTGGGACGCCCTTGGCTTCATGATCTAAAGGTCGTCCCTTCATCTCTCCACCAACAAGTAAAAGCCATAGTTAGAGGAATTCCAATCACTATCGATGCTTCGCCAATGAGAATTAAATCCATAGAAAATCCAATTATTAATGTGGAGCACGACGAAGATGATGAAGACCTATGGGGCTTTAACGAAGAAGTCTCCTTAATCCAGGAGGATGAAAGGACATCTCTTTGCCATGACCCCCATTCCAACATGACCATCAACACCATGCTGAAGAAACAAGGACACTTCCCTGGGATGACCCTAGGAAAGAGGAAAGGAATAGCAAAATTGCTGGAGTCACCTGGCCTCCCTAAGTTAGATACTTTCGGACTTAGTTTCGAACCGACTCGGAATGATCTCAAGCGAGCCCAGGAAAAATCAAAAGCACGTAGGGACGCTCATACTCAAAAGAAAGCAATTCCAATGGATCAATACCCTCTTACGCTTAATGGTCAGTTCATAAAAGAAGGAGAGGACTATCCATGCCATGAATTTCCCGAGCCATTTGTTGTAAACGGCATACGACAATCGGGATTCGAGATTTTTTTGGATTGCCACTTCACTGATGAAATCCCAACTCCCGTCCACAAGGAGAAAGCACTCCCATGCTTTGACTTTAACGTCATGGGATTACTGTTAGGGCAAGAAAAGAATGAACCAACTTATAAAGAGGATAACTCCTCGCTCATTCAAACAGTCCTACAAAGTGAAAGCTTCGACCCCTCGAAGCTAATTACTCCAGCGAAAGGATCACTACAAGGGTGGTGCAAGACTATCAAAGTAACTACTCCAAGCGGAAGGAAGATATCAATCATGACAGGGCAAGGACCGATGTTTGAAGAGTCGTCTGAGTCAGAGTCTGAGTCAGAGTCTTCCCCTTTAGAGTCTTCTAAGTCTTTAGTAGTAGCACCTCCCCATCTTATTTCTTCTCCTAGGATAGTTAGTGATCCAGTCCCTGAGGACATATCACTCTTTGATGTAATGATCTCATAGTATAATAATATTTCTCATTCTCCTTACTTCTTGTGTTCCTCCCTAACCCAAGATGACGAGCATTGCTTAGCTAACGATGAAAAAGACAAAGAAATTATTAAAGCAATGGAAACACTCGAAAAGAAAACACCGGTAATTGAAGAAACTAAAACAGTTGACATCTCGAATGATTCAACTCATAAAAAAAAAGTTAAAATCGGACTAACATTGAATAAACAAGAAAGAACCGATTTAATTAACTTACTTAAAGAATTTATCGATGTATTTGCTTGGTCATATGAAGATATGCCAGGCATTAATAGAGAGATAGCTCAACACACTATACCACTAATTCCAGGAATGAAACCTGTAAAACAAAGGTTGTGTCGAATGAAACCCGACGTAGCACTTAAAATAAAAGAATAAGTTCAAAAACAAACAACTGCAGGTTTCATCAAGGTATCCAAATACCCCGAATGGGTCACCAACGTCGTCCCAGTTCTAAAGAAAGACGAAAGGGTAAGGATGTGTGTCGACTATCGAGATCTAAATAAGGCAAGTCCAAAGGACGACTTCCCTTTGCCACACATCGATATTCTGGTAGATAACACGGCAAATCACGCGCTTCTCTCGTTCATGGATGGATACGCAGGTTACAACCAGATTCTCATGGCAGAAGAAGACATGGAGAAAACAACCTTTATAACACCATGGGGCACTTACTGCTACACGGTAATGCCATTCGGGTTGAAAAACGGGGGTGCTACTTACCAACGTGCGGTAACTGCCTTACTCCATGACATGATGCACAAAGAAGTTGAGATATATGTCAACGACATGATTGTGAAATCAAAAGACCGTCCAGGCCATCAAGTAGCCTTAAGGAAATAATTCGAAAGGCTAAGAAAGTATAACATGAGGTTGAATCCATCAAAATGTGCTTTTGGAGTCACCTCAGGCAAGCTCTTGGGATAAGTCATAAGCTCTAGAGGAATAGAGGTAGATCTAACCAAGATTAAAGCAATCATGTCAATGCCGCCGCCCAAGACTAAGAAGCAGATTCGAGGATTTATTGGCCGGTTGCAATACATAAGTAGGTTCATATCAAAACTGACAACAATATGTGAACCAATCTTCAAAAAGCTCAAAAATAATGTACCAATAATATGGGATGACGAGTGTCAAAAAGCCTTTGAAAAGATCAAAGCCTATCTTGTAAATCCTCCCGTATTAGCGCCAGCACTTCCCGGAATACCTCTTAGGTTATATTTGACGGTTACCAAAGAGACAATGGGAGCCATTCTAGCACAAGAAGTAGAAGGCAAAGAGAACGCAATCTATTACCTAAGTAAAAAGATGCTCGAATACGAAGCACGCTATACACCGCTCGAGAAATTGTGCCTCGCCTTAGTGTGGGCCACAACTAAGTTAAGACATTACATGTTGGTGCACACCGTTTTCGTAGTCTCCCGATTAGATCCTCTCAAGTATCTATTCGAGAAATCTACACTCAGTGGACGCATATCAAGATGGATAGTCAATCTAGCCCAGTTTGATGTACGGTTTATGCCACAAAAAGCTATTAAAGGATCCGTGGTGTCAGACTTTCTAGCGGATTTTCCAATAGAGGACTCGACGCCAATACAGGACAATGAATTTCCAGATGAAGACCTAATGGTCACTGAAGATGATACTTGGACCTTGTATTTCGACGGAGCCTCAAACCAAAAGGGATGTGGCGTCGAAGTGCTACTAGTATCACCTAAAGAAGAGCACGTTCCAATCTCAATAAAGCTTGATTTCGTCGTTACCAACAACGCTGCTGAATATGAAGCATGCGTGGTAGGCCTTGAAACAGCTTTGGCATTGGGAGTAAAGAAGTTAAGGATATTCGAAGACTCTTCTTTGATCATCAATCAGATATCCAAAAGGTGGAAAGTAAGGAGCGAAAGCCTAGCCCCTTACCAAACCTATCTGGAAACTCTTACCGATCAGTTAGAGAAGGTAGAATACACATATCTACCTAGAGAAGAAAACCAATTTGCTGATGCCTTGGCAAGATTAGCCTCAATGGTTAGGATTCCTACGGAAATCGAGCAAATGCCTCTAACTATAGAAAAAAGACACAAACCAGCATATATCCAGGCTATAGAAGACGACGACTTAGTCCAAGAAGAAGAAGAAGAAGAAGAACCGTGGTACACGGACATACTCAATTATGTCACCAATGGAGAATACCCTCCTCATGCTGACAAAAGAGCAAAGCGAGCATTGAGACTTTTGGCTTCTCAATATGTACTCATAGACAACGAGCTACATAAAAGGGTACCTAAAGGTCGAGCTTTACTATGTGTAGGAAAGGTGGATGCACAAAGAGTAATGAGAATAGTTCACGAAGGAATCTGTGGCACTCATGTAAATGGCAAAATGTTAGTCTAGAAAATAATGCGAGAAGGATATTATTGGACTACAATGAATAGGGATTGCCATCAATACGTAAAAAGATGCCCTAAGTGCCAAATTTATGCCAATTTACACCATGTCCCTCCATCTTTGCTCTACACCTACACATCGCTATGGCCATTCTCTACATGGGGAATTGACATAATTGGCAAAATCACTCCCCTAGGAACAGGAGGCCACAAATTTATTCTAGTAGCAATTGATTACTTCACAAAGTGGGTCGAAGCGCAATCATACGCTAAACTCACTGCAAAACATGTAGCACTCTTTATCGAGAGAAATATTATTTGTCGATACGGAGTCCCACATGAAATGATAAGTGACAATGGAACTCACTTTCAAGCTGAATGTGAAGAATTGCTACAAAAATACGGCATCCAACATCATCATTCTTCCCCTTATAGACCTCAAGCAAACGGAGCAGTCGAGGCATCTAATAAAAATCTAAAGACTATCATCGAGAAAATGACAGAAAACTATAAGGATTGGCCTGACAAGCTTCACTTCGCATTGTGGGGTTATCACACGTCAATCCGTACATCAACAGGAAATACGCCATTTTCCTTGGTATATGGAATGGATGTCGTACAACCTATCGAACTAGAAATATCATCTCTACGCATTGCGCTAGAGAGTAAACTCGATGAAGTTGAATGGACTATGGCAAGATATGAAGAATTGATTATACTCAACGAAAAACGACTAGAAGCTCTACATCACACTCAGTGTTACCAAACTCGTATGGCTAGGCATTTTAATAAGAAGGTCAAGACAAGAAATATCAAAGTAGGAGATTTGGTATTAAAAGCACTAGGGAAAAATGTTTTAGATCCAAGGGGAAAATTTAGACCTAACTGGTCTGGCCCTTACATTTTCAAAACAATCCTGTCAGGAGGTACAGCAAAACTAACTAACATGGATGGCAATGAATTCTCAAACATGACCAATCTTGACCAACTTAAAAAATACTACCCATAATTACTTGAGTAGGATACTCAAGAGAGATACGTTCGGCCTGATTCCTTAAGAAAGGATACGTAGGCAACCCTTTACGGGTGCGGCCACTTTATTTTTTGACATCTCCGCGTTCCAGAATTAATTAAAAATTCAACAGAAAATCGGCGAATTGTTGGCGTCGCAGAACAGAGCCTGGCGCCAGCCATAAGTCATCAGCGCCAGCCGATGGAATTGGAGCCTGGCGCCAGACTTCAATGACAGGCGCCAAATGCCAATGACTGGCGCCAATTCAGGATAAAATCTGGGCGAATTTTGGTGTTTTTCGGAAAATTTTCGACTTCCGTACTCGAAGAATTTCTGGAAAATGAACTTTTTTCGATTTTCATTGCTTTAATAAAAAAAATTTAAAGTAAATAATTTAATTGAAAGCTAAAATTTCATTAATAAAATAAAATTACATTGTTGATGATAAGGCTGAAATAAATTAACTTTAAATAAAAATAACAATCTAAGTCTAATAAATCTAAAGCTAAGCAATACTCTTATCTTTCTTTTCCTTTCTAGCACTTTTCCAATTCTTTTCTGCTTCCTCCTTTTCATCCATAACTTTAGCTAGTAGGCATCCTTTAGAGGATCTACATTCAATTTTGGAGTAGATAGTCTCCCCTTCAGCTAGCACTCCATGCTTCTTTTCCACCCAAGATTTTTTGTCTGTGGTGTTAGCTTTCCTTTTTCCTTTGTCTTTGGTAGTATTTTTCTTCCTATGCATTGTAGGTGTTTTGAATTCAATTCTTGTACCTAAGCGCTCTTTGGCAGGAGTCACCCTGTCACCTAGACGATTCTTCACATCGGTTCTACCCTGATCAATCGAAGATTTCTTCAGCAACCACTTCTTTACATCATTAGGCAAAGAAGGAGGAACCTTTTGGGTAATCACTTCCCATAAAGGTCTAGCGCTCCAGTATGTGTAGGGAATAGTTTTTAGCCTTCAAAATCCCACTAGCTCGAACCCCACTGTGATCATACACTAAAGTACGGTGGCGTCCAAAAGGGAAGAAGATAGAGCAAAAGAGTCGCCAACAAGTTTTTAAGGAACTTGTAAACCGTTCACGAGGTGAAGGTTACACCCCTTATCGATCCAAGAGATCGTCAACTCCATAAGGTCATGAACCAAATAAGGGTCCGGGGATGATGGTACAAATCCAACCTAAAAGAGATTGAACCTGCCCTAATAATAGGCCTCTACTTTATTCTGCTCGTATTTATGTGCGCTTTCTAATTAACATACAATCAATAGGATTAACCCTAAACCTATTTAAACTATGTTGGTTGAATATAATGCACAAATAAACTATTATTGGCGATCACTTGAATTATAATCACAATTAACCTAAACAAGATTATTAATTATCTTATTAAGCGTGATTGCAAATACAAATTCCCTTTAAACATGCAATAAAAGGTGATCAAGCAATAACAATAATAAATATGATACATATCAAGCAATATAATAAATAATAAATAATCAATCATAATCATAATAATCATAAATATTAGAGAAAATATAGGAAGCATCATATTTTTAATCATACTTGATATTAAAGTTACCCTAGACATGATACTAGGAATCAAAATAACAATCTAAGCATGATATCTACATCATAATATCAATTAAACCATTAAAGTACTTACTTGGATTCCTCTTACCTCTTTCTAATTACAAAATACACGCATTATTAACTTCAAGGAAAATAATAATCAAAACAATTAAATTAAATAATTGAAAGAGAGATTTGGGACCAAACCGTCAGAAATTAAAACCTTTCACGTCTAGGGCGAAGGCAACTTCGAATATGGCTAGGTGTTTCTAGATCTTGGGAATTCGGAATTTTGTATGAAAAAGCAAAGTATAAAAAAAAAGAATGAATGAATGTTAAGAATTATTGAAAATTGATGAATGAATTGAATTGATGAATGATTTGTGAATGAAAAGAGTTGATGAATGAAGAAGAGAATTGATGATTCTTGGTGAATGAATATTGATAATTGGTGAATGATAGATGTAGATGATGAAGATAGTTGGTAATTGGTGAATGAAAACGGAGTTTTTGATACGATACTTATAGAGAAAATCATTCAAAAAAGATAATTTATCAAAACAGAGTCTGAAGACCACAAAACAACCTTGGCGCCAGCCCTGGCTCATTGGCGCCAGGACCAGTGGCTAGCGCCAGGCGCCAATGGCTGGCGTCTGGCGCCAAGGCCTGGGGTTGGACGCCAATTTGGATTTCAACGCGTTTTCGAAAATCTGATAAATTCCTGTACTGGAAGATAAAATAATATAATTTCAGTCGAAAATGCTATTTGATCTAATTAAAACTCTGAAGAATCCTAATTGAATTAAGAATGATAAGAACCTTCTAGAATGTTCTAGAAGACCAAAACCATTCCTAATTACATTAGGAATGATAAATCATATTAGACCCTCCCCTAGATCATTGGGTCGTACTTAAAACTCAAACCAGGCCCAGTTTAGTAAATTGGCCATAACTTCCTCAATATTCATCGGAATTGGGATTATAATATAACGTTGGAAAGGTCTTTGCAAGCCCCATCCAACTACACCACTATTGGACCCATATCATGGACCAACCAAACTGGATTGGTTGTTTTCTTAAAATAAAGTTTTCAAAAACAGAGAGAAAAGAAAAGAATTAAAACTTTCCGCAACACCAGACCTTTCCACACTTTTGTTTCATTCGATTATGATTCAACGTGAAAGGTACTCATCACCGGGTTTGGTTTTGGGGAGACACAAATGGGTGTCTACAGAAGCCCTCACTTTGACTGAGTTTGGAGAAACGCAAGTTTCGAAAATGAAAGTCAAAGTATCGATAGGGACGGAGAATGATTTAGAACGTTCTGCGATCCTAATTCAATCTTGTAACGCCGATACCTGCAAAACTAGCATTAGTTAAACAGATAAAAGAGTTAAGAAACGTGTATCTTGCACCGTCGAGCACACGTCTCTGAAAGTAACCAATTGCTGCTTGTTTTGATGACCTCTTGCAAGCTAGAGAATGCCATCCTTCTTGAAAACCGCTACGCCTTGTAACTGCTTCCAATTAGAAGATTGCTTCGCCTGAAACTACCTTCTCCGCTGTGATAATATTCTACGTCCAAGGGAATATCATCGAAAATTATTTCTCTTGAAATAATTCTCATCCGCATTATGATCATCTTCCATGCCTCAGGAACTATGATCGAAGACAATTTCGCCCTGAAATTACCTTTAGTTGTTTGTGACAACTTTCCGCAAGCTAGAGAATGATGTCGAAGACATCTTCTCTTGATGTCATCCTCATTTGATGCGATAATTTCCCAAAGGAAAATACTGAAGATCCACGCCTGTCGATCCTTAAAAGTTCGCCTGAACTTTGCTTTTGCTATGCCTGTATGTCGGCGCTCTTTGCTCTTGAACCTGTATGTCGGTGCCTTTTGCTTTTGAACCTATATGTTGGTGCTTTTTGCTAATGAGCCAATGCTTAGGCGCTTTCAGCTTAGTGAGACGATCTTTTCATCAGGTCGATCACTTTACATAATCAAGCCAATTACCTAATCATGTCAAATTGCTTAGAGGGGCTAACTGGCGTACCAAGGAACCCAAAATATGTTGCAGAAAGTTAGCACAATCCCAACAGGTGGCTGGCTGCTTTGGCGTCGCTGAAAATCAATCAGCGCCAGCCTTATGGCATTAGCGCCAGGCGCTGGCATTGGCGTTTGGCGCCAAGCACAAAATGTGACGCAAATGCCTAGGGACTGGCGCCAGCACGATTTCTTCTTTAAAATCAGTTTTCCGTTTTATTTCTTGCTCTGTTCGTCGCGAAACAGCCTGAGAGAAGTCCGAAAACTTCAATTAATCGTTGCTCACTCATTTGTCAACCGAATTCGCTCAAATTTGTTGCAAATCAAAGCTCTTCTCATCCATATTCCCGATCTATGTAAGTTTTCCTCCAACTCACACTGGTTTTTATGAATTCTTGGCATGTTTATTCACGAATTTCATGAAAAATCGAAACTTATAATGCTCAATTTGCTTTGTTTATCAAGTTTTCTGCCATGAAATTGCTTGTTTATGTTTGTATATTGCCATGGGAGTAATTTGAGACTTGTTTGACTCAATTTGGTGAAGAAATGAGCAATCCGCCATTGTTGGACCTCCTAAGGTCGTGAAAAACAATGTGACCCGTTCTTGTTGTTTTTGCTAGCAATTCTTGTTCAATTTGTCACAATAATCACTATAGTGTTGCAAGAAATTGTTTGATTTCTTGAAAAAATGCTGTCGTGCTCAATTTGAATTTGTGCTCTGTTTTAGTACTACGTACTCTGAACATAGTATCATGCGGCTAGGCGAACCTTTAGATACTATAGAACCTTAATTTATGATGATTCTGCACAATGTAGCATGGCTAGACAATGAGGCTCAGGTTCACGGTCCCGAAATACTAGACGGGAGCATGAGCCCGAGGAGGACGACACTACACCATCCACTTCGCTTGGTCAGTTCCCAGAGTGGGATGAGCAGACCTTGTTCTTTGCCCCTGTCCACCACATTTCTGAGAGGGTGAGACGGGGAACCGAGCCTGGGAGGACACGACATCACGGCTCTGGCTGTGATGGTCTAGGCGATTTGTATAGGATGCATATCGCCAGAGACCGCGAGACGAGACTCCTATGGGAGTCCTGCGGACTGGTTTCCCTATTCGAGACCTCCGAGGCTATGGTCGCTTCCAGCGAGGGTCACCACGTAGTATGCGCTCTGGTGGAGTTCTTCTGGGACACCACCAACACCTTTTCATTTTCCATGGGGTGAGATGATGGTCACTCCTACAGACTTCAGTCTCATCACAGGGCTGGAGTTCTCTTCTGTTCCGCTGCCATTCGACGGCGGTATCGACGTCTTTTCTTCAGAGGTCGAGGAACTGTTGGGGCCGATTACTGTTCGGGCCCGAGCTGAGGTCGAGACGACTCAGTTCAGTGCTAGAGGGATTCGCCGCTCGACGCTGGCAGCGGCTCTTGACGATGATGCGACCACCCGAGAGCAGCGGGTGCGCATCTTTGTGCTGTTGTTGTTGTCAGGGACATTCTCCCCTGACAGGGGTAGTAGGGCGTTGCTTTACAACCTCCCTGCTGTTCGCGATCTCCGGCGGATCGGGACTTATGACTAGGCCAGCTTGGCCTACGCTGACTTCGTTCGCGCGCTGAGGGACTCGTGTCGCCACCGGTCCTTTAGGACGAATGTTGCTCTGTCTGCTTTCTGGAAAGTCGTAGAGGTAAACATTATTCCCTATAAAGTTTATCCCTATATGTTAGTTAGCATTTACTCATGCTTTAGCTTTTTTGTAGATCTAGTTCTATGAGTACTTTCCTTCCATTGCGCCGGCGAGACCATTGCCGAGGGGGTATCCGGTGAGCGCCTCTTGGGGCGGCCACCATGCGGACCTGTCTACTGCACGTGTCCGAAGTCGGATCCTCTCGGTACGACTTTTAGTGGTTATCTTGCTCTTCTGCGACGTTTTAGACATGTTCTTACCCGATTGGTATTTTTATAGGGACCTGAGGTAGTATACCGACCATGGGGTGGTTGGACAGTCCCTCGATTAGCCGCACAGTAATCTGCTGAGTGTCACTACTTTCTGGGGACCTATGGAGCGGTTGTGTACTTAGGAGAGAGAGTTGCTAGACAACACTCTTCTGATGCTTTTGTCTTTCCTTCTCCTCCACCACGTCACATGTTCGACGAGAGAGAGTTGTCGAGCATGGCTGAGGAGTCTGGTTCCCTTTGGCGGTCCCATGTGATCCTTGGGCGGAGTTATGCTGAGGAGCTACTTCCTTTGTTAGCTCCAGCCCCTGTGCCGGCCGAGGATGTGAGGGTAAGATTCTTAACTTTTTGTTTTTCGTTAAGTAGCCCCTAAGTAATACCTTACTGATTTCTTTCTGTCTCACCAGGATGGTCCCACTGAGTTTGTGCCACTCCGTATGTCCATCCACTACCAGGGGATGTACGGGCCGATCGAGGAGATGATTACTCCGGCTCCTGAGGGCGAGCGCTTCGTGGAGCGGTCGATTCCTCGTCACCAGACCAGGGTAAGTCTAGTTTTTAATACAGAATCTTATATTCGGTTATCATGCATTTTTACTGACTTAACTTTTCTTGACAGTTCTCACGCGAGGTGGTTTCGGCTATGGCACGATGCATAAATGCCTTCCGGAGCCAACTCGTTCGAATGAGGAATGCGGCTACCTGTCGTCGAGACGACACTGTCCGAGAGGTAACTTTTCTTTACTTATTATTTCTGCACTATGCTTCAGTTTTACCTTGCTTCTGATTTAATTCTTTTTGCAGGGTCAGCCGATTGCTTCTCACACCCGTACGAGGCCAGTGGAGCGGAGAGAGCTGGCGAGGTCTAGCTCGAGACGTCGTCGTACTTCGGCAGGAGGTAGAGGTGGTCGTTCCGAGGCTGCTCGAGCCGACGTTGCTGAGGGCTCAGGGTCTTCTTCTAAGGGTGCTCCTGCTGCACCGGTAGGAGAGGCTACCTCGGCTTTCAGAGGTGGTGGGATGCACGAGGTTGGCTCGTCATCGCAGCAGCCTCCGCGGTCTCAGCCTCAGGTTGACCTTGGCTGGAGCGGTCCTGTTTTGAGTTTCCCTCCTCCTACGGAGACTGGAACTGGTGCTGAGGCTGGAGTTGGCGGAGAGAAGACTCCTCGGATGGCGCAGTTTTATGGCATGATGGGCCTACGTCCTCCGGCGCCGTAGTTCATTTTTGTATATGCATTTTATTTTGACTTTTTATAGAACTTTGCCTTTGACTTATTATTTAGACACTTTGTACTTTATGTTATTGTGAATTTATTTATTATTATGTTAGTGTATGTTAGTGTGTGCAAATGTGATAACAATTTTGCGCAAAAATTCCGTCATTTTAATTATTGATGGAGGGTATTATCCGACTCTCTCCCCCAAAAGGAAAAATAAAAAGGAAAAATAAAACGGAGAGAAAGGCTGATTTTTTGAATTTTAATATAAAATCCAAAAAGGGAAATAAAAATCAACTAAAAATAATTGCTATATTTAATTAATTAAGAAAAGGATAGAAAGATATTTAGAAGAAATTAAAACGGGGCCATAAAGTCATTAACTGACTCCAATTTAATATCAAAACGCAAACTGAGCACGCGCGGCTGTCCTGCTGACTTGGCGCCAGCTGGCGCCAACCTGTGGCGCGTGGCGCCAGGCGCTATTTCTAGCGTGTGGCGCCAAAAGCTGATGGGTGACGCCAATTCTCGGTGTGTGACGCCAATTGACGCTGACACCGTATTCCAGTCAGATTGAAATTTCTCGCAATTTGTGCATAAATAGCCCCCTGCTCAGCCGATTCTTCACATAATTCCAACGAAAAAAATTATTCTTCTCTTTAGAAAAAATAATAATCATCATGTCTTTAGCCACTAAAACCTTCACCCAATATTCTCATGAATGGTGTCGATCTCTCAATGCTAGAGAAAGAAAAGAATTGGATTTATTTCACTTGGGGGGAATTTATGGTATTAAAGGGGTAGATCTAGACATAGACTTCATACATACCGCTTTAGAATATTGGAACATTGATACGCATTGTTTTAGAATAGGGTATGATGAAATTAGCCCTTTGCTAGAGGAATTTGGTGCTATTTTAGGCTTCCCTGCAATAGACCTGGTAGTAATCCCTAGAGTAGATGCATATTACTATAAGGATTTTGAGCGCTTCTTTAACTTGAAGGAAGGGGATTTATCAAAGATAGTAGATGGCAACGTAGTGAACTTAAAAGAATTCGCACGCTATTATTTTGATAAACCGCTTTCTGAATCTTTTCACATATATAGAAGAAGGGCGTTCTTATTCTGCATGCTTAATCAATTTTGTCTTAGTAGTGGTAAAATTAACGAGGGTCAATCGATTATAACCACTGTGCTAGAACAAATTGAATCAGGGAGAAATCCAATGCCATTGATAGTTGGAGAGACTATGATTAGTCTAGATGAGTTGAAAAAGGACCCAAAAGCACCTTTTCGCGGTTCTCCAATTTTATTACAGGTAGAAAAATAATATTTTTAATTACAGAAATCAAAAAATATATTTTTGTATTGTAATATTAATTTATTTGCATTGGAATTTTTTACAGATGTGGCTAATGGAGAGGCTAGGATTAATTAGCCCTCCTAACGACATTGAAAGTTATACGCCCACCTGCTTTGTGAGAAGAAAGAATCGCATCCCTAAAATTGGGCGCCATGGGTGGAAGAAAGTCTTTGAATCACGTGATTTCGCTATTAAGTGGGTCATCCCATGGTGGAAAATAAAAAGGATGGTTGGTGTTAACAAGCAACCTTTCTTCCGTCTTCCAAGCTTGTCTCGCATGACATATTATTACCCCTGCAGAGTAAAGAGACAATATGGCTTGCTTCAAAATATTCCTTCCGGGGATCTTCGTCCTCCCTATGAGTACCCCATATCTCAAGAAGTAGATAAATTTGACACTTACTGGAGCGCTAGACCTTTATGGGAAGTGATTATCCAAAAGGTTCCCCCTTCTTTACCTAATGATGTAAAGAAGTGATTGCTGAAGAAGTCTTCAATTGATCAGGGTAGAACCGATGTGAAGAATCGTCTAGGTGACAGGGTGACACCGGCCAAGGAACGCTTAGGTGCAAGAATTGAGTTCAAGACACCTACAATGCCTAAGAAGAAGAATACTACTAAAGACAAGGGGAAAAGGAAAGCTATAGACAATAAGGCTTGGATGGAAAAGAAGCATGGGGTGCTAGCTGAAGGAGAAACAATCTATTCTAAAATTGAATGTAGGTCCTCTAAAGGATGCCTACTGGCTAAAGTAATGGATGAAGAGGAGGAGGCGGAAAAGAATTGGAAAAGAGCAAAGAAGGAGAAGAAAGACTAGAACATTGCTTAGCTTTAGATTTATTAGATTCTTAATTTTTATTTAAAGTTAATTTATTTCAGCCTTATTTAAATCCATTAACAATGCAATTTTATTTCATTAATGAAATTTCAGCTTTCAATTAAATTGTTACTTTAAATTTATTTTATTAAAGCAATGAAAAAACCGAAAAAAAATTAATTTTCGGAAACCTTTCGAGTACGGAAGTCGAAAATTTTCCGAAAAACACCGAAATTCGCCCAGATTTTAAGACTGAATTGGCGTCAATAATTGCAGATTGGCGCCAGCTATTGAGGTCTGGTGCCAGGCGCCAATTCCACCGTCTGGCGCTAATGGCTTTTGGCTGGCGCCAGACTCTGTTCTGTGACGCCAGTTTCTTTTCCGACTTTTGTTAACTTTTGTTGATTCTGGAACGCGGAGATGTCGAAAAATAAAGTGGTCGCACCCGTAATGGGTTGCCTACGTATACTTTCCTAAGGAATCAGGCCGAACGTATCTCTCTTGAGTGTCCTACTCAAGTAATTATGGGTAGTATTTTTTAAGTTGGTCAAGATTGGTCATGTTTAAGAATTCATTGCCATCCATGTCAGTTAATTTCGCTGCACCACCTGACAGGATTGTTTTGACAATGTAGGGGCCAGACCAATTAGGTCTAAACTTTCCCCTTGGATCTAAAACATTTTTTCTTAGCGCTTTTAATACCAAATCTCCTACTTTGATATTTCTTGTCTTGACCTTCTTATTAAAATGTCTAGCCATACGAGTTTGATAGCACTGAGTGTGATGTAGAGCTTCTAGTCGTTTTTTCGTCGAGTAGGATCAATTCTTCATATCGTGTCCTAGTCCATTCGACTTCATCGAGTTTACTCTCTAGCGCAATACGTAGAGATGGTATTTCTAGTTCGACAGGTTGTACGGCATCCATTCCATATACCAAAGAAAATGGTGTATTTCTTGTTGACGTACGGATTGACGTGCGATAACCCCACAATGCAAAGTGAAGTTTGTCAGGCCAATCCTTATAATTTTCTGTCATTTTCTCGATGATAGTCTTTAAAGTCTTATTAGCTGCCTCGACTGCTCCGTTTGCTTGAGGTCTATAAGGGGACGAATGATGATGTTGGATACCATATTTATGTAGCAATTCTTCACATTCGGCTTGAAAGTGAGTTCCATTGTCACTTATCATTTCATGTGGGACTCCATATCGACAAATGATATTTCTCTTGATAAAAAGTGCTACATGTTTTGCGGTGAGTTTAGCATATGATTGTGCTTCAACCCACTTTTTAAAGTAATCAATTGCTACTAGAATAAATTCGTGGCCTCCTGTCCCTGGGGGAGTGATCTTGCCAATTATGTCAATTCCCCATGTAGAGAATGGCCATGGTGATGTGTAGGTGTAGAGCAAAGATGGGGGAACGTGTTGTAAGTTGGCATAAATTTGACACTTAGGGCATCTTTTCACATATTGATGGCAGTCCCTATTCATGGTAGTCCAATAATACCCTTCTCGCATTATTTTCTGGACTAACATTTTGCCATTTATATGAGTTCCACAGATTCCTTCGTGGACCATTCTCATTATTCTTTGTGCATCCACCTTCCCTACACATAGGAGGGCTCGACCTTTAGGTACCCTTTTATGTAGCTCGTTGTCTATGAGTACATATTGAGAAGCCAAAAGTCTCAAGGTTCGTTTTGCTCTTTTGTCAGCATGAGGAGGGTATTCTCCATTGGTGACGTAGTTGAGAATGTCTGGGTACCATGGTTCTTCTTCTTGTTCTTCATCTTCGTCTTGGACTGGGTCGTCGTCTTCTATAGCCTGTATATATGCCGGTTTGTGCCTTTTTCGATAGTTAGAGGCATTTGCTCGATATCCGTGGGAATCCTAACCATTGAGGCTAATCTTGCGAAGGCATCAGCAAATTGATTTTATTCTCTAGGTAGATATGTGTATTCCACCTTCTCTAACTGATTAGTAAGAGTTTCCAGATAAGTTTAGTAAGGGGATAGGCTTTCGCTCCATACTTTCCACCTTTTAGATATTTGATTGATGATTAGAGAGGAATATCCGAATATCCTTAACATCTTTACTCCTAATGCCAGAGCTGTTTCAAGGCTTACCACACATGCTTCATATTCAGCAGCATTGTTGGTAACGTCGAAATCGAGTTTTATTGAGATTGGGATGTGTTCTTCTTTAGGTGATACTAGTAGCACTCCGACACCACATCCCTTTTGGTTTGAGGCTCCGTCGAAATACAAGGTCCAAGTATCATCTTCAGTGACCATCAAATCTTCATCTGGAAATTCGTTGTCCTGTATTGGTGTCGAGTCTTCTATTGGAAAGTCTGCCAGAAAGTCTGACACCATAGATCCTTTAATAGCTTTTTGTGGCATAAACCGCACATCGAACTGGGCTAAGTTGACTATCCATCTTGAAATACATCCATTGAGCGTTGATTTCTCGAACAAGTATTTGAGTGGATCCAATCGAGATATTACGAAAACGGTATGCACCAACATGTAATGTCTCAACTTAGTTGTGGCCCACACCAAAGTGAGACACAATTTCTCGAGTAGTGTATAGCGTGTTTTGTATTCGATCATCTTCTTACTTAAGTAATAGATTGCATTCTCTTTGTTTTCTACCTCTTGTGCTAGCATGGATCCCATTGTCTCTTTGGTAACCGTCAAATATAACCTAAGAGGTATTCTGGGGAGTGCTGGCGCTAATACGGGAGGATTTACGAGATAGGCTTTGATCCGGTCAAAGGCTTCTTGACATTCGTCATCCCATATTACTGGTACATTCTTCTTGAGCTTTTTGAAGATTGGTTCACATATCGTTGTTAGTTTTGATATGAACCTGCTTATGTATTGCAACCAGCCAATGAATCCTCGAATCTGTTTCTCGGTCTTGGGCGGTGGCATCGACATGATTGCTTTAATCTTGGTTGGATCTATCTCTATTCCTCTATAGCTTATGACGTACCCCAAGAGCTTGCCTGAGGTGACTCCAAAAGCACATTTTGATGGATTCAACCTCATATTGTATTTTCTTAACCTTTCGAAAAATTTCCTTAAGGCTACTTGATGGCCTAGACGGTCCTTTAATTTCACAATCATGTCGTCGACATATACTTCAACTTCTTTGTGCATCATGTCATGAAGCAAGGCAGTTGTTGCACGTTGGTAAGTAGCACTTGCGTTTTTCAACCCAAATGGCATTACCGTGTAACAGTAAGTGCCCCATGGTGTGATGAAAGTTGTCTTCTCCATGTCTTCTTCCGCCTTGAGAATCTGATTGTACCTTGCGTATCCGTCCATGAATGAGAAAACCGCGTGATTTGCCGTGTTGTCTACCAGAATATCGATGTGTGGCAAAGGGAAGTCGTCCTTTGGACTTGCCTTATTTAGATCTCGATAGTCGACACACATCCTTACCCTTCCGTCTTTCTTTGGAACTAGGACGACGTTGGCGACCCATTCGGGGTATTTGGGTACCTTGATAAAACCTGCAGTTATTTGTTTTTGAACTTCTTTTATTTTAAGTGCTACGTCGGGTTTCATTCGACGTAACTTTTGTTTTACAGGTTTCATTCCTGGGATTAATGGTATAGTGTGTTGAGCTATTTCTCTGTTAATTCCTGGCATATCTTCATATGACCAAGCAAATACATCGATAAATTCTTTAAGCAAGTTAATTAAATCGGTTCTTTCTTGTTTATTCAATGTTAGTTCGATTTTAACTTCTCTTTTATGAGTTGAATCATTTGAGATGTCAACTATTTCAGTCTCTTCAATTACTGGTGTTTTCTTTTCAAGTGTTTTTATTGCTTTAATAATTTCTTTATCTTTTTCATCGTTAGCTAAGCAATGTTCATCATCTTGGGTTAGGGAAGAACACGAGAAGTAAGGAGAATGAGCGATATTATTATACTCTGAGATCATTACATCAAAGAGTGATATGTCCTCAGGGTCTGGATCACTCACTATCCTAGGAGAGGAAATAGGAAGGGGAGGCGTTATAGCTAAAGCCTTAGAAGGTTCTGAAGGGGAAGACTCTGACTCAGACTCTGACTCTGACTCTGACGATTCTTCAAACATTGGCCCTTGCCCTGTCGTGATTGATATCTTCCTTCCACTCGGAGTAGTCACCTTGATAGTCTTGCGCCACCCTTGCAATAATCCTTCAGTAGGAGTAATTAGCTTTGAAGGGTCGAAGTTCTCGCTTTGTAGGACCATTTGAATGAGTGAGGAGTTATCTTCTTCATAAACTGGCTCATTCTTTTCTCGCCCGAACAGTAATCCCATGACGCTAAAGTCAAAGAATGGGGGTTCTTTCTCCTTATGGACGGGAGTTGGGATTTCGTCAATGAAGTAGCAATCCAAGAAAATCTCGAATCCTGATTGTCGTATGCTATTTACAACAAATGGTTCGGGAAATTCATGGCATGGATAGTCCTCTCCTTCTTTTATAAACTGTCCATTAAGCGTAAGAGGGTACTCGTCCATTGGAATTGCTTTCTTTTGAATGCGAGCGTCCCTACGTGCTTTCAATTTGTCCTAGGCTCGCTTGAGATCTTTCCGAGTCGGTTCGAAACCAAGTCCGAAAGTATCTAGCTTAGGGAGGCCAGGTGACTCTATCGATTTGGCTATCCCCTTCTTCTTTCCTAAGGTTATCCCAGGGAAGTGTCCTTGTTTCTTTAGCATAGTGTTGACAATCATGTTGGAATGGGGGTCGTGGCAAAGAGATGTCCTTTCATCCTCCTGGATTAAGGAGACTTCTTCGTTAAAGCCCCATAGGTCTTCATCGTCTTCGTCGTGCTCCACGTTGATGATTGGATTCTCTATTGATTTCATCCTCATTGGCGAAGCATCAATAGTGATGGGGATTCTTCCAACTATGGCTTTCACTTGTTGGTGGAGAGATGAAGGGACGACCTTTAGATCATGGAGCCAAGGACGTCCTAACAACAGATTGAATGAGGCTTTGATGTCTACCACTTGAAAAGTAGTAGCATGTTCTATTGCTCCCGCCGTCACATTTAGGGTTATTTTTCCGAGAGCTTGACATCGAGTATTATCGTAAGCTCTTATTCCTTGTGTGGACGGAGTTAAATCCTCATCCTTTACGCCAAGCATCCTTGCAGTCCTAAGTGGACAGACATTAATAGCCGATCCATTGTCTACAAGAGTCATGGGGAACATTCATCCTTTTGCAGACTACCGTGAGGTTTAACGCCTTGTAGTGTTTGTCACCTTCCGGGGGTAAGTCTTTATCAGAGAAGGCGATTAGATGAATTGGACTAGGGAGATCACTCGTGAGGAAGTTAGCTAGTCCCTCAGGAGTGGTGTCAGAATCTATCCCGATTTTATCCAAGGCATTCATCACAACTAACCTATGTTCTCGAGATGTTGCCAGAAGTTTCCATACGTTCATCTCAACTTTTGTCTTCTTGAATTGTTTAACAATGTCATTGTCTTCGATGATAGGTATGGGAACTTGTTGTACAGTAGGAATAGGTTGTGTTGAAACGGGAGGTTGTATTCTCCCGGATCTTGTGAGGACGTCTATTGATGAATCTTCTTCAGCCCAAATGTCGTCCGTGGTGTATGATACATAAGGTGAAGGTCCTAATATGTCTTTTAAATAGACATCTTCTTCGTCACTGTCCCATACTCCATTAACATTTATATCCTCTTCTTGTTGGACTTGGACTAATTCCTTTATATCAATCATTTTCTTCACCAAATCCTTGAACTTGAAGCAGCTTTTTAGGGTGTGTCCTCCTGACTGATGGTATTGACAATAATATCTATCTGTCCTTTTTAATGATTCAAATGGTCTCGGTTCGAGAGGTTTGACCTTGCCACCCTCGGAGAGCATTTCAAACATTTGTGTATACGGGATCCCAATTAGAGTATAAACTTTATTGCTCTTCTTGGGTCTTTCGGTGACTTGTAAGGGAAAGTATTTTGCCTCATAAGTCGTTTTTACTGGTGTGAATTCTCTCTTAGGTTCTTCATCATATTCCTTGCGAAGTTCATTTAAAATTTTGAGAGTTTCATGTAACAGTTGCGATGTCTCCCTCAGATACAGTGTGAGTATTCGTATCTCTACCTCATTTGTTGGTTCTGGAAGATTATCTTTGACATCGAAAAAGGTCTCTCCTTCCTCTTCGACGTTGGTTGCTTTGACAGGTTTAATGAGGGATGAGGGGTCAACTTCGCTTTCTTCATCGGAGATAGCCAATGTGTGAGCTAGAGGTGCATTGTCAATACTCGGATTCTTACTGGCAGGAGGCAACGACAACTTGTTACTGTCAATTAGGTCTTGGATAGCTTCCTTAAACTTCCAACAGCTTTCAGTAGAATGGCCCCTACCTTGATGATATTTGCAATGCGCATTGGGGTTCCAATTAGGCGATCTCTTCTCGACTGGTGGATCTCCAAATGGTCCAATGGGAGTTATAAGACCTTTTGCATTTAGCCGATCAAACGCGGTGTCATAACTCATGCCAATAGGAGTGAAGTTTCTCCTAAAGGGTTTCTTTTGTCCCTGATTGTTCATGGCGAGGACTTCTCCTAGATTAAAGGCGCTAACATTATTTGAGTGGGCGGTTTTGGAAGAAGAAGGATTGTCGTTCTTCTTTCCTTTCCAGCCACTGTTGGAGTTATTGTTGGCAGCTTTAGATTTGGCTAAGTCATCTTCAAATATTAATCCCAATATCATAAACAGCCTTAAAGGTATGAAGGTTATTTTGATATTTAAGATGTTTTGAATATTTTTCTTGGAGATTTTTAATGAACAATCTCACGGACTCTTTTTCACTTGGTACCTCAATCATTTTAGCTGAGGTTTCTCTCCACTTGTTAAATAAAGATGTGAAGCCTTCATTCTTCTTCTGTTTGAGGATTTCAAGTTCTCTATGGTCAGTTTTGACTTGAACGTTGCACATGTACCTATCGACGAAAGCGTTTGCTATGGATTCCCATGTAGAGGTCTTTTCTTTTTCAAGAGAAAATAACCATTGTTGGCAAACGGTCTCAAGAGATAGCGAGAACAGAGATGGGAAAACTTTCTTATCAATACCCTTGATACTCATTATTGTTTCAAATGCCCTTAGATGGAAGTATGGGTTGTCGATTGCCTTAAACTTTGGGATGTCGTTGGCACTGAACTTCTGCGGAAGAAGATCTTTATCCACTGAGACCTCTTGGGATGTGAGTTCTTGAAACTTGTAGTCGCTGGACAACTTGCTTAGGCTTTCTTGCATGAGGTCCATTTGTTGTTGCTTCGCGGGATCCTCGATCTTAAGTGCGAGAAGCTTCAGTGTCTCAGTTACAGCAGCCAGTTGGTTCTTGAGATTGTTAACTTCTTCCTGAGTTGCCATTATAACTCTTGCTTTCCTCTTGCGAGCTATAGGTTTGTCGAAAAGTTGGACTTGTACGAAGAGGTTATCTTTGATTAATCGTCCTTCCTTTCTTGACCACGCGCTGTAAATTAAGCCTGTTTGCGTTTTAATTACTTGACTCGAATCAGTTTGACTTTATGGCTTTTATTTTTTAAAAAAAGTATGCATATTTTTAGGGAGCAATAATATACATGTGTTTAGGGAACTTAAGTATTATTATTGGAGGATTAATATCCGACTTACCCCCCTAAAAAAATGACGAAAAATAACGTGCGCACACAAGACTCCCTTAATCATGGTCAAGACATGTGTATTAGTGTGTGCATTGAGTGTAAGTGACATGCTTGGACTCTTGTGTAAGACCATGGGACTTAGTGCCTAAACTCGATTATTGATTCAATTAAGCATTATTGCCGGCAAAATTAACCGAATTAAACAGGAAACTGATTAATTAGACATTAGGTGATGACTCGACAAATAATCCGAACTGTCGGCCAAGCGACAGGACTGGCGTCATAATATGGTGGTTGGCGCAAGACCTTTTAGCAAATGTCTGGCGCTACACACCATACAGTGGCGCTACAGCTCAAATTTTGGCACCAATATTGGAGCCTTGGTCTGGGACTCTTTTCGTTATTATTAGTCAACTGGGGTATGCCTAAAGTCGTACTAGGTCAATTCCGATTAAAAGAAGAAAAAACTTTATTGACTCGAACTAATTAATTAATTAATTAATTAGGAAAAGTTCTTTAAGTCATTAATTTTAATCTCAACACAAATCAACAAACGGTTAAGAGAACATAGAATATATATGCACAACAAATAATGCACAATTAGGCAAGTAGGCACAATATGATGCAATGAGTTCGCAACCTAACCATGGCTCTAGTTCTCTAAAGTTCGGGATATGGTTTAGTCAAATAGGGTCCATGGTTAATTGTCCAGATGCACCGCGTAGAAGCCTAACCGTGAAGGGTTAACGCGTGTGGATAGAACACCGCGAGTTTTTAGAAAAAACTCACTTCCATGGTTTGGTGAATTCAACCTCTCAGATGTACCCTTTGTTGCCAGGAGCGTTCAATCGGGTAGATAGAGCATGAATTCCCAGAGGGTTATGTCCATATGTAGAAAACATATGGGTTTCAGAAAAGTGAGAAAAAAAATCAATCAGGAAGTAGGATCGAGCAAACAATACGAAAAACCGGTCGAAATTAGAACGCATATTTCTGGCTCGGTATTGGGGGAAGTTGGCGCCAGCAAACGGAGACTGGCGCCAACTTTTAACTGTAGCGCCTGGTGCCAATACTGGCGTCTGGCGCTACGGCAAAAAGTGTGGCGCCAAGCTCTGGCCCCTGACGCTACTTCCCACATGCCTCAGCAGCTTTTTGTGCTCAATAAAATCATCCAATTTCGCGCGGTGTTATTTCAGTCCTAGTTGTGAAAGACATTTCTCAAATTTCCTACGTGTAAAATCCTTATATTTTTAACTCATTACGGATGGTCTTTCCAATGAGAACCTTTTTATGCATATGCCACAATGTTAATCAAAATTACGCACATGAAATACTTAGAACTTTTCGAGTCTCATCCACTCATTCTAAATCATTGCCGAAACAAATTTCAGGAATTAAAATAGAAATCCTCTCCAGTGGAGTCGCCAAAAACTGTAGGGAATAGTTTTTAGCCTTCAAAATCCCACTAGCTCGAACCCCACTGTGATCATACACTAAAGTACGGTGGCGTCCAAAAGGGAAGAAGATACAAACAATAGGATTAACCCTCTCCATCGTATTCATGTGCGCTTTCTGATTAACATACAATCAATAGGATTAACCCTAAACCTGTTTAAACTATGTTGGTTGAATATAATGCACAAATAAACTATTATTGGCGATCACTTGAATTATAATCACAATTAACCTAAACAAGATTATTAATTATCTTATTAAGCGTGATTGCAAATACAAATTCCCTTTAAACATGCAATAAAAGGTAATCAAGCAATAACAATAATAAATATGATACATATCAAGCAATATAATAAATAATCAATAATCAATCATAATCATAATAATCATAAATATTAGAGAAAATATAGGAAGCATCATATTTTTAATCATACTTGATATTAAAGTTACCCTAGACATGATACTAGGAATCAAAATAACAATCTAAGCATGATATCTACATCATAATATCAATTAAACCATTAAAGTACTTACTTGGATTCCTCGTACCTCTTTCTAATTACAAAATACACGCGTTAGTAACTTCAAGGAAAATAATAATCAAAACAATTAAATTAAATAATTGAAAGAGAGATTTGGGACCAAACCGTCAGAAATTAAAACCTTTCACGTCTAGGGCGAAGGCAACTTCGAATATGGCTAGGTGTTTCTAGATCTTGGGAATTCAGAATTTTGTATGAAAAAGCAAAGTATAAAAAAAAAAGAATGAATGAATGTTAAGAATTATTGAAAATTGATGAATGAATTGAATTGATGAATGATTTGTGAATGAAAAGAGTTGATGAATGAAGAAGAGAATTGATGATTCTTGGTGAATGAATATTGATAATTGGTGAATGATAGATGTAGATGATGAAGATAGTTGGTAATTGGTGAATGAAAACGGAGTTTTTGATACAATACTTATAGAGAAAATCATTCAAAAAAGATAATTTATCAAAACAGAGTCTGAAGACCACAAAACAACCTTGGCGCCAGCCCTGGCTCATTGGCGCCAGGACCAGTGGCTAGCGCCAGGCGCCAATGGCTGGCGTCTGGCGCCAAGGCCTAGGGTTGGACGCCAATTTGGATTTCAACGCGTTTTCGAAAATCTGATAAATTCCCGTACTGGAAGATAAAATAATATAATTTCAGTCGAAAATGCTATTTGATCTAATTAAAACTCTGAAGAATCCTAATTGAATTAAGAATGATAAGAACCTTCTAGAATGTTCTAGAAGACCAAAACCATTCCTAATTACATTAGGAATGATAAATCATATTAGGCCCTCCCCTAGATCATTGGGTCGTACTTAAAACTCAAACCAGGCCTAGTTTGGTAAATTGGCCATAACTTCCTCAATATTCATCGGAATTGGGCTTATAATATATCGTTGGAAAGTTCTTTGCAAGCCCCATCAAACTACACCACTATTGGACCCATATCATGGACCAACCAAACTGGATTGGCTATTTTCTGAAAATAAAGTTTTCACAAACAGAGAGAAAAGAAAAGAATTAAAACTTTCCGCAACACCAGACCTTTCCACACTTTCGTTTCATTCGATTATGATTCAACGTGAAAGGTACACATTACCGGGTTTGGTTTTGGGGAGACACAAATGGGTGTCTACAGTAAGCATCGAATCTATCTACTTCTTGAGATACAGGGTACTCATAGGGAGGACGAAGATCCCCGGAAGGAATATTCTGAAGCAAGCCGTATTGTCTTTTTACCCTGCATGGATAATAATATGTTACACGAGACAAGCTTGGAAGACGGCAGAAAGGTTGCTTGTTAACACCAACCATCCTTTCTATTTTCCACCATGGGATTACCCACTAGATAGCAAAATCACGTGATTCAAAGACTTTTCTCCACCCATGGCGCCCAATTTTAGGGATGCGCTTCTTCCTTCTCACGAAGCAATTGGGAGTATATTTTTCAATATCGTCCGGAGGGCTAATTAATCCTAGCCTCTCCATTAGCCACATCTGTAAAAAAAATTCAATGCAAATAAATTATTATTACAATACAAAAATATATTTTTTTTATTTCTGTAATTAAAAATATTATTTTTCTACCTGTAATAAAATTGGAGAGCCGCGAAGAGGCGCTTTTGGGTCCCTTTTCAATTCATCTAAACTAATCATAGTCTCTCCAACTATCAATGGCATTGGATTCCTCCTTGATTCAATTTGTTCTAAAACAGTGGTTATAATTGATTGACCCTCATTATTTTTACCACTACTAAGAAAAAATTGGTTAAGCATGCAAAATAGGAACGCCCTTCTTCTATATATATGAAAAGATTCAGAAAGAGGTTTATCAAAATAATGGCGTGCAATTTCTTTCAAATTAACTATGTTGCCTTCTACTATTTTTGATAAATCCCTTTCCTTCAAATTAAAGAAGCGCTCAAAATCCTTATAATAGTACGCATCTACTCTAGGGATTACTACGAGGTCTATTGCAGGGAAGCCTAAAATAGCACCAAATTCCTCTAGCAAAGGGCTAATCTCATCATACCCTATTCTGAAACAATGAGTATCAACATTCCAAAATTCTAAAGCGGCATGTATGAAGTCTAGGTCAAGATCTACCCCTTTGATGCCATAAATTCCCCCCATGTGAAATAAATCTAATTCTTTACTCTCCCTCGCATTAAGATATCGACACCATTCATGAGTGTATTGGGAGAAGGTCTTGGTGACTAAAGACATGATTATTGTTTTTCTAAAGAGGAGAATTATTTTATTCGCTAGAATTATGAGAAGAATCGGTTGGGCAGGGGGATATTTATACACAAATTGCGAAGAATTTTAATCAGAATGAAACACGGAGTCAGCGTCAATTGGCGTCAAAACCCCGTGATTGGCGTCAACCGTCAGCGCTTGGCGCCACGCGCCATAGTGTGGCGCCAGCTGGCGCCAAGTTGCCAGACCAGCCGCACGTGCTCAACTTGCGTTTTTAATATTAGACTCGAGTCGGTTAATGACTTTATGGCTCCGTTTAATATTCCTAAACATCTTTTCTATCCTTTTTTCTTAACTAATTTAATATAGCTATTATTTTTAGTTTATATTATTCTTTTTGGACTTTATTTTAAATTCCAAAAACCCAACATTTTTATTCGATTTTTTCCCTTTTTATTTTTTCTTTTCGGGGGAGAGAGTCGGATACCCTCCATCAATAATAAAAATGACGGAATTTTTGTGCAAAATTGTTTGTCACACTTTTCTTGCACACACAAACATACACATAACAGTAAATAAATTCATGATAACATAAATATATAAATGTGGCTATAAATAATGAGTCAAAGGCAAAGTT
The DNA here is from genome assembly GCF_001683475.1 of Chenopodium quinoa. Lineage (NCBI taxonomy): Eukaryota > Viridiplantae > Streptophyta > Magnoliopsida > Caryophyllales > Amaranthaceae > Chenopodium > Chenopodium quinoa. The sequence continues at coordinate 692,550 of NW_018744504.1, read as the reverse complement.
CTAAAAAAAAAAGTCAAAATAAAATATACACAGGAACAAACTACGGCGCCGGAGGACGTAGACCCATCATGTTATAAAATTGCGCTGTACGAGGAGTCACCTCTCCACCGGCTCCAGCTTCAGCACCAGCTCCAGTGTCCGTAGGAGGAGGAAGACTCAATATAGGACCACTCCAGCCAGGATCAACCTGAGGCTGAGACCACGGAGGCTGCTGCGATGACGAGCCGACCTCGTACATCCCACCACCTCTGAAAGCCGAAGTAGCCTCTCCTACCGGTGCAGCATGAGCACCCTCAAAAGAAGATCCTGAGCCCTCAGCCACGTCGGCTCGAGTAGCCTCAGAGCGACCACCTCTACCCCCTAACGAAGTACGACGTCGTCTCGAGCTAGACCTCGCTGGATCCCTCCGCCCCTCAGGTCTCGTGCGGGTTTGAGAAGCGATAGGCTGGCCCTGCAAAAAGAGTTAAATCAGAAACAAAGTGAAATTGAAGCAGCAATACAAAAATAATGGGTAAAGAAAGGTTACCTCTCAGACAACATCATCCCAACGGCAGGTGGCCGCATTCCTCATCCGGACAAGCTGGCTCCGGAAGGCATATATGCATCGTGCCATAGCCGTAACCACCTCGCATGAAAACTGTCAGAAAAATAAGTCAGTAAAAATGCATGATATGTGAACACAAAAATTCTGAATTAAAAAGGCTTACTCTAGTCTGGTGGCAAGGAATCGACCGCTCTACGAAGCGCTCGCCCTCGGGAGTCGGAGGAATCATCTCCTCGATCGGCCCGTACATCCCCTAGTAGTGGATGGACATATGGGGTGGCACGAACTTAGCAGCACCGTCCTCATAAAACTAAAAAAAAATCAGTAAAGTATTACTCGGGGGCTACTTAGCGAAAAATAAAAGCTAAGAATCTTACCCTCACATCTTCAGCCGGAACAGGGGCTAGAGCTAATAAAGGTAGTAGCTCCTCAGCATAACACCGCCTAAGGATCACATGGGACCGCCAAGGGATACCAGCTCCCTCAGACATGCTCGACAACCGCGCCTCGTCGAACATATGACGTGGTGGAGCAGAGGGAACGACGAAGACATCAGAAGAGTGTTGTCTAGCGACCCTCTCTCCCAAGTACGCGACCGCTCCATAAGTCCCCAGAAAATAGCGACGCTCAACAGAGTACTGTGCGGCTAATCCAGGGACTGTCCAACCGCCCCACGGTCAGTATACCACCTCAGGTCCCTATAAAAAGCATCAATCAGGCAAGAATATATCTAAAGCACCGCGGAAAAGCAAGATAACAATAAAAGTCGTACCGAGATAATCCAGTTCCGGACACGTGCAGTAGTCATGTCCATGTGGTGGCCGCCCCAAGAGGCGCTCACTGGAAATCCCCTCGGCGATGGTCTCGTCGGCGCAACGGAAGGAAAGTACTCGTAGAACCAGATCTACAAGGAGTTAAAAGTGTGAGTAAATGCTAACTAATATGTAGGGCTAAACCTTATAGGGAGTAAATGTTTACCTCTACGACCTTCCAAAAAGCAGACAAAGCGACGTTCGTCCCAAAGGACCGGTGACGACACGAGTCCCTCAGCGTACGAACGAAGTTAGCATAGGCCAAGCTGGCCCAGTCATAAGTCCCGATTCGCTGGAGATCGCGGACAGCAGGGAGGTAGTAAAGCAATGCCCTACTACCCTTGTCAGGGGAGAATGTCCCTGACAACAACATCAGCACGAAGAGGCGCACCCGCTACTCTCGGGTGGTCGCATCATCATCAAGAGTTGCTGCCAGTGTCGAGCGGCGAATTCCCCTAGCACTAAACTGAGTCGTCTCAACCTCAGCTCGGGCCCGAATAGCAATCGGCCCCAACAACTCCTCGACCTCCGAAGAGAAGACGTCGATTACATTATTAAAAGGCAGTGGCACAGAAGTGAACTCCAGTCCTGTGATGAGACTGAAATCCGTAGGGGTGACCATCATCTCTCCCCAAGGGAAATGGAAGATGTTGGTGGTGTCCCAAAAGAACTCCACCAAAGCGCGCACTACGTGATGACCCCTGCTGGAGGCGACCATAGCCTCAGAGGTCTCGAACAAAGTAGCTAGCCCGCAAGACTCCCATAGGAGCCTCGTCTCAAGATCCCTGGCGATGTGCATCCTGTACAAATCGCCTAAACCGTCACAGCCAGAGCCGTGATGTCGTGTCCTCTCGGGCTCGGTACCCCGTCTCACCCTCTCGGAAATGTGGTGGACAGGAGCGAAGAACAGGGTCCGCTCATCCCACTCTGGAAGTTGACCAAGTGAAGTGGACGGCGTGGCGTCGTCCTCCACGGGCTCATGCTCCCATCTAGTGTTTCGGGATCGTGAACCCGAGCCTCGTTGTCTAGCCATACTACATTGTGCGGAATCATCATAAATTAAGGTTCCATAGTATCTAAGGTTCGCCTAGCCGCATGGTACTATATGCCCGACGTACCCGTCATACTGAAATGAGGGAACGGGAGTATCTTCAAACAGGAAGCGAGCCAGCAGGCGCACCGCTTGCTTGGCAACAGCCGACTGATGGGTCTGCTCCCATCACAAGGAACGAACTCATGACCTTCATGAGGGATTTCAAGGGAGAGATCCAAGAGTTGATCAACAAAAAACCGCCTGCTTCAGCCAAAGAGCAGTCGGCCAAGAAACCTTCCACTTCACTGAAGAGGAAGCCAGTTCAAGGGCGAGAGGCGACTCCCCATCCTAAATTCAAGAAGCGGAGCCGTCTGCTCTTGATTTCACAAAACTCCGTTATCCTACGGGAAATAGGAAACCGGTTCGTCATATTCAGGCGGACGGGTCAAAGCAAACGTTCACAGATGCTCGGCACCTGCTAGAGCAGAAGAAGAGTGACCGATTATCAGAGTCGGCTTCTACTTCAAATTTTCAGGACAGTTTGCGAAATGCCTCGATGAGGCCAACTCAGTCGTACCATGAGAGTCAGTCAGGCGGCACCTCCCGTCAGTCCAACTTTCATAGTGCCCAGGCGGTACCAAACTTACCATTTGTGCCGCAACAACAGTATTTTATGCAGCCACCTCCATTTGGTGGACCTGCAGCAAAAAACGTCCAACCTATGGACTGGCAGCTACGGCTGCTTAGACTTGGTGAACAACCGACGGCCTTCTCCAAGGAAATTACTGAAGCCGCTCAGCCGGCCAAAGTAAAAAATATTCTAGTAGGCGCCTATGACGGCACTACTAACCCAGAAGACCATCTGATGGCATTCACCAACCTGATGTACCTTCAAGGGTTGGATGATCCCACTTGGTGCAAGTGTTTCCCAGCGACTCTCAAGGGAATTGCACAGCAATGGTTCGGCAACCTGCCGACTGGTTGTGTAAACAGCTTCAGGACGCTTGCTTACTTATTTACCTCCAACTTCGCTATGAAACATTCCTGCGAAGAAAACAACCCTTGATTTGGGAACAATTCAGCAGGGTGAAAAGGAGGGGCTTCGTTCCTACATCAGGCGGTTCAACCTGATGAGAATACAGATTCAAGGGTTACCGGATGAGGTAGCTTATACTGACTTTTTTAGAGGTCTCAAAGATGGGTCTACCTTCAAATTTGATTTAGTTCGAAAAAGGGTGGCGACTCTTCAAGAGGCCTTGATTGAAGCAGAAGCCTATATACAGGCGACTGATCTGTGTACGATAAAACAGTCGGACGGGAAGAGGTTCGACAACAGAGAGGGACGACAGAAACAGTCGTCCAACAAAGATGAAAAAGAAAAGAGGTCTGGGCGGCTGATTCCTCTAAACAGCCGGCCCAGAAAAAGAAAAAAGAATTCAAACCATACTCCCCAAAGTATGTGTTTAACAAGGATAACCAGTTTATCCTAAAAGAAATAAAGGGACGGCTCTCAATTGAGAAGCCGCTCCCCATGAAGGGTTCTGCGAGCAACCGGAACCAAGACAAAATCTGTGCTTATCATGATGACATTGGTCATCACACCAATGACTGCATCAGTCTCATGCGGTACCTGGACCGCTTGGCTGATCAAGGTGATCTTGACACTTATGTCAAGAAATCTACGGGGAATACTTCTCAAAAAAGCAGTCGGCCAAAAGGAATCAACAGGCCGACAGTTCCGATACAGATGATGCAGTCGTCTACACCATTGCAGGCGGCTTCTCAGGAGGCGGCCCCACTATTAGGGGCAACAAAGATAATATAAGGCGGTTAGATGTAAATTCCGTTCACCAAGAACGGCCGTCCAAATATACATTTCCTGAGATTGTCATCACTGAAGAGGATCTAGGAGGATAAGAGGGCCGCATGACGACCCTCTCGTTATTGAATGTAAAGTGGCCAACCAGAGAGTTGGTCGAATCCTCATAGATACCGGGAGCTCTTCAGATCTCATCAGCAGCAAATGTCTGTCAAAACTGAAATATCAGACGGACTGCATACATCCGGCCTCCCACCCTTTAATAGGTTTTGGAGGAGGAGTCGTCCCACCCACTGGGACGAGTGGATCTACCCATCCGCCTGGGCGAAAAAGGGGAAGGACGACACATGGTAGTCCGGTTCCTAGTGGTAGAGGAACTCTCGGCCTACAACATGATTCTGGTCGACCAACCCTGAATAATTCCAAGGCTGTTATAATCCCGTCACTTATGCTGCTTAAGTTTGAAAGGGACAATGGAACAGTCGGCTCCCTAAGGGGAGATCAGAGGATGGCCCGAGAGTGCTATCTCTCGGATGTCAAGCCCACTGCTATGGCCACTGGGTCAAATGGGAGAAAAAACAGACCTTGACAATGTCAAGGAAAGTGCGCCTGTTCAAGAAACAGGCGACAAAAAGAGAAAGGCACCCCAGACTGAGTCCGCAAAAAAGGCAAGAAAATAGCAATCATTGGCAGAGGACCGGCCGGACGAGTTCCGCCCTCAGCCGGCTGGTGAGCATGCGGACCTGATATTAGACGACTCCCATCCTGACCGAACAGTCAAAGTAGGGACGACTGCTCTGAGAAACCTTGGTGACGACTTTCACAACCTGTTGAAAGAATACAAGGACATCTTTGCATTTGAAGTCCATGAAATGCCAGGCATTAGTCCTGATCTGGCAGTACACAAACTCGCTGTGGATCCGAAAAAGAAGCCGGTACGACAAAAGAAACGGAACCATGGTGAAGAAAGAGGTCAGGCGGCAGCCGCCGAAGTCAAAAAATTACTTGATGCAGGGTTCATTCGGCAATGTTACTTCCCAGATTGGGTTGCAAATGTGGTACTTGTTAAAAAGCCGAATGGCACCTGGCGAATGTGTGTAGACTACACAGACTTGAACAAGGCGTGCCCCAAAGACAGTTACCCTCTGCCTAAAATTGATAACCTGGTCGACTCAATAGCCGGCCATGCCATGATGAGTTTTATGGACGCCTATTCTGGTTTTCATCAAATTCCTTTGTGGAAGAAAGATCAGGAGAGAAGACGGCCTTCGTCACTGATCAGGGATTATACTGTTACACGGTCATGCCGTTTGGTCTTAAGAATGCCCCGGCTACCTTCCAACGAATGATAAACACAGTGTTCTTTGATCAGATTGGGAGAAACGTCGAGGCATACATTGATGATATGATTGTCAAGACTAAACTTCAGAAAGATCATCTGACGGACCTCCGAGAAACTTTCGCCACACTCAGGCGGCACCATGTCATGCTCAATCCCAAGAAATGTGTATTTGGAGTTGAGTCTGGGAAATTTCTCGGATTCCTTATCAACCAGAGAGGAATAGAGGCGAACCTTGAGAAGGTACAGGCGGTCATTGACATGCAGTCGCCTCGTACCGTCCGAGAGGTTCAGAAGTTAACAGGTTGTCTGGCGGCCTTGGGAAGATTCCTAAGTCGATCAGGCGACAAATGCCTATACTTTTTCCAGGCAATTAAGAAAAAGGCAAGGTTTGAATGGGGGCCGGATGCTGAGGCCGCCTTCCAGAAATTAAAGGTTCACTTGCATTCCTTGCCGAGGCTGGTCAGCCCTTTGCCCAAAGAAAATCTCTACATGTACCTGGCCGTCTCTGATCATGCGTTAAGCGCGGTGCTCCTTGCTGAAAGGGACGGCTGTCAACTTCCGGTCTACTTTGTCAGTCACGTACTGAAAAATGCCGAGTTGAGGTATCCCCTAGTGGAGAAATTTGGTCTTGCACTCTTCATGGCTGTTAAAAAATTGAAGCCCTACTTTCTGGCACATGCAGTCGTCGTGTATACCGACCAACCGATCAAGCGGCCCCTTACCACCATGGAGTCCTCCGGACGAATGATTCAAATGGGCCATAGAAATGCAGAGTCTCGAAGTTACTTTCGAGCCTAGAAAAGCAGTGAAGGGGCAAGCCTTTGCTGACTTTATTGTAGAGATGACCCGTCCTCCTGACTCTCAAGTTCCAGACCAAGTCTGGAAGGTATATGTGGACGGAAGCTCTACTTCAAACGGTTGTGGAGCAGGCGTCGTATGTCAATCTCCAGAGGGCGACAGGTTCGAGTATGCTCTACGCTTCAGTTTCCAGGCTTCAAACAATGAGGCAGAATATGAAGCTTTACTAGCCGGGATCCGCATGTGTAAGGCGGCAGGGGCAAGGAAAATAGACGTCTGTTCTGATTCACAACTGATAGTGAGTCAGTACAATGGCGAATACGAAGCAACACATCCGGCCATGATCAAGTATTTACAGGCGGTCCGACAAGCAGTCGGCTCCCTTGAGGATTTCCATCTGATCCAAGTGCCGAGATCAGAAAACAACCAGGCAGATGCACTTTCGAAATTAGCATCATCCGCCTCCTCCGATACTCCTCGAACTGTGTTTTGGGAAGTAATGGAGAAGAGAAGCATCGAGGAAAACCCTATTGGAATTCTAGGACAGAACCTCAACCTGGATGGATTCAATTAGGGCATATCTGACAAACGGTACACTACCGGATGATCCTCAACAGGCGGCAGCACTGAAAAAACGAGCCTCCTGTTTTGAAATAATACAGGGAGAACTTCACAAGAGGGGGCACCTTCAACCCTTCTTAAAGTGTGTTACTCCTGAAAAGGGACGAGAGATACTAGATGATCTTCACTCTGGTTTCTGTGCTTCCCATATAGGTGGTAGGATGCTTGCTCAAAGGGCAAGGCGGCAGGGCTACTTTTGGCCTACTTTGGAAGCAGATGCAATGGAGATGGTGAAAAAATGTGACAAGTGCCAAAGGTTTGGCAAATTAATTCACCGTCCGGCTACTGACCTCACTACCATTCACAGCCCACTACCGTTTGCTAAGTGGGGCATGGACATTCTGGGTCCATATACGCCTGCTACAGGCGGCAGAAGGTATATACTTGTTGCCGTTGACTACTTCACTAAATGGGTAGAGGCGGAGGCTGTAAAGGGAATCAAGACGAAAGATGTAATTTCATTCATTTGGAAAAACGTCATCACTCGGTTCGGGTTCCCATGTCTATGGTTTTTGATAATGGTCCCCAATTTGAGACGCCTGTTCTCAAAAGCTGGTTGGGAGACCAAGGAATTGCACATTACTTTGCATCTGTCGGCCGTCCACAAGCAAACGGCCAGGTAGAAGCCTTTAATAAAATCATCTCAGACGGTCTCAAGAAAAAAGATTGAACGAGCAGGCGGCCTATGGGCAGATGAACTACCACATGTTCTTTGGGCCATTAGGACGACTGAAAAAGGGGCGACTGGAGAAACTCCCTTCCTCCTAACTTATGGTGCAGAAGCTGTTCTTCCAATAGAACACTACGAGCCGACTCTTCGAGTAATGCTATATGACGAAGAGGCAAACTGGGAAGCTATGCGCCTGGAATTAGACTCACTTCCTGAAAAAAGGGGCAATGCCGTTTTGCGCCATGAGATCTATCGCCTAAGAATGACTAGATCATACAACAAGAAAGTACACAGGCGTCCACTCAAAGTAGGGGACTTTGTACTTAGAAAAATGGAAGCAGTTGGTAGGGCCAATGAGTCTGGAAAACTAACTCCCAACTGGGAAGGACCCTACCGAATCTATGCGGAAGTCAGGACGGTACCTACCGTCTGGAAACACCAGACGGACAACCGTTGCCTCGAACCTGGAACGTAGATAACCTTAAAAAATATTTTTTCTGAAATGATGTAAAGTAAAGAGCTACTTAATAAAGTTTGCACTTACTATTCAATATTGTATTACGAGGGCATGCCGTCTGTACCATTACAGTCGGCTACTCTCCATTGAGTTTCACTCTATCTTTAGAGGGGCATGCCGTCTGTTCCTTTACAGTCGGCTACTCTCCATCGAGTATTTTACTCACAATACTTAGCTAAAAAGATTAGGGCCTGGCCGATCCTGTACCTAACAGGCGGCTACCCTTCTTTTACTTAGCACCTACGTTCACCAAGAACTTACCAAGGCCATCGGCCGAATGATCAGACCAGGCGCCAAGCCACCTGATCAAAACTACAAAACTAATTCGACCTGTCCCAACATCATAGCAGGCGTCCGACGGCATCCCTCCGGATGAAATTCGTCGCAGAGAGCAGCTCCCTTTTGGGTGGAACATTGTTCTATAAACTAATTACACGGCACCTATACGACTGTCCCCAAGGGCAACCACGTAGCCGTTTTTGAGACAAAGATAACTCTATCACTAACCAAACCAATGGTAGCAGTTGACATCTGAGTCAGATAACCGCCTGTATTACTTGGGATAAATGCAGGGGGTACCTATTGAGTTAATAGCCAACAAACATTGGCGAATCAAGGGTCTAGCCGGCCTACGCCGCCTGGTACCTCTACTTCTCAAACAAAAGTGACGGCGACTGAGTAACTCCAAAGTTAACTCATAGTCACTCCTTCAAATTTGGTATGGAACCTAAAAAGTTTGGGTCGTCCGCCTGTTTTAAACAAACAAGGGCACTCGAACCCCTATTCCTACTGGATAATCTATTGAGTTAATAGCCAACAAAACATTGGTGAATCAAGGGGTCGAGCCGGCCTACGCCGCCTGATACCTCTACTACTCAATCAAGATTGTGACAAAGACTAAGTAACTCCTATGTTAACTTAATAGTCACTCAAACTTAGTATGGAGCCTAAAAGATATGAGTCGTCCACTTGTTTTTAATAAACAAAGGCTCTCAACCAATACTCTTGCTAGGTTAACAAATAACGAGTTAAAAGCCAACATTGGCAATAAAGGGAACCAACCGGTACCCGCCGCTTGTTTTCCCACTTAAATTCCTTTGCTACTAGGTAATTCTATTTACTTGGTCAAATTGAATAAAGAGTTCGAAATACCGATTGATTAAATGGCCGACTGATCATCTATCCTGGAAACAGACAACCAGTCGTCCAGGGGCATAGGCGGCATACTTACTATTTGTACCTGTCTTAACGTTCGGCCATACACAACAGTCGGTCAAGTGAGCAAATTTCAAATACTTAGACAAATTTGAACAAAAACAAAAACTTTGATTAAAATGAGCCGGCCATAAAAGACCAGCAGAATATTCAAAACCCCGGCCCCCTGGCCGGGTAATTACAAAGCAAACGGCACGCAGGCCGTGAAAAGAAAAAAATATACTTAAAGCTTAAGAAGGGGGCAGTTCAGTATCAGCAGCAGCCGCCTGGTCAGCACTCTTCTTGCTGGACTCGGCCTTAGCTGCATCATCTTTTGATGCCTTACCCCCAAGTGGCACAAGCGCCACAACCGGCTCTTCCTCCTCCAACGCAACGTCCAACGCCTCTTCTTCAGCAGCCGCCAGGATCTGTTGATTATATATTTCCGAACACTGGCGGTACGTTTTTTCCCATGAGGCAAAGTCGGCACTGGGGAACAGTCGTTCCCAGGTCATGCGTTGGATTTGGGCGGAGTCTTCCACCATCTCCCGGACGAGCTCTTGTTTCTCTTGCTCGGCCTTGTCCGAGAGCTCTTGGGTAAGACTCTTCTCCTGGTTCACCAGGCGTTCTTTTACGTTAGCCAAAGATTTCTCCATGGCTTCGTAAGAATGCATTTTCTGGCGAAGGGGTTTCAGCTCGGCTTTAAGTTTGGTGACGGTCCCCTCCAGCTCGTCAACCTTCTTTTGGGCCGCCTCTAGCTGAGCCCGAACAGCGGCGGTCGCCTGCGCCTGATAATAAAGAAGATCAAGGGTCAGTACTTCATTTTGGGCAATTTGAAACATTGCCTTATCACAGCTGGAGGCAGCCATAGCCTTTGCGGCCTTTACCTCTTTGTTTTTCCGATCAATCGGCTTGCGAAGGCTGTTGACTCGGAGCAGGGCCTAAGTACAAAGAAAAACAGGCGTCAGTTTCCAATCAAAAGAGTTAACAGGCGTCCTGGAACTCAAAAGCTCAAAAAAGGTGCTAAGTATACCTCAGCTAGGATCCCTGAAATTCCATCGAGGTCAAGGGTGCCGGCACCCTTGACCGCCTCCCTGTCAGATGGAGGAACTACTTTAACCATTGACTTGGCTACCTCAACCAAGTCAAGTCCCTGGGGGCCGGCTGCATTAAGCGAAAGGAAAAAACAAGTTAGATCAAATCAAGAAGGAAGCAAGGGTGAGTTTTTACAAGCAAAGTGTCCATACATCTAGGCGGCCCCGCCTGGGTTTTTGAAGAAGTGGCCGGCTGCTTCTCAGCCGCCACTGTTTTCCTGGAAGACCCAGGAGAGCTTGCAACAGTCGTCCTCCGGGCTTTGGGGTCCGGCTGTTGCGAGGAAGAAGCCCTTGGTGTGCCAGACTGAAAACAAAAAGAGTTAGTATATGCATATTACAACTAAAAGGAGAAGAGTTTTCAAAGCTTACCAAGGGTGCCTCCTTGCTGGGGGAGTCGGCGTACGACTGCTTCATTAGCGAGACCCGCAGCATGGCCGCCGCAGTCTTAGATGCTGTTATTTTACTCATGGCGTCGGCTGAAAGAAATAAACAGCAAAGTTAGTAAAAATCCCAAGTAAACAAGGCGTGAAAAAACAGAGTATTCGTCAGGCCGGCTACCTCTAGAGCACCGACTGCCGAGGCCACAGGCGGCCAAGAAGTACTCGTCATAGAGCCACTTGAAGCTCGGGACGCAATTTAGGGGTACTTGCTCTCGTACCCCTGAAGTAGAGTTCACCCTAGTCTCTACTTTGAAGAGTCCTTTGTCTAGGATCTCTTTTTTAGCTTTTGGGGGAACAGGCGGCATGCTGCGGCCGCCTGCGAGAAGAGGCGGATCCCTGTTCCACTTGTTAAAACGTTTGTTCAGCTCCGTGTCTGAACTCTCGATAATAAGGAAGGTGTTCCGCCAATCCTTCCATTTGTTTGCCTTACCTCTCGTCATGAGGTAACCCCTATGGCTTGTTAGTTGATACCAGCCGGTACCTCCCGACTTAGGGGTCCGGCTGAGATAGTTCATGTGGGCGAAAGCCTCAAAACTTGGCTCCACCCCGTTCAGTTCGCACCCGGCCACATAGCCGAGTACGTTTACCCAAGAGTTGGGGGCTAACTGCCATAACCCCAGATCATACCCATCTAAAATCCGCTGAACAGCCGGATGTAATGGGAAGCGCAGTCCAGCTTTGATGGCCGCCACATAGCAGCCAAAGCAGCCGTCACCATAGCTGGTACCAGCCGGCCAGACGACAGTATCTTCTGGATCCGGCACAAACAGTAAGTACTCCGGGCCCATTTTGTGGTTAGCAATAAAGCTCTCCACGTTGTCTCGCATTGTTGCGATCCGGCCCCGGGGCACCCTGCAGTAGTAGGGGCGTTTTCCTCTCTGTAAGAGGCGGACGGCTCTGCCCAATTATCCCCCTTCTCCACTGCATGAGAACTTCTCGCCTCTTGTAGGCGGCTATGTTTTTCTTCTGAGCCAGAAGAACTATTGTCAGAAGAGCTGGATTCGGACTCGTCCCCTGACGAGTCCGAAGAGGACGACTCCTCCCCTCTCCTAGAGGGGCCCGCCTCCTCTCCCTTAGAAGGAGCAGAAGGAAAATTGGACATGTCCACGGTAAGATGAGAAGGGAACACCTTGGTCCCTCTCTCAGAACTGTCAGCTTGACAGTCGCCTCGTTCTACATCTGGCGCCTGGTCAGACGTTTCACTAAGTAGCACCCTTTGGGAGGAGCCGTCTGAGTTTGATATCATAGCAGTCTTTTTTGTTCTGGCCATCACGTTCTGCATAGACACAGATTCAGTCGGACTTTGTATAAAGGGCAAAGATGGGTCCAGAAAAGGGCAGGCGGCACTCCTAGTCCTAGATTCAGCCGTCCCCGGTGACCGGCTGATCACTAACTTAGGGCGTGTCGTGTGCTTCCATGGTGCCATTTCAAAAAATAAAAAGAAAATTAAGAGTAAGAGAACTGAGTTACCTGAACGGGTGACGGTTGATGAAGTCCTGGAAGTTCGGGTCAGTCGGCTTGTCAGAACAGGCGGTAGGCAGAAAAAGTCCGAAATGTCAGAGCAAGTTCAGGGGTCCGACTGTTCTCGCAAAAGTTCTCAAATGTGAAAATGACCGAAGTCAGCACTTCCTTTTATAGGCAAAATGAGAAGGCGAAGGGTCGCTTCCGAATTCAAATTTGGGCGGGAAAATCTCTCGGCCGTCTGCAAGGTGACACCTGTAACGGGCCGTCGCCTGTCACCGTGCGACACCTGTCACAGGCGACACGTGACCAGTCGCGTGCCACCTGTGAGGGGCAAATGATTAGGGGATTTTTATCCACCAATCACCATCTGACAAGTGGACCAACCAGGTTCCGCCACGTGTCCTTCACGAAGGCCAACAGGAGCCTGCCACGTGTCAGTCACAGATACGTCCTCCACGGACCACTTAAGACACGCCACGTGTCCACCCATGCCAAATGGGACAACCGGCCATCAAGGCCCAATTCAGTCTAGAGGCCCGATCAGCCCTAGGTTTACCTTAAACCTAGAGAGTTGCACGCTTCCCAAGGCTATAAATACTCGATTAATCCTCATTAATCAGAACAGAACAGAACCGAATAATTAAGAGATCAAGCAGAGAAGAACAGACTTATTAACGACCGGCTAATCTCGCTAACAACGCAGATTACCAACACTAAGCACTCTCACCTAGAGAGATCTGATTACTTTAATTTCTGTATTGATTACTCCTTAATCAGGTACTAACTTGACCGTTGGAGGCGGAGCTCTCAGGAGTCTCCGTTATTTTGCAGGTACAGGCGTCCGGTTCCAGTCTCGGAATTGTAACTCTCCCGCAGGACATCAGAAAACCCCGAAACACTATCTATTATCTTTTTTGTTTTAATTAGATTTTTCAAGCAACTTGTCACGCTTCTAATAGGTTTCATGTATATCTACTTAACATATTTAACAATAAATCTAGAAGATAAAATCTTAACTAAATAAATATTGTTGTGTCGCGTTTCTGTAAATGTGGACTACTTGGGCTTCACATAGACCAGGACCAAGTTCATGCTGTCACTTATGCTCTAGTCTTCAACTGGAACTTCGCAGACTAAGTTCTTTCCAGAACTTATTGTCTTCAGCTTGATGTCTTTAAGTTCCTATAAGGGAACATTCCTGTTAGGGAACTTAGTTCTTGTTAGAGAACTCTTCTTATTCTTTGTTTGACTTTTCTCCAAAGGCCTCTTCATGTCTTCTTAGCTTGGGTTACTCTTCTACCACCAAGGTCTACTTCATCTGTACTAATCAAACACTAATAAACCTTTATGCGTTGAGTTTGCTTTAATTTAAGTTTATCATCATCAAAACCTTTAAGGTTCAACACAACATCATACATATACAACAATAAATAAACTAGCACGTATATGTTGTGTGGTTCAGGCGATGCGCTGGGTTTTAATTTGAATATCAATAAATAATATTTGAGGTATAAAATAAAGACTATATAATTTTAAAAAAAAGAACAATAATAACTTTTTTTTTTTTGAAGAAACTAATGTAACTTTTTTTTTTCCCCTCTTATAAAGTATTATTTCTTTTATGTTCTCAAATAATAAAACATCTGTAAAAGTGAGGTTAGTGGGAAAGAGAAATTATAAAATAAAAAGTGGATCATTTTTAAATATAGAAGTGTTGCAATTAATATGAAACGGATGTAAAAGGAAATGTTGCGATTAATACAAAACGAAGGGAGTAAAAAATAAAAAAAATGGTAATGATAGGGCTATATATAAACATTATTATTGTTATTACTCCCTTTGTTTCATAACTATTGCAACACTAGTCATTGCACATAATTTAATGATAGTTCTTACAGGATGAAGGATCGAAGGCTAAAGAGGAAATGTTATAATACTTCCTCCGTTATGTATTATGTGCAACATTTTCTAAAAATGGAAGTTACACATTATGTGCAACAAACTGAAACTTTCCTATTTTAGTAAACTTTTTAAATAAAATTACCAACATGCCCTTACTAAAATTCAATTAACACATTAAAGCAAATATTATTAAGTTATTAATAACTCAAATTAATCTAATGATTTTTACCTAATTTAACCCTAAACTAATCATATTCAACCTTCCAACCCCAATTAACCCCTGTAGTTTTATTCTCACTTATTTCTCACCATCTCCTTCAACCATCTTCTTCAACCATCACCTTCAATGGCTAACATCACCACCACCACCACCACTAGTCCACTATCACCACTCAAACGCCACCACCACTACCACCGTACCGATCTCCCCTCTCTTTGTTCATCTCCCCTCAAATTCAACCACCACCTTCGCTGGAAGTCGCCGCCTCTATCATGCTTGTCGCCGTCTCTACTTTCTCTCTCTTTCTTCTCCTCTTGTTTCATTCTTGTCACTAAAACTCAAATTTGAAGCTTACTTTGGTTAAATATAACCATTAATGGTTAAATTTGACCAAATTAACCTTTAATTGATGATAGAGAAGGTAATGGTTTTTCTTTTGTATTATTAGGATTGGTTTTTTTATAGGGGGCGGAATTCATGGTGTTCGATTTTCCCGGTTGGAGGTGGTGGTTTTGGAGTGGATACGACTATTTAGGGAGGGAAGATGGGTTTTTCGAGGCGGGTACGACAATTTTGAGATGATGGGTGAGGTTTTTTGGTTGTGTTTATTTGGTTATGGGTGATTTCTTGGTGGTTTACGAGGTGGCCGAGGCGGATGTTGGAATCTTGGTGGTGGTGTGGTGGGTCAATGACTAAGGTGGTTTTATTCGGTGGGGTGGGCGTTGGGTGGCCTGGTGGGTGGTGGTGTGGGCGGTTTAGTGGTCTGGTGGGTGGTTTGTGGGATGAATTAATTAATCATCCACTTTACCCTAATTACATTCCCTCACTTTGTTAATCATGCCTTTCAATTTTTTGTCTTGGGAAATGTGCACACCTCTTTGTTGCACATAATGTGTAACAGAGGAAGTATAAAGTATAGTTGGTAGGAATACATTTATTAGTAGTATGAGGTTTAAAAAAAATAGTAATTGGGATTAGTAGGAGATCAAAGAAAAATATTAAAATAGTATTAGGTCTTTACCAAATAAGGAATTGTTGCAAATCATTATGAAATGGACTAACATAATAATTTTGATACAAATGTAGAAAGTATTGTTATCACTAATTTTAATTGTTTTTGTCATTTTAGTAATTAATTCCTCCATTTTTAAATATTTGCTCCACTTTTCATTTTAAGACATTTTTAAATACTTGTTTTATTTCCTTAATTGGAAAGCTTTTACACTATTTAATTCATTTCTCTCAACTAGTGGACTTAACACAAATCAGATTTTATTAATTTCATACTCCCTCTCCCCCTATTCTCTCAACTACTTTTAATTTTTACAATATTTTATTTTTCTGCTAACCCTATTACCTCCATATTTTATTACTTTCATCCTCCAGTTTCTCCTAAAACTCCGCACATAGAGATATGAAGCACGTATTGAAAAACGGAGGGAGTATTACTATAGTACGGAGTATAATATTGAGCAATTTAATTCTTTTAAATTGTTAATTTTGAAAAAAAATTCCACAAGTTAGACTTATATTCCCTCTGTTTCAAAATACTAGCTTCACTTTTCATTTTCGATCGTTTTTAAATACTTGCTTCATTTCCTTATTTGGAAAGTTTTTACAATATTTAATTCGATTCTCTTGACTAATGGACCTAACATAAATCATATTTTATAAATTTCATTTTCTCTCTCCTCCAATTCTCTCAACTACTTTTGATTTTTACAATTTTTTTTCTTACCTACCCTACTACCACATATTTTAATACTTTCTCCAATTTCTCCTAAAACTCCGCGCATGGAGAAATGGAACAAGTATTTTAAAATGGAGGAAGTATATATTTTCTTTTCAAATTGTATAACTCTTGTACATAAGCATGATATAGAGTATGTAAATCAATCCTTAGATACCTAGGCCATGTCATCATCAGTTTAATAAAAAATTGATTAGCTTAGGGCCTGTTCACATTTACTTAATTTTAGTTCATTTCAGCTCCAATCAGTTCAGTTTAGCTCTAATCAGTTCAATTCAGTTTAGTCCAGTTCAACTCTCAATTTCCCTCTCTCATAAAATATTCATTTCAGTTCAGTTCAGTTCAGTTCAGCTCCAATCTGTTCAGTTCAATTCAATAAATGTGAAATGACCCTTAGTCCTCTAACATAATATCAGAGTTAACATAATACAAAGATCACGGATTTAAACCTCTCCTCATTTCAAAGTGGAACGTCAAAGGTCATCATCAATTACGTAGCAACATGAGGACTATATAAAGAAAACATAGCGCTTGAATTTCGCAGCAAAAGGCACGGGGTAACGCCTAAAGGCTCTAAATAGAAATTAAAGCATTATGCATTTGGAGGATTAATTTAGCGTTCTTTTTTCTCCCCACAAAAACCCAATGTTGGGGTAAGAGGTAGACATGCATGCACAACACCACAAATGAGATGCATTTCTAACTAAACGCATGTAATAATCTATCAGTACTACATACGTAAGATTTTTTATTTTTTTTTAAAAGATAATATAAAGGCAAAGTCTTTTTCTTTTTGGATATGCGCTAAAAAGATGTAAAGAACTGCAAGTAGGGATGATTTACGTAAAAGCTATACTAGAGTGTTTTTATTTTTATTTTTATTTTTTTTATTTATTTTTTATTTTATATATATATATATATATATATATATATATATATATATATATATATATATATATATCTTTTTTTTTCGGTTAATGATTATAAGTTTGTAACCCGAATTGCTATGAACTCAAACCGAATTATGCCGGGGTACATAAACTCTCTCCTATAGTAACCCTTTTTCACCCAATTCGGTCATGATCAACCAAATTGTTTATAACTTGAACCGAATTAAATTTGTACAAAAATAAATTGAAATTGAACCAACCTGTTAAATAATCAGAATCGAATTAATCCGACCTATTAGTTAACATGTCTAAATAAACTCAGTTAAGTCGATTTGTCTTAAAATTCTTAACCCAAGCCTAACCTAACTGAACCGTCAACCCAAATTGATAAGAATAGTTAATACTCCGTAGTCCGTAGATTTATGCATGCTTAACTAAGTTATACTTCCTCTGTTCTTTTTTACTTGACCTGTTTCTTTTATCACGCTTGCCAATGCAAAACTTTAACGGTTAATAACTTTAATTCTCCATAATTAAAAAATATAAAAGTCATATAGTATGATAGTACTTATTGAGACAAATCCAAAATAATCCAACATAAATATATTTTTCCTTATATATTATTCACAAAACACGGTCAAAGGAGAGGTGGTGAATAGTGTAAAAGTCAAAGCGGATCAATTAAAAAAGAACGGAGGAAGTATATTTAATGGGTCCTAGTGGTCTAGAAATGGATGGACGTTGTCGCAATGTGGTACGATATAATCTTCATTAATCAGTCAATGATAACGAATGAATCACCAAAAAAATGTAAAAAAAAAAAAAATTACATCCGACAACTTATTGTTTAACTTATAATTTGGTATCGACAGACACCATCATTTCATTATTACTGCTTCTTGGATTAAGCCACATCGATCTCTTCCATATATCCTTTTTTTTTTTTTTTTTTTTTTTTTTGAAGTTAAAAGTACACATTCTTGAAGGTCAAACACTTACTTTATTGGCGGTTTACAAATTTGACATTATATCTTATTAAATCAAAGATTAACGTGGCTTTAGTGAGGTACAGAATATAATTAAAAGTTAACAAAATGTGTGATATGTTAATCTCTCTTTATATTATTGCTAAGTTTATTCAAGAATTTGATTGATATGCATAACTTTATATATTTTGTGTAAAACACGCCGTCAAACCATCTAAATAATGAATTTATAAACTTTCCAAAACAAATCGATTTACAAACAAGTGTTTATTTTATTGTTTTCTATTATATATGATAAACTAGTTTAATTTTGTTTAGAAATATATTTGTATACACAATGTTAAATTATTGAAGTAGAGGTTGTGGAGTAATAAAATCGCTTTTCATCTCAAATTTCAAAGGAATAGGGATCAAATTAAACCTAACTTCATTTGAGAAATTTATCTTATCTCTCTCCTCAAGTGATTCTTCTTCTTCTTACCATAAAAATAACATTGTTAAATCATTGTACATATAACAAACTAATGATCAAAAGTTCAAAATTTCACAAGAAGTCAAATACAGAAAAATTTTAACCTTAGATAAATTCTACCAAGAAACTTTAGAAAATTTGTCAACTAATAATATAATTAGTTGATATTCACAATTAATTGTAGTAGTAGTAGTTAATAAAACATGATGGGACATGATGATTAACGCAAAACTTATCAACAAGTAGTTCCCTAATGATTTCTTACTACCATCATCATTTCTTCACACTGATCTAAGAATTTGTAATTTGACACAAAAAATGAAAAATGAAAAATAAAAATAAAAATAACAATAACAATCACATTCACGCTTAAGATTTCCATGCCTAATGATTTATCAAGTGTATTTAGGCCAACATTTGTAGTTTGTGGGCCATTGCATTGGTCGGCATGACAACAAACACCATTTTATTGCGACGACAATCTAATTATCATATGCTTTAGGGAGTGTTCAAAGTTAAATCATAGATACCCTCTATAGTTAGCTTCTCGTACATATAAAGAAAGGTTTATTATTATTGAGTAGTCTCAAATTATAGAAAAGGTAAACTGAAATTTCGAATTTCATACTTCATAGACTATACTCCATCTGTTTCATATTGGTTTGTGAATCTACTTGCTTTTCAACGTTTTTAACTGACGAATCTGTGTTTTAAAATCTTTAGTTAAGTATTAGTATAAATAATAAAAAGTTAATATTTTGAATCTATATACTACAATATAAAATTGAGGCGAATCTATCAAGTTCATTCTCATATGTATTTGCATGATATGTTTTACTTATATATTGACATACATTATGATCAAAGTTGGTTTTGCAATTTTTACATAGAGACATTCTTACTAAGCTCATCTATTATTGCAAAGGAGTGTGTTTAATTCGAATACATAATAGCTAGGGTAAACCTCAAATTACATGAACTTCAAATTTACTAGATTTAAGTAAGTAATTTTATAAAATACCACATAATAAATCGTTTGAATGAGATCAAATTTCAATTAATAAAAGCAAAATTTTTTAGAGTTATAGTGAGGAGAACATGACCTGTTAGATCATGAGCACAAAAGAGAAAAGATCAAGCTAGCTAATTAATTAAGCTTCATATCAATGTGGAAGGATTTAATTAGAATTAAAAGAGTTACACTTTATACTTAATAGTTTATCTCAATCATCTACTCATTTCAATTATACATGATTGCCTTTACTAACCTATTAGATACATACATTAACTGTATACCTTAGGGATCATAAGGATGTTTCAACTTTTAAGGCAAGTAATTTCTTTCCCTTAATTACTTTCCAACCAAACAGTATATGCCGACTCAATCTTATGCAATTATTGACTTCTACATTATACTCCATCTGTTCCTAATAGAATGCCTCAACTTTAAATACGTAGTACATTTTTAAGAAGCAAGTGCAAATCTGCGCATATGGATAGACACAATATTGATGAAGAAAACGATCGCTAAAGTAAACAAATGGAATTATAAATGGAAAAAAAAAATTACCAATTCAAGTATGAAACAACCTTTTACTGATATCAATTTTGATAAACGGGACAATCTTTTAGAGACGGATCCAAAGAAGTAAATCACATTACTATATGGTTTGCAATAACTCCTCCTAACTATAGACAATAGAGTTATAGTGATGATTAGTATGGTTAGAAAAAAGTGCAAGCATTCCTATCATCTCAATTACACAAACATGGCTGAATAATACTCTAGTACCTGCTAATCCTGCCTAAGCAATGAGTAACTAAGATACACTGACATGTTTAGGATTTAGCTTAATTTTTATTTTCAAAGTATTTGTTTTTATGAGGCATAATTATGTTATTTGTTTTTGTCCAAAAACGTTGCATGGGAAGCTAAGCGTGACGTATCATAAAATATAGGGTTATTTTTATAATTAGTCTAGGTATCTTACCTCCTGTACATTTTATGAGATGTACCTGAATTGAAAATTTTATTTACATCTATTATGGAGTACTCTTATTTCTTTCTTCCTGAGTATCATATTCATATATTTTATATCTTTAACTATACATATTGACATAACGACAAATAAGTTTAAATTATGAGTAATAAATACGGATTATTTCAAAAAAAAAAAAAGAGTAATAAATACAGATTATATATTATTTTGAAAGTGTACATTCACTAAACTTTTTGTTGTTTTCATCGCGTGCTATAAACGAAAGTTGCTAAACCTTATACTAGTATTTTTTTTTTTTTACAAAAAAAATGAAGCTTTTCATTGGGTCACCCTTTTATGTTTACACATCTATAGTAACTTGTCGGAGTTATAGAAAGAAGCATAAGGCCGACAAATTATAGTTCTACCACTGCAGCAATCACATACGCAGTCCTTGTAACAAAGATTACACACATTTTTTTACCGTACAAAAGAGAAATCCTAATAATCCAATAGTAGTACAGTTAAAATATAACTTCATAATCTTAATATAAAAGATAGATAATATAATTAAAATTTTATAATATGATATGATATAATATTATAATATAATGTTTGGTAACACTACATTTTAAGCAGTGGCCTTGATCTCATGATCTTCCCAGCAAACCAGGAGACCACTTCTTTGGCACGCCCATAAGGTTAAAAAAAAAATAGCATGGCACATCATTTTATTTTTTCACATGAACCACTTATTGATATCATTGCACCTATTCAAGCATGCCCTTTAATCCACCCATTCTAACCAATTATCTTTCATTATTTTTTTAAATATTTTTTCATAATCTATCTTTTATCCATTTTATTTGTAACTATATATATATATATAGTTCTCTAGATGTTGTCAAGTAGTAGTACATACATATTCTAGTGTTAGTTACAAAAGTTTTGAAGTACAAACACTATTTCTTGAGATATTCTAGTGAGGTGAGTGAAATAATATTACAACGAACGTACGTACGTTTTCTTTTTTATAAACTTGAAAACGTTACGTGTTTTGTGATTTGATTATATTATGGCTGTATGTTCGGAGAAGAATGATACTGAAACGGGGGGCCAGCCCGTTTCAGCAATTGGGTTTGAGGGGTTCGAAAAGCGGCTCGAGATTAAGTTCTCGGGTGCGCCGGTTTTTAGTGATCCGTCCGGGTTGGGACTTCGGTCCCTGACTCGGTCTCAACTCGACTCGTTCCTCGATGAGGCTTCATGTACTATCGTGGCTAATTTGTCGAATTCGGAATTCGACTCGTACGTGTTGTCCGAGTCGAGTTTGTTTGTGTACCCACATATGATCGTCCTCAAGACATGTGGGACCACAAAGTTGCTCCTTGCTATTGATCCCACTCTCAAATTGGCTGAATCAATTGGACTCATTGTGTCAAGTGTGCTCTACTCAAGGGGAACATTTATTTTCCCAAATGCCCAAGTTGCCCCTCATAGAAGCTTCTCGGAGGAAGTTAGTTACTTGAATAGGTATTTTGGTAATTTATCATCTGGGCCCCACGCTTATGTGTTGGGTGATCCGACGGTCCCGAATCGTCATTGGCATATCTACTCAGCATCTTCGGTTGATGACGTGGAGGATCGGGCGGCTGTGGTTACTTTAGAGATGTGTATGACGGGGTTAAATCGGGAAAAAGCCGGTGTTTTTTACAAAAAAGAGGGACATTTGGCTAAGGAAATGACCAAAATGTCCAAGATTAATGAAATTATTTCAAGTCACGTGATATGCGATGTGGATTTTGAGCCTTGTGGTTACTCTATGAATGGGGTAGATGGTGGGGCCTACTCAACGGTCCATGTGACCCCCGAAGATGGGTTTAGTTATGCGAGCTATGAAGTCATGGGGTTTGACTCAAGTTCGGTCCGGTTCGAGCCATTGGTCCAAAGAGTGGTAAGGTGCTTTGAACCAAAGGAGTTGACTATCGCCGTCACATGCTTTGGAGATGGTGTGGCACGTGATTGGGTTAATGAAAAGAGGGTTGATGTGGAGGGTTTCAAGTGCCAAAGTGTAGTAAAGCAAGAGTTGCCAGGTGGCGGATTTGTCTTATACAAGACATTTGTGGCCCACGTACTAGCGCATGAGATACGCGTGCCTAAATCAATCATGGTTTGGTCTTGTTGGAAAGCCGCAGAAGTGGTGGATGATGGCCGCGAGATGGTGGCTTATGGACGTGTCATGAGTGGGGGGCTCTTGGGTTGGGAAAGTGCAATTATGAGAACGGGATGTGCAAACGTCATTGATAGTCGTCAAATTAGCTTGATTGAGTTTTTTTATTCATTTTTCTTCTTTTTGGGATTTAGAATTACTAGAGCTCATTAGAATAATACAAAGAGTGTGTAATCGTCCGCTCACATGCAAAAGAATGATTGTACAATAGCAACTCATTGTTGGTTTGTGCTTTTGTGTTACCAACTTAATTAGATTTTGTCATATTCAATGACATTTGAGTAAGTAATTAATTAAGAGAAATTCTTTTAATTCTTGTCTTATTATTATTATCGCCTTTACTTCTTAATATTTTTAATTAGAGGACAATATATGTTAATGTGATTTTAACGTGTTCAAATTTTGGAGGTGTAACAGTTAAATTGTGTACTATGTAAACAAAGATTGACAAGGTTTGATTGATCATTGAATTTATATGTGTGGCTTACGTATTTTTAAGAGAAAAACTTAGTGTACTTTATAATATGTACTACATAATAATTAATTACCTTGGTTAAAGACCTAAAGATGATAGTAAAATCAATATACTACGTATGAAATAAAGAAGTCAAGTATCACTATTATATTCAAATGTTGAGAGTGTCATCAGTTATGCTATTTACTTTAGTTTATTTATTTATTAATTTATTTTGAGAGTGATCAGTTCTAGTGAATCTAGCTAGTGCAACGTTAACTACCACTTTATCTTACAACAAAAAAGTAATGATATTACAAGATTAACAAACTAATTAAAGGGTACACCTGAAATTGTAAAGAGGCAGACATCTTTTAAATAGATTATTATTAAAAAGGAAGAGAATGTGATTGACATCCCTGGCCTTTTAATTTCAAAGATCTATCATAGATTATATGGTATGATCTTCTTCCTTATAACCCATATAATACTTATTTGATCTTCTTATATATGGAGTACATCAAACTATCTTCATACAAGTATTGCATTCAATTCATTTAATTTTATCTAATTATTAGTAGCCTAGCTAGCTAGGTCAAAAATTATACTATCAATACAGTTATCAACGAGACAATTATTTTTAATGAAAAACGGATCATGTATGAGAAATTTATTATGCAAATTTCATCTAACTTATATACTACCTCCATTAAATATTAGTTGTAACTTTGGAATATTATTTGTGAGGTATAAAATATTCCAAAGTTGCCTAATATTTAACGGGGTAGTAGGTTTATGCATATAAATTTAATGAATGGCTTGTCAAGGCATATGCTGTTATCTATCACACCTTCTTGAAAAATTTGATGTGTTTGTTTTGATAATAACACATAATATATGCCCCACCCATTCTACATCAGGATTCTTTAATTAATCAATCAAACTTTATTATGGATCGCAGATTCGCAGTACTTTATAACCAATGCTTCCTAATTAACTGTATTGTTATATTGAATCGACATACATGTGATACTCCATATGTATTGATTCTTAAAAATTAAATGATTCTAGAAAAGAGACACTACTGTGTTAATGGCACTCCAAGAATGCATCTATAAGTTTTAAGAAGGATAGCAAAAGTTTAAGAAAAAGAAGAACTGATCTATATTCTTGTTCCATGGAATTCAGAAAGATAAAGTTGATTCTTTTATACCTAATTAATAAATTTATTAAAGTATATATCTTAGCTTTTTCTAAAATTTCATACAAATTATTGTCTTTAAGTTTTAACCCTAGCATATGAATATTGCTTGAAAATATGGTCGGTTGATAATTGAAGGGGGTATATATTCGATTATATCTTAGCTTTCTTTAAAAATTCATATATTCCACTTTGTTAAATAGCATGCGTCGCCTAATATTGCATGGTATGAAATAATGTTATTGGTATAACGTGGATACCGAATACCACTATTAGCATGAAGCCAAAAATTAATAAGAATAAATAAATAAAGCATGCAAAATATTTGGAGTAGATTTATACTTTAATTTTATAAAAATATTCTTGTTTAGTTAACCAAACAATCATTTCCATAGATCTTTCGTTATGTATCTTTTCCAGTTACTACATCATCTTTGGCACGCCATTGATTAATCTATAATGATTTTGTTTGCATTCCACCAATTTTATTTATTTTTAATTAAATGATTCTGTTGGCAATTCTTCTCATGGGTTTTCTTCTCAATTTTTTTCCTTCCCACATAAAATTTTCACGCTTTTGTTGGTATTTAGCTATTTGTTCTTATATGTACACGCGCTTATTCCTTTTACTGGCCAAAATTTATACAATAAGTGTAATATTGAATAATACAACAAGTGTAGTCATCTTAAGTAATACTCCTGTAAAAAAAAAAAAGTAATACAATAATCGGCTTTATAAAGGACTGTCATGTAATTATGTGATTTAGGGTTGACTAGACACACTTTTCTTTTTAAAACCATAAAGCTAATAGCGATTATAAGTTTGTTATCAATCTTAAAAAATTAATAAGAAATGAAAAAGACTAAAACGAATTTGTTTAAACTTAATGAACCTAATATACATATCTTGGAATTTTTACCTTGGCCTTGTATACAGTGGCGGATCCAGGATTTGATTAATAGGTTGTCCCATCATCGTCCATCGACCGCATATAATATCAAAAAATAGTCAAAGCTTGTATCATCGTCCATCGACCTTGTACTATACAAAACCTGAACTCTAAACCAAATCCCTGAAAGATCTCAACCTAAGTGTTCAACAATCAACACAAACTTGAATACACCTTTTTCGGGGTCTATGTCAATGCAAATCTACTTCCCTTGTACGGTATACATGTTCTCATGACAATTAGTCAATGTTTGTTCAAACAAATCTCGTGCTTTAAAACTCCAAGTTACCAGCATATATTCTACCTCAAAGCTCAGAAAGTCAGAAGCATTCATATCTATAAACATCATTTTCTATGGATGGCAAGCATTACCATTTGAACTAAAGTAATTTAAATGAACTCTATAAGACACTCCTATACAGTCACAGGAGAATTGTGCATAAGTCATTGAACAATGCTACCAAGACAAAGTTCACCCCTATTGGCCCTATTCAATCATCAACAGTCACCAATCCTTGATCAACTACCCATTAAGCTATAAAAATAACCCCTTTACACACATCTTATGCTAGGACTGGTCATAATTTAATTAGGAAGCTCAATTCAGCAAGCTATAGTTCATGTCAACTTACAATCAAAAACTCAGAAAAATAATCCAATCTAAGTAATAAAGGATGCTCTAGAAATGAGTCAATGCTAGTGAGTTTCTCAAAATTAGGAACTCAGCGGGCACTACATTGTCAATGCTCTATTTCTTAATATCTTCAAATTTCTGGAGCGTTCATCTTAAATTAAACCAGAAAATAAACATTAAGATATTTTGTCTCAGGTAATCGTACAGGGCTAAAGTAAACATTGCCCTCCTACATATCCAATCAGAGACTAGAAACTTCTTACCATAAATAAAGCTAGGTTCTGATCGAGCTTCTTCTACAATAAGACTCCAAGCAAAAGCACACCTGCAACTATCTCAATTAAGAGCTACTTAATATTCAGGTCTTAGTTGGGTATGTTTCTGGCCCCTGCTTCTACAAAGAGTAGGCACTGCACGAGCACGACGTGACAGTGGAGGAGGAGGATTTAGAGTAGGCAGTTTTTTAATAAAAAAACTTGAAATATCTTGAGTTATTTTTCTTTTCATTCGGAAATTGAAGTTAGGTTGAATTAGATAAATCATACAAGTAGGGTTCTCTCAAGGTTATTAAAACTAATAATATCATAAAAAAAAAACGCCCATTAACCTCAATTTCAGTCCACCCTTCAACCCCAAATCTCCAAATTAGCAATCACCATTCTTAATAGCTAATAAGCAAGTTTGACAACTATTATCATTTATCAATTAAACAGAAATAATTCTATAAGTCTATAATAGGGCTCAAATGGTCAAATATCCGGCCATAACTCACATTCACAAATCACAAATTCACAACATTCAAGCTCTAATCAAGTGACGATAATCAAGTCATAACATTCAAGCTTTTATAAAGTCATACAAATAATCAAGCACTAATCAAATCAAGAAATTTCACCCCAAAAAAAAAAAAAAAAAAACTCATACACTGTCACACTGATATAGTGATATTAAACATACTGATAATTTTGATTTAAACATTTAAATTGATGATTTCATATAGAAATATAGAATCTAATCTCTATAATCTTATTGCAATGTAATTATATAAATTAAAAGTTTAAAACTAACCTTAAAAAAATCGAATTTGGGGAGCCACTGCACGAGCACGACGCTAACAAACTCACAGACGGATTGACGATTTGATGGACGCCTCACTCATACCTGACGGAGAAGCACGAAAAGGCTGTCGAGCTGCCGGCGAGGCAGCGATACGGTGAACGGCGACGGGGCTTGGGTAATTGGGTGACTTTGAGACTTAGGGTTTCAATTTGGGGGAATTGGGGATTTGGGGATATTTTAAATCGTGAAATTGTGAAAATGAGGTTGTAAAGCCCAAAAAAAAAAAAAAAGTTTGAGAGTAATGGGAGTCGAACCCGTATCTCATATGTGGTAGGATGGGGAACAAACCACCAGACTACAAGCTAGAGGTGGCCAGTGGGCCGGGTTGGACCCAGCCCACCCTAACTCGCACGGCTGGTGGGTCACGTGGGTCCGACCCGGTTTCAATCCGGCACAGCCCGGCACAGCTCGGATTTAATCCGGGTTGTGTCGTGGGTCCAAAATTTTCGACACAACCCATTTCAACCCAGCTCAGTTTAACCCGTTTGATTCGACCCAAATCGCACAACCCGTTTTGACTCATTTAATTCGACACACCTAGCCCGTGAACCCACCTAACCCGACCCACCTGGCACAACCCAGCCCGCACGGCCCACCCGCACGAATGACCCACCCAACCCGCACGAGCCAACCCACCTAACCCGCACGCATGACCCACCCAACCCGCACGCATGACCCACCCAACCCGCACGGCCGGCACAACCCGCACGGCCCGCACAACCCGCACGAGCCAACCCACCTAACCCGCACGCATGACCCACCCAACCCGCACGCATGACCCACCCAACCCGCACGCATGACCCACCCAACCCGCACGGCCGGCACAACCCGCACAACCCGCACGGCCCGCACAGCCCGCACAATTCGCACGACCCGCACGGCCCGCACGGCCTAACATCCATTTTTAAAAAAAAACGGCTAGTTTTTTGTATCTAACGGCTAGTTTTTTGTATCTAACGGCTAGTTTTTTAAGTGTATGATCATCCATTCTATTTTTCCTATAAATACCAATTCCATTTCACTCAAATTTCCACACAAATTCAAGCTTTCTTTCTCTCTTACTTAAAAATTCTTATTGTTCTCAAATTCTCAAGTGTTATATAGAGTTATATTTTTGTTAAAAAAAATCTCCTTAATATTATTATTAGTATTCTTAAGATTCTAAAAAAAAAAAAGTTCTTCTCCATATTATAATTAGTAATCATACAAAAAAAAATGAGCTCAAGAGGAGGAATGGGAAGGAGTCAAAGTGGTGGTCGAAGTGGTAGCCAAAGGAGTGGTGGTGCAAATTTTTCGTATGAAATTAATACGGAAAATTTAAACCAATTTGTCAATGAATATGGAGATTATGGTTTAGGAGATAGGCAAAATATTCAAACGTCTCCACCACAACATTTCTCCCACGAGTCCCACCAATCATCAAGTTCAACTATGCCACCTCCATCGCAACCAACATCTCAACCTTCATCTCAAGGTAATTTCTAATTAAATTTTTATTGTTATGAATATTTAAAAAAACTATTATTAATGATTATAAAGTTAGTTTAGTTTCCAATTTTCTATGATTTACAATTAGTTAATTACCATGAAAAATGCGTTTAAATAAGTATAATTAAAATATTTAAAATTTAAAAGCTTATTTTCATGAATAGCATTTAAAAATTAATTTTAATAATTTGATTTATGAAAGGTGGTGGCGGTGAAAGTAGAGGTCGAGCACATTTTTCTTGGGTGTGGAAACATTTTGAACGAGTTGAGGTCACACCCCCGGGATGGCAACCTGGTCAACCAAAGAGGTTCACGTGTACATGCCTAGTTTGCAAGGCGCTAGGTGCAAATGTCAAGTCATATAATTGGAAAACGGGAGATGGAACCGGAACCTTGAGTCGGCATTTGCAAAATAAACACGACTTGTTCGAAAATGGCCCCCGTCCTTCGGGGGGTGGCGTCCAAACACAATTGGGTGGATACATGAACCAACCCGGCGGAGGTACACCTTTCATTTATAATAAAGATAGAATGATTGATGAAATGAGTACTTTAGTTATTGCTAATGAATACCCTTTTAGTTACGGTGAAAATGCAAACGTTGAGCATTTTAATAAAGTTGCATTACAACCTGTATTTACTCGTGTCCCCCGAAATACCCTAAGACGTTATACACAAACTTCTTATTATAAGTATAGGAGTGGTTTGATTGAATTATTTCGTACTTTTGATGGTCGTGTTAGTTTTACAAGTGATACATGGACTTCTAGTTTTGGCGAACCTTTTCTTTGCATTACTGCTCATTGGGTGGATGATGATTGGTTTATTCAAAAACGTATACTATGTTTCAAGCTATGGAAGAAAGGCATACCGGTTTTAACATCAAAGTTCGTATTTTGGATTGTTTAAAAGAATTTCACTTGAATAATAAAGTTTTTTCTTTGTCTCTTGATAATGCAACTGCAAACACAAAGTGTATTGACTATTTGAAAAATGACTCCGAGTTGAATTTGTTGTTGGGTGGTAGTCTCTTGCATGTTAGATGTTGTGCTCATATTTTGAATTTGTCTGTTCAAGAGGGTCTCGCTGAGTTGCAACCATTGCTAAACCCAATTAGAACAGTTATAAAATGGATTAGGATTACTCAGTCAGTTAGAAGAAAGTACATAGCTATGTGTAAAGAGAGAGGTCTTAAGAAAAGACAATGGTCTATTGATACCCCTACCCGTTGGAATTCTACTTTCAAGTTGTTGAGTGATGCTATAAAGTATCGTGATATTTTGACCCAACTTTACAATGAGACTCGTGTTGATCCTACTGAGTTAATAACCGAAAGTCATTGGACTAATGCTTCTTTTGTTCGTGATGTTTTAAATGCTTTTGATAGTGCAACTCATATTTTCTCTTATATTTATGAGCCTAACGTTCATTTAGTCATAATTGAGTGTGTTAAAGTTGTTCACACCATCGAAGAGCATATGAAGATTGATGGACTTCGTCCCGTTCTTGATAGCATGAAACGTAAGTGGCATACTTATTTTAGTGAATTTCCAATCATTTATGGAATTGCTGCTATTCTTGACCCCTGTGTCAAAGCTGAAGGTTTGGAAAATCTTTTAGAATTTTATTATACAAGTTTAAGTATCGATTATGATGTTAGTGAATATATTAACAAATGCAAATCTGTTTTGGGAGACCTTTATGATCATTATGCATCTATTTATGGTTTTGATTTGGCAACACCAACTACTACTAGCACTTCCGATTCTAGATTTTGTTTTCTTGATAAAGTTATGAAAAAAAAACACAAAGCATCTACATCATTCTCATCATCATCTTCTTCAACACTTGCTATTAATGATTATTTGTCATATCAACATGAGACCAACAACAACTTTCAAATTATAAAATGGTGGCAAGAACATAAAAAAAGTTTTCCTATATTGGCGAGAATTGCAAAAGATATACTTGCAGTTCCCACTTCATCTGTTGCTTCCGAGTCTGCTTTTAGTGCAGGTAGAAGAGTGTTAGATGAAAAAAGATCTCGCTTAACTCCGGAAAGCATTCAAATTTGTGTTTGTAAGAAAGATTGGGATCAAGCTGAAAGAAGAACTCAAGGTTTAAAGGAAGACGAAGACGATGAAGATGATCCTGTGATGATATTGGAGTCGTCAACGGATGATGCAGCTTCCGGGGATGATGATGCAACAAACATGGGTGGCTAGAAAAGTCTAAATCAGGTACGCTAAGAACTACGTGGGCTTTGATTCTTTCGGGATACGTAGGCAACTTATTTTTCGAAAATTACAATTTAATTGCAAAATTAAATTTTAGTTTTCTAAAGATAGGTCCAAGCCCCCCCCCCAAATTTCAAAAGAAGTACAATATAAGAACTACGCTGGCTTTGATTCCTTATTTTATAATATAAGGATACGTAGGCATCTTAATTAAGAGCAAGCCATCAAATTGTTAATTTTGTAAAAATTAAAACACCACACAACCCACCCGACCCTAACCCACGAACCCACCCGACCCTAACCCACAAACCCACCCGACCCTAACCCACCTAACCCACAAACCCACCCGACCCTAACCCACTAACCCACCCGACCCTAACCCACCTAACCCACAAACCCACCTGACCCTAACCCACTAACCCACCCTTCGACCCACCCTAACTCACTAACCCACCTTGACCCGTCTAACCCACGAACCTAGCTCGACCCACCCATGACCCGTCTAACCCACAAACCCAGCTCGACCCACCCACGATCCGTCTAACCCACAAACCCAGCTCGACCCACCCACGACTCGTCTAACCCACGAACCTAACCCTGGTGTGTCCAACTTCTCCGACCCAACCCACGACCCGACCCACCCTACCCTACGTGTGTCGTGCCGTGTGTCATGAAACCCCAACCCGCGACCCACCTAACCCTAACCCAGCTCGCACGACTCGCACGGTGGACACCTCTACTACAAGCTAAAACTCTTGATACTTAGTTTTTTTTTTTTTTTTTTTATAGAAAATAATAGGTTGTCCGCGGACCCACTATGACTACACGTGGGTCCGCCACTGCTTGTATATATGTGACTCTTGAGCAATGGCGGATCCATGAATCCTAACTAGGGGTAGCACTGGACAATTAAATTAACAATATAATGGCGTTATAACGTAATATAATCAGCCAACAAAGCACGTTAAATTTTGAATATAATGCGTTGTGTAGTCGTACAATAATTAACAATTAAATTCAAACATTTATATTGACAAGGTTATTTTTTTTAAGGTTATTATGTTTTTTAAAGCATGTTATTATTTTTTTACAAATAATTTATATACTAGATATCAATTATACTATGACAAATTTTCCACCTATTTATTTTTTTTATTTTTTAAGTCAAAGTTGCTTATGAATTTATATGGAAAACTTTGGCATAAATTTTTCCTATGCACGTATGCTAATGTAAAATTTTGACTGAAAATATCTTTAAAAATAAAATTATAACAATTGAATATTAATAATTTTTTCGCTGAGACAATACTAACAAGTACTCACGTTCTATATTTATTCTGATGTATAAATCACAAACATTAGTCAAAGTGAATTAGATTACTTGTGTAAAAAGTCAAAACATTTCATTTACTTAAACACAGATGGAGACATCATAGAGTATGATTTTTTTATATTCATTTTAGTGTAAATTTTCATACTAATATATAAACAAGATATAATAGTGGCCAAATAATTGCAATAAATATCATGTAATTAAAATAAGAAGAATGTCATTGAATATAATGGATAGAGTATTTCACATTATTATGAGGATTGTTTATAAAAGGTGTGAAAATGGAAAAAGAAATTTATCTAAGGGGGTCTCGAACCCATGATCTTGAGGAGAACAAACACATTTCACCATTCTTCTTCCTCATCACCACTGAACCAATGCTGAAGTTAGTAAATATATATACAGATTATAATCCTTATATAAATATCAAGGTAGCTTTTTTCAGAAAAAAATAGTTTTTTTTTTTTTTTTTTTTTTTTTTTTTTTTCTGGGGGGTAGCACGTGCCCCCCAGGCGTCAACGTGAATCCGCCTCTGCTCTTGAGCCTTGATAAAGTAACACTTCATCGGCTGAGTTGTTTGTTAAATTTCTACTTTGGACTTTTTAATTAACATTTCTACTTCATTCTGACTACAACAGGTCAACAGCATAACCCTAAACAAAATCAAACACCAAGTTCAAGATTTATTTTTCAATGAATAATAAGATGGTATACTTAATTATGGTGAAGAGAGTGTAGAAAGAGCAAATCATACAGTGCTCGAATATGACGTATGCATGAATTAGGCTACAGAAGTATAGAACAACCATGATTTTGATTTTTGAAGTGCCATGCTTGAAGCAAGTAGAATATCCATAGAACAACAATTTCTTTTTTTTTTCTTTTATTTATTTTTATTTATTATTTATTATTTTTAGTGTAGAGATTGAATTTTTTTCTCATTCTCTTTTTAAACTCCCTTAATTTTTCTTAAATACTCTTTCGTTTACCCACTTACTCACTTTATTTCAAACTATTGTAAAGGATGGTTTTTTTTTTGTTTCTATATATCGTATGATTCTTTATGATGATTCATGTTAACCGATCCCAGCCCAAATCATTTTGGGACTAAGACTTTGTTATTGTTGTTGTTGTAGAGATCAGAGAGGGAAAGGGCAAAAGATGTAGGTGAGATTTAATCTCAAGTTTAGATATCATCTCTCGACATCTCAAACAACTAATCAAGTTGACATCTATATATGTGATAATTTCTTCTTTCAATTCATTGATGTACTTGTATATCATCATATATTTCATCTTTAGAAACTCATTTGTATGTAACCTTGTTATCTTCATAGGAATTATTACGCATATTTTATTCAACCTAAATTTCTTAATCAACCCCAATCAAATCTATTTTATTAGTTTAATTTTGAATTTACAAAATTCTGAATTTATAATTAGCCCTATACTCATCTTATTTGAATTAACGAAGCTAGCTATCCATCATTTTGATCATCTTATCAAAACTTATTAGTTTGGAATTTGTATTATCATAACTTATTTGAACTTATTAGAAGTAATAAAAGTGAAAATAGGATCGATAAGAAGAACAAAGCCCAAGTATAACAAATCCTGATTTAATAAAAAGTGGCAACCAAAAAAGAAGATATACATCCACAAATACATTAATATATGAAAAAGGTTATCGAAAAAATTAATTTCAGTTTAAATTTCGAGCAGAGTTTTATTAGTGTAACTAATAACATCATATCATTAGACGTAAAGCTGTAAATTCAAACAAAGACGTAAAAATGAAGATTTATTGAGAACAAAGAGTAATTTTGATCTAATCTTCTATCTGACAAATTGGTCCCCTATTCAAGGTAGTCAATGTATAATGTATGTTCTTTACCTTGCATACGTAGCGTACGTTGTTGAGGAATTGTTTTCTAGCCAACAAATCCATTCATTACAGTGCTTAATTAGTATTCTACCTGAAGTTTCTACAGATTTGTTGTATTCTTGACTTTAGGGAAAGCACCCTGCTTCACATTTACTACCCCTTTAATTTTTTATTTTATATTACTACCACCCAAAACCCAACGTTATAAATATTGCTACCACTTAACGGAATCCGTTAGGATTCCGTTAAGTAGGACCCATTATTTCATTAAATAATAATTTAATTTATTAAAAAAATTTAAAAAAACTTTTTGAAAAAACTTCCCAGCCACCTCCCCCTCCCCGTCAACCACCAACCCCCCTCCATGTGCCGGCTTTCGTCCTTCATGCCGACGCCAACACGGTCCCCCGACGCCGGCGAACTCCATCACCACCATTTCCCGAAGTCCACGCTGCCCGAAACCACCCTGAACGTGTGAGTTCGAAACCCTAAAACCCTTTTAGGGTGGTTTCAGGGAGTGCGTTTAAGGTATTGGTGCTGGTTTTTGGGTGGGGGAGGGGGGATCGATTCAGGTTAGGGAAAGGGGAAAGGGGTTGATTTGGGGGAAAGGGAAATAGATTTTTGTGGGTTGTGGTGGTCGGGGAGACGCCAATTATGAAGGAAGGGAATGAGGGATTGCGACGGGCGTTGAGGGAAAGGGGAAATCGACCGTTTCCGGCTCGATTCAGGTTGGGGAAAGGGTAAATCGGTCGTTTCCAACTTGATTCAGGTTGGGGTGGTGTTGGGGCTGGTGTTTAAGGGTTGGGGGTGACTGTTTTGGGTGGGGGAAGGGATGGGGCAGCGAGGAGGGAGGGGTGGCAGTGAGGGGCAGCGAGGAGGGAGGGGTGACAGTGAGGGTGACAGTGAGGGGGGCAGCGTGGAGGGAGGGGTGGCAGTGAGGGGCAACGAGGAGGGAGGGTGGCAGTGGCAGCGAGGAGGTGATAAGAGAAGGTGGTGGGCTGTCACCGGCGCCGGTAAGGGGTAGGGAGGTTGCCGGGTTTTTAAAAAAAATCATGGTGGGTCGAAGGTGGCAAACGGGGAGGCAGTGAGGGTGTCCGAGGAGGGAGAGGTGGCAGTGAGGGTGGTTGATCTCACTAACGGAAATTGTAACGGAAAGTGTTAAGTGGTAGCCAAATTAAAATTATGTGATTTTGTGTGGTAGTAATATCAAATAAAAAATTAAACCGGTAGTAAATGTGAAGATAGGTGGTTTCGCTGGTAGCAAATGTGAAATTTTTCTAAAAATTAATAAAATTAAGAACACCTTAATTAAACTCATACTTGTATATGTAGGTTATTATGAATGCTAGCTAGATTCAATCAAATACCGAGTCATCTTGTTAATTATGCCTTTTTTTCCGCAAATTCACTCATTTTAGGGTCTGTTCACATTTACTGAACTGTGCGGCTGAACTAAAGAGAATTAAACTGAGTTGACTGGAGCTGAATCAAACTTAACTGAATTGAATAGAGATGAAATGAATATTTTATGAGAAAAGGAAATTAGTGAACTGAATTGAATAGAGATGAAATGAATATTTTATGAGATAAGGAAATGAATATTTTAGGGTCTGTTCACATTTACTGAACTGTGCGGCTGAACTGAACTGAGCTGATTGGAGCTGAACCGAACTGAACTGAACTGAATAGAGATGAGATAAATATTTTATGAGAAAAGGAAGTTAGGAGCTGAAATAAACTGAATTGATTGGAGCTGAAATAAACTGAACTTGAGCTGGACTGAACTGAACTGAACTGAACTTGAGCTGGACTGAACTGAACTGAACCGAACTGAACTAGAGGTGGACTGAACTGAACTGAACTGAAATTAAGCTGAAGTGAACAAACCCTTAGTTTATTATACCCTGAATTCTTGGTAATCACTCATTTTAATTT